>NW_006408774.1:2584119-2585697 GCF_000296735.1 Chrysochloris asiatica
AAAAGATGTTCTGCAGTATTTTGATGTTTGTAAATTTATGGAGGCTTGCTTTGTGACCTAACACATGTTCAATTTGGGAGAATGTTCCATGTGCACTGGAGAACAAAGTATATTGTGTTGTTGTTGCATTGAATGCTCTATACACATCTGTGAGGTCAAGTTGTTTGATTGTGCTTTGTTGTTCCTCTGTAGCTTTGTCAAGTTTCTTTCTGATTGTTCTGTCCCTTTTTGAAAGTGGCATATTAAAAGCTCCCACTCTAATTGTAGAGTTATCTATTTCTTTCTTCAATTCTAGTGAGGTTTGCATCATTTATCTTGGTGTGTTTTCATTGGGACCATAGATATTTATTATGGTTATGTTGTCTTGGTCAATTGACCTTTGATCATCAGATAGTTTTCTTTATCTCTTTTGCTGGTTTTTGTCTTAAAGTTTACTTTATCAGAGATTAGAATTACCACTCCTTCTTGTTTATTGTTGCAGTTAGCTTGGTATATTTTTTCCATCCTTTAACTTTAAGTCTGTTTTTGTCTTTGTGTTTAAGGTGTGTCTCTTGCAGGCAGCATATTGAAGGGTCTTGCTTTTTTATCCAATCTGATACTCTCTTTCTCTTCACTGGTGCATTCAATCCATTGACATTCAATGTAATTATTGATAGGCATGAATTAATTACTGCCATTATATTATTTTTTTTTTTTTGGTAGTGTTATTCATTCCTTTGTTCTACATGCCTTCTTGTGCTGAGTTTGTGTTTTTTGTGCTATTTCTTGTTGGTTTCTTCTTAGTTTTCATGTTTGTTTATTCTGCTTGAAAGTTCATTTTCATGGTAAATTGTGAAGTATTAACTTTCTTAGGAGTTACCTTCTAGCACAGACAGCATTTTACTTCTAGTCAGATCTTTTATGATGAGTGAGATGTCATTCCTTTTCAAAATGTTGTTCCCTGGCACAAGAAACCATACAATCCTCTGATTCAAATGACCAATACCTATCCATTTCAGGTCACTAATACTTAGTGTATACTTAGTGTATCAATCTTTATACTTTCAATTTCATTATTGTGAAAGTTCAATTTTACTTGGTTCGTGCTTACACATTTTATTGTTGTTAAGTGCTGTTGACTTGGTTCTGCTTGGTTACGACCCTGAATAGGATTTCCAAGGGACCAAGTGGTTGGTTTGAACTGCTGATCTTGTGTTATGCAGTCCAGTGCTTATCCTACATTGCCACACCAGCAGTCCCTTATTCATTCTGGTTATTAATTGATATATGCAAGAGTTGCCTTTTATTTTGAGGTGTGCTCTATCAACTAATGAAGCTTTGCTCAAACCAAATCATTGAGGTCAACTATACTTTGAGGAGGTGACTCTTCCATAGCTGTATTTTGAGTGTCTTCCAAAATGAGGGGCTCAGCTTCTGGTACTCTTTCAAATGCTGTTTATTCATAAAGGTTACAGTGGCTAATCATGTCCAAGTTTGTGGCAGAAGCAAGAAATCTATTGCTTTCTAGTCCGGGATGCTCGGCTGCTCCAGGAGCCGCCATCTTGGGTGAGACCACGTGGGAGAAAGATCGGAGCGGCC
>NW_006408774.1:2589357-2591966 GCF_000296735.1 Chrysochloris asiatica
CTAGATTCAACAATTGTTAACAGTTAGCCTTGTTTGTTTTAAAAGACTATGTTTTTGTTTCTTTATTTCCAGAGGCTGAATATTTTAGTATTCTTTGGAGCTCTCTTTCCTGAATTCAAGTTACTTAAAAACAGGAAAACAATGTAAATACTAAGAACCTATCATGGGGAAAGATGGCCAAACTTAATCTCTCATACTTCAGACATATTGTCAGGAGGGACCAGTCGCTGAAGAAGGGCATCATGTTTGGTTAGATGGAGAGTCAGAGAAAAAGAGGAAGACCCCCAACGAGATGGGTTGGCCAAGTAGCAGCATTGATGGACTCAGTGTGACAACAGTAGTGAGGTTGGCCCAGGATGGGGCATTGTTGCGTTTTGCTGTGCATAGGGTCACTATGATTTGGTACTCACTCGATGGCACCTAACAACAACAACAAATCATAGAGCATGGCAGATTTGTCAGCAAGACCATGTCAACCTCACCCCCATGTTCTAAACTCCTTGAGGGTAGATGATCACCCTATGACCACTGTATATCTATTTCTCAGCATGGATTCTAGAATATCATTGAAGCACAGTAAATGCTTAATGAAGAAATGAATAAAAGAATGGGAGTGGGGGATTGCTACAGTCTGACATAGAACAGAGGATGGGTAGAACTGTAGAATTGGGGGAAAGATATGGTAAGTATCATCAATCTGAGGATACCTCAAATCTTCAAATTTTCTAGGGCACATATCCAGCCAGAATGTGCTAGCATTCAAGACCGAGAACAGAGCTGGATCTACATTCATCACCAGTACTGACAATGCGAGAGATTTTACAGTCTGTGCCAATCCAATGCTTGCAATCGATGGCTTCCCCCAGTGCCAAGTCAGCTTCTCCTAAACAGCCTTTCAGAGGCTGTTTATATTTTCAGAATATTAAACAGTGTTTAGTCATTCTCAGGGAAGGCTTCTCCATGTGGTTTCTAAAAATGTGCTGAATGTGTTTCAAAGGAGAAAAGGCGCCAGAGGGCCTTTGGTGGGGTATGCTCAGCCGCGTAATCACAAACAGATGCCAGAGCCTCCTGGCTCAGATTCCAAGAAGCTGCAAGGGTTCTGCACACCAGTCCACAATCAATAGGGTTAAAATCTTCATGGTTTCAATATTTGTCAAAATTGTCATGGGTCCTGTAGTTCTATCAAGTCCCAGAAAATAAGACTCCATTTTCTGATAGATAAGGGGCCCTAGGACTCCTACCCTTCAGAATCATATGAGAGGCTTGTCCCAGGTTCTGCACTGGGAGATTCCACACAGTACCATTACAGAACAAAACCAGAACTTTGGTCCCACCTGAAACCCATTGCTATCAAGTCCATTCTGACTCATAGCAACCCCGTGTGTAACACAGTAGAATTAGGCTCCATAAGATTTCTTGGTTGCAATCTTTACAGAAGAAGTTCGCCATGGTGTCACTGGGCAGATTTGAACCAAGAACCTGTGGGTTAGAAGTCAATCACATACAGTGCCATCCAAGAGCCTTTTGGTCTCGCACAACTTTATAATCTCCCCACATTAGTGAGCACTTGTTAGATTTATCTGAGTGTAAGTAACTGAATCGGACTCTGACTCATTTAAGCAAAGGTAAACAAGTGCATATTGGATGAACGCTGAAGTAGCCTGTGGACATGAAGGCAGTCTGAACAATCAGGCCTGTGGCAGGCAGGAGAAGATACACATTAGTGATCTCAACAATGGGAGAGATCTCTATACACCATCAGTCATCATGGTGGATGGATCCAAAATCCGTTTACCCGTGTGCCTCCAGTAGTGATTCAAGTTGCTGATGTTCTTGGTGTCATATAACCTCTTGGGGAAAGGATAATATAAAGAAGAGACCAGTTCTTCAAATGAAAGTGTGTTCTTATCAGAAGAAGGAAGAGGCATAAGTGTGCTGAGCACAGAGTAGCAACAACTTCCATGGTAGACCGAGGCTTATGTGTACTAGAGAACACGCTTAACCTAGGTCAGACACAAGTTGTCTAAAGCCTCCTAATTCTGCTGGTCAGCACTCTGTTTTCTCTCCAACACCAACAAATTTGTATTCACCAGAACTATGGACAAAATGTGTTAAAGAGCAAACATCCAACTAAGAATCCCCAAAAGAGCCCACCAAGCAAGAGAAAGGAGTTTTAATATTCTTGTTCTTGCCATCTAAATCTTGTACTTTTCATAAAGTACAAGGAGCATTGGTAGCACAGTTGTTGTTGTTGTTCTTGTTGTTGTTGTTAGGTGCCATCCAGTCGGTACCGACTCATAGTGACCTTATGCGCAGCAGAACGAAACACTGCCCAATCCTGGGACAACCTCACTACTGTTGCCACACTTGAGTCAATCAATGCTGCTACTTGGCCAATCCATCTCATTGGGGAGTTTTCTCTTTTTCTCTGACCCTCCTCCTTACCAACCATGATATCCTTCTCCAGTAACTGGTCACTCCTGACAATATGTCCGAAGTATGAGAGAAGAAGTTTGGCCATCTTGGCCTCCAAGGAACACTCTGGCTGCACTTTTTCCAAAACAGAGTTATTGGTTCTTTTGGCAGCCCATGGCACTTTCAATATTTTC
>NW_006408774.1:2592875-2608575 GCF_000296735.1 Chrysochloris asiatica
GTCAGATTGAACCACAAGATCAGAGGTTCAAACTCACCAGCCACTCCTCAGAAACCTTATACAGGGTCACTCTGAGTCAGAACCAACTCAATGGTACTTAATAGCAACAACATTGATAAGTGTCAAAATCTAGAAGTACTCTGCGAAGACAAGGCGTCCTTGAGCAAATAAAAATTCACTGGATACCCCAAATACTGGTAATTAGATGTATAAAAGGAGGGGAAAGAGCATGTTCATCAAGGGAAATAGTGAGTCACAGTACAAAGTGGGAATCACACAAGAAATGCTCAGGGGCAGGATGGGAGTTCATTAAGGACGCTGTGTTTATACAGGAGAATATGAGATAACATTAAGCAACACTAAAATGTAAAAGAGTTCATTCCTAATAATAAAAGGAACAGTTGCATTAGCCACATATTTAGTTGTTCAGTAAATTCATTACAGTACACCTATTATGTGTCAAGTTTAGAAAAATGAAAACAAATACCTTAGAAACAAATGAACAGAAATTTAGCCTCAATAGTTTTACAAATGTAAATTAAGACAGTAGGATGTGGTTTTTTATTTTTAACTATCAGGTTGGCAACAACTAAAAGGGATTGTAAACCACAGTTTTGGCAAGATTCAGGGAAAATAGATATGCACAAACTGATAATGAAGGTCTAAATTGGTATAGCTGCTTTGAAAGTCAATTAAGTGATATTTACTAAAACACCCTCCACTTTACCAAGCATGATGTCCTTCTCCAGGGACTAGTGCACTGGAGGGTCAGCACAAATGATGAAGACTACTAACAAGGGTCACTATGAGTCAGAACTGACTGGACAATACTTACAATAACACTAAAATACACTTGAACTCAGAAATTTCACTCCAAAAGAAGTTTATCTTCCTACAGACCCATATATCAAATCTGTTCTTCAGATGATCTCTAAATTCAGGTTGGATATATTCAAAATCATATTTTGACTCTCATGAACGTGTTTTCATTTTCTTCAGCTTCAGTCTGAATTTGCTTATGAGCAATTGATAGTTTGTTCCACAATTTGCCCCTGGCCTTGTTTTGGCTGATGATATGGAGATTTTCCATTGTTTCTTTCCACAGATGTAGTCAGTTTGATTTCTGTGTATTCCATCTGGTGAAGTCCATTTGTATACCCATCTCTTATGCTGTCTAAAGAAGGTATTTGAAAGGAACAAAGGATTGGTTTTGCAGAATTCTACCATGGGACTCCTCACATCATTTCTATCACCAACACCATATTTTCCAACTAGTGATCCTTCTTCTTGATTTCCAATCTTTACATTCCAATCACCAGTAATGACAAATACATCCTGATTGCATGTCTGATCAATGTCAGATTGAAGACGTTGGTAGAATTATTCTATTTCAACCTCACTGGCTATTGTGGTTGGTGTTGTACTTCATGACTGATCTTGACGATGAATGCAACACCATTCCTCTTCAATTTGTCATTCCCAGCATAGTAAAACATTTGGTTGCCAAATACAAAATGGCCAATACCAGTCCAATTCAGCTCACTAATGCCCAAGATATTGATGTTTATGCATTCCATTTCAGTTTTGACAATTTCCAATTTTCTAGATTCTTACTTCGTTCATTCAATTTTCTGATTATTAATGGATGTTTACTGCTGTTTCTGTTCATTTTGAGTTGTGCCCCATCAGCCAATGAAGGTCCCGAGGGCTTAACTCCCACAGGCTTTACTCCATTAGCTTCATCACGGTCAACTCTACTTTGAGGAGGCAGCTCTTCCCCAGTCGCATTTTGAGTGCCTTCCTAAACTATTTGAATCTGTACATTCATTTCTATTTCATCCTATGTACTTATTTTCTATTTATTGCATGGAATTCATGTCTTAAAACCTACTGATTATTACTGAATTAATGTGACTTTGAATCATCACATCCTTGTAGATTGTTTTGCTTTCTTTGGAGCTTCTAATGACCTTTTATTATTCTATATGTTTATCATATCTTCACATTTTAATCCCGCACTCAAACATGCTATAAATCCAATGAAGACTCTATTCCCAACTCCCCAAATCCAACATTATTGTTGTTGTTGTTGTTAGGTGTCATCGAGTTGATACCAACTCATAGCGAATTTATACACAGCAGAACAAAACACTGCCCCATCCTGGGCCAACCTCACAATTGTTGCTACATTTGAGCCCCTTGATGCTGCCACTGTGCCAATCCATCTCGCTGGGAGTCTTCTTTTTCTCTGACCCTCCACCTTACCAAACATGATGTCCTTCTCCAGCGACCGGTCCCTCCTGAAAATAATGTCCAAAGTGATTATTATTATTATTATTATTATTTAGACAATGAACCTTTGTGATCAGATCTATTAACTCCCAAAGCTAGCAGTTCTGTCAGATGGACACATAGCAAGACAGGCTTAGGTGTTTTCCCCTGGGCCAGATGGCAACAACTTCTTATGAGAATGAGAATTCTAATCCTTGTACCTTAAGGGTTCCATTGTCCCTGTTTACAATAGTTAATGAGCTGGAATTGTGTTGTTATTGGGTGTGACCGGTCTTTCTGATAAACAAAAGCTGTATGTAGACTCATCAGGTGATGGTAGGCTATCATGATCCTTAAAAAATAGTGCCCAGCATTTGGAAATAGATAAAGCGTATTGACATATCCAAAAGGCCTGTTCCACTCAGTGTATTCCTCCTCTGCTTTAGGTACATAGTCAAGGTCAGTTCAGCCTCCCAGGTTTAAGCCACAGGTTCCTAGTGTCCATCATTTACACGGAGGTCTGAGGAACTCTTATTTTGGGGATATAGATTGTTCACCCAAAGTCTTACTGACTTGCCAGGAAGCAGACTAGCTGGGCCCAGGGCCAGTGTGCCTGCTCCGAATGGTGCTTTGACACCCCTCTGTGACCCAGCAGAGAAAGACAACCAGCGTCAGGGATCAGGGATAATTTTTGAATTAGTGTTGGAAGTCAGGGCTGTAAATTACATGTTAGCACTTTCCTTACAGGCTGTGTTCTTATTAATGGCTGTGAAACATTACAGCAGACACCCCACATCACCAAAAGCCTCATGAAAGGCACTATTAACTAACATGGCAAAACAGTTGTCTAATTAAAAACATAATATTCCAGCTCAGCGAGCTATTGGAAATCACTGTGGCAGAGAAGACCAGCAAGACATCCCAAGAGTCAAGCAAAGGAGATAGTCATCCTGGTGGTATCATTGTGCCCTTTGGAGATTTCCTGCTGCAGGTCAACATTTGAGTAATAAAAGTATTAGCAGTAAGACTTATACTAGGCTCACCATGTACCAGACTCTGTTCTGAGTGTTTTTGTATGATGCTCATTTCATCTGCCCTATTACTGCAGCTTGGCAAACAAAGAAGCCAAGACACAGAGAGATGGAGCCCCATGACCAAGGCAGGCCACTAGTCAGTGTGCAATGGGGTCACATCAGAATCATCTGCTATACCACCTTTCTACTGCCCATCTATATGTTTGTAATACTGTATTGGTTTGTATGTTTCTATGATGCTGGAAGCTGTGCCACTCATAGTTCAAATAAAAGCATAAATCACCCATGGTGGAGAGGTTTCAATGGAACGTCTAGTCTAAAATGAAAATTCAATGGATCACAATTGAATATTATCTACTAGAATGCTGGAAGATGAACCCTTGATACTAGAAGAGACTGAAAATATACCACCGCCAAAAATCGGCTCCAGGTGTGACCCTGTGGGCTAATGTGCTGAACTGAAAAGTGAGTTGGAGCCCAAGGCCAGCAGTTCAAGCTCACCAGCTGCTCCTTGGAAGCCCTATACAGGGTCGGTATGGGTCAGAACTGACTGGACAGCAATTAATAACCACCACAACAGCAAAGATGCCACAGAACCCCATAGTGTCTCATTCTATTTCAGTTCTGGATTACAGCTGGCGTCACAAAAACTAACAATCACACTACCTCTACTTTTGAATTATGCAGTCCTGGTGTGCCGCTGTGGGTTAATGAGCTGGACTGCAAGGTTGGTTGAACTGTAAGGTCAGTGGTAGAACTTTACCAGCCACTCCTAGGAAACCCTATACAGGGTTGCTATGAATGAGACCCAACTCGACAGCACTTAACAACAACAACAATACTTCTGAATTTCCTGTCCTTAACTTAAATGGGTGCTGGCACTAAGATTCCCCTCTGTGTTTCATAGCAAGTACCATACCACTAAGCTGGATTTCAATGGATTTGATTGCTTATCATAAAAGTGAAAGATTGCAGACATTGGGATTACACAGTCCTCCTTTTGAAATAAGGAAACCTGGTGGCTCAGTGATTAAACACTCAACTGATAACTGAAAGGATGGCAGTTCAAATCCACCAGCTACTTTATGAGAGAGAGGGATTGTAGTCAGCTTCAGTAAAGATTTCCAGCCTTAGAAACTCTATGATGCAGTTCTATTTTGTCCTACAGGCTCACAATGAGTCAGAATCAATTTAATAGCAATGGGTTTTCTTTTTGTGGAGTTTTTCCTATTGAAAATTTACTCAGTCTCTTGTCCTTTGTGTGACCTTGAGCTGGTTGTCTATTATTTCTTATGCTTCCCCTGGGAGTAGAAAGATGACATCTCCACTGCCTCTCTTCTGGTTCAGGGCAACTAAACACGGAGATGTTCATTCAGTAACTCGCTCCAGTAACATTTCAAGATCCTTCTAGATGGCCTTGTGGGTATAGCGATGACAAATGCAGTGTGTCGGAGCATTGATCCCGGAGAAATAGATGCAGAGACATGGTCTTAGGAGTCTTAGGAAGTTCTTTCTTTACAATTAGAAAACAGGGTTCACCCTCCTCCAATGTTAAACTCTCTGTGAGGAAGAAAATGACACAGTGTGAGGCTGGCCAGCAGTGTTGAAGAAAACTCCTTCCTCATGTGAACCAGAGGCATTAGAAGGAAGTAAGCATTTTTCCTCTGAGATCTACCATGCACTGACCCTTTCCACATTTTCCACATTATTTAATCCCACCCCACCACCCAATTCCTCTTATTTTAAAAAAAAGTAAGTTGTCATTGAGTTGACTTCTACTTATAACGCACCCATGATTATTAGAGTAGAACTGTGCTCCATAGTTTCCAATGACTGATATTTTGGAAGACGTTTGTCAGACTCTTTTTCTGAAGTTAATTTGATGGTCTTAAAAGTCAACCTTCTATTTAGAAGCCAAGTACCCATCGTCACCACCCAGGCACTCCCCCAATGGCCCTAGAAGACTACAAGTGTGGAAAGTGAAGGGACATTTGTAAATGATTAAGCAACTTTCTCAAGTTGAAACTACTGCTAGTACAGGGGCTGAAATGTGTACTCAATTCTGTCTGACTCCAGAGCCTATGAGCAGATGAGAGCCACTAGAGGAAAAACACTTCAAAGTTGCTCAGTGTTGTACATAAAAAATAAAGTAAAGTTATTTAATTATAATGTTATTGCTCGTTCTTCTGTTCATTCATCTGGCACGAACAAATCTGTCTTGGAAGAATTCCAGCCACAGTGCTCCCTGGAAGCAAGAATAGTAAAACTTTGTCTCATGTATTTTGGAGATGTTATTAGGAGGGTCCAATCCTTGGTCAAGCTTGGTAAAGTTGAGGGTCAGCAAAAAAAGAGGAAGACCTTCAATGAGATTGGATTGACTCAGTAGCTGCAACAGTGGGCTCAAACAGCAATGACTGTAAGGATTAAGAAGGACCAAAGTTATAGTCTGCTATACTTGCAGTCACTATGAATTGGAACTGACTGGACATCATCTAACTACAAAAACACTATTGCTGGTTCATCATTATTATCGCTATATATAAAAACCAACCACCAGATTTGTGCAAATGCACCAAGAGGACCAGTTCAATTCACCTGATTTCTCTGGCTATTCTCCACCTTCCTCCCCTATCTTTCCCAGAACCGGAACCAATTTCTATCTAGTCAATTCTGACTCTTGGTGACTCAATATGTGATAGAGTGGAATTTTGCTCCATAGGATTTTCGATAGATGGCTGATTTTTCAAAAACAGATCACCAACCCTTTCTTCTAAAGCACCTTTGCATGGACTAGAGCCTCCAGCCTTTCAGTTAGTAGTGGAGCACGTTAACCTCTTGCACCACTCAGGGATTTCCCTTATATCCTTGTTGTTGTTTTTATTACGTGTCATCCAGTTAGCTCCAATTCATAACAAATCAGTATAGGGTTTCTGAGGAACATCGAGTTAATTTCAACTGCCAACCTTGTGGTTCAAACTGACCTTGCAGTCCAGTGCATTATTCCACAACACCACACCAAGACTCCCTTATATCCTACCTTCTTTTTGGGTCCTCTTAGGACAATAGCTTTTTTTTTTTTTTGCTGCTGTAGCTGCTGTGGTATTGTGGAAATTAGCACTGGACTGTGAACCACAAGGTTGGTGGTTCAAATCCACAAATTGTTCCTCAGAAACTCTATACAGGGTTGCTATGAATTGAAGTTGGCTTGAAAACACTTCAAAACAATAAGCACATTGAGATGCCCACAAACTGGCCACAGAGTGGAGTGCTAAGATGCTATGTCAAGTCTACCACACCTGAGTTGGCATCTCTGCTGTCATTGATTAATTCAGAGATCTTAGGTACATTACCCAGTATCAATGGGCTTCTGATTTTCATTTGTAAAATGAAGAAATTTGTGCTTAGACATAGGGTTGTAAAGACCTGACTAATGTGATGATACATTTAAAGCACTTGATCCAAAAAGAAACCTTGGTGACCCAATTAGTAGGCAGTGTGAACCCACCAGACACTTCACAGTAGAAAAGAGCGGGTGCTCTGCATCTGTAAAGATATGCACCCAGGAAATCCTACGGGCCAGTTCTACACTGTCTTATAGGGTTGCTGTGAGTCTGAATTAACTTGATGGCACAGAATAACAATGTACCTAGCATCTAGTATGTGTTCAACTATGTTAGCTCATGGCACTAGATTTCAGTAATCTTACCCAACTGAGTCAAGAAGGAAAGAGAGAGAGAGCACTGGAATTATGAAACAATTAAAATGAAATTTTGCCCAAGGGCAGCCACATTTAATACCAGGCAGCACAGGTATCCTGTAGACCACACTAGGAAAGTTTGGCTTCCTACTGTCCTCTCCAGTGTCTAGGCTGTGGTCTGGAAGTTGAGTCCATTGAGACCTTTATCTCATAAAAACCCATTTGAATGTCTCTCTCCAACTCTGGCTGAGAGTTTGAAATCAGTCATGGTGGGAGGGCTCATACTGGGAACATCAGCAAAAAACAACTCAGAGTTCCTTGTTAAACACTGACCTATCCACCACTGCCTGAGTCCCTTAGCTTCTGTGGAGTTAAGGAGGGCAAAACTGAAGAGGACACTTCCTGTGTGGAGTGAGAACGTCAGTTTACTTTTCTAGGCGACTGTAAGTGAAGGTCACGATGCTTATCCGACTACAAAAGAGGCTTGTGAGAAAGATGCAAGAAGATGAGGGATATAAATATAAAGTGGTTGTGGCGGTGGCAGTTATGTGCTGTGGAGTTGGTTCCGACTCATATCAACCCTGTACAGGATTTCCAAGGCTGTAAGTCTTTACGGGGGCAGAAGGCCTCATCTTTCTCCCATGGAACAGCTGGTAGTTTCAAACTGCTGACCTTGCAGTTCGCAGCCCGATTCATAAGCATTACGCTACCAGAGCAATGTTCTTTATAAATATAGGGAAGGAGTGCCCTAGGACATGCAAATATTGGTTGTTCAATAAAAAATGGGTAAATTGCAAAAGTGTCATCCCAGTCAAAATAGAGTTGCGTTTCATTATGCATGGTAGCTGCATTCTATAGACCCAATGAACACTAAAACATTACTTCTAGGTGAAATACTACATTAGGCTCCTGTGAGCCTTTGGTCACAACCTTTAGATCAACTGATCAGTACATAACCTGTTTTGTTTGTGCTTCTGCTGGACAACACCTTATTTATTATACATTTGTTGTTGTTGTTGTTGTTGTTGTTATATGCTGTGGAGTCGGTACCAACTCACAGCGACCCTGTACAGGGTTTCTGAGGCTGTAAATCTTTGCGGGAGCAGAAAGCCTCATCTTTCTCCCATGGAACAGCTGGTAGTTTCGAAAAGCTGACCCTAGGGTTAGCAGCCTGATTCGTAACCACTACACTACCAGAGATCCTTACTGATTCATTAACATGGAACTCACAGCCAACAGAACTAACTGATGCCTGAAGAAAACATATCTAACACATGCATTTAGTTCTTAAGGCACATCATAGCCGTTTTGCACATGGAAACACTAGACAACCCTTTAGCACTATGCTTGGGAATCATTTTAAAGACCAAAAGCACCAACAAAGAGTTCAAAAATGCAAAATGACCTGATGCTAGACAGATCATGCAAAGAACACTTGCTTATAGCGTGAAAACTGAAACAAGAAGACAGTTTCACCATGTCTCACCTCACCGGAAATGTGTGTAGAATGACTCAAATTGTTCACCTCTCTGTGCATGCCCACGAATGCCCCCTAAAATGCCATGAGTACTCATATTAGCATTACAAACACATTTTTACAAGTAGGAAAATTCACAAATATGGGATCCATGAACATTCAGCATCAACTAAGGCATGTTTACTGCACCTTGTTACCAATTGAGGTTCAATGAAAGCATAACTAAGTTTAGGGGACAGGCCAGTTGCTAAGCCAGAATGACTCTTTAAGAGATGTTATTACCAAGTCATTTTAGTTAGGATCATTCACTTGGCAGTGGGCAGAACTTGTGCATTTGTCTTCAACTAGAACCTGGAAGGAAACATTAACTTCCTTGGTTTCTCCTAATCCACCCACACTCCTGCCCACCTGGTGCACAACCTCTGCTTTCATTCCTTACTTGGACTATAACATTAGCATCTTAATGTGTCTACCCTTTGAATAAAATACTCTTCTGAATACACATCTGACCATTTCCTTTCCCAATCTAAAAGCTTAGGTTTATTTCTGTGATTCTCCTTGTCTTTCTTTCCTTGTATTGCTATAACATAAATACCAAAAGTGTGTGGTTTTAAAGAATAAAAATTTTATTCTCTCACAATTCTGAAGGCTAAAATCCCTGATCAACGTCTCAGTCATGTTGATCACTTCCTTGGTGGCTTGTTTTGCCCTGTCAGTGGATTCTAATATTGACCCTTTAAGGCAGACTAGAACTACCGCACAGGATTTCCTAGACTGAAATCTGCCAGTTGTTTAGCAGCTACCTGCTTACCCACTCCATTGCCAGAGCTCCTTTCCTTGTTGGAAGTCCTGGACATTCGTTTGTTCTTGTTGATCCTCACATGGTTTTTGTCTTCTCTATTAAGTCCCTTTGTGTCTCATCAGCTCTTTTTATAGCTTAGGTTCAAAACATACCCTACACTGATATGACCTCATTAAATTAACCAAGAAAACACTATCTCTTAACAGGATTATGTCTACACGTACTTTGAGGGGACACTATCCGATTCAAAACTCCCAAATACAATCTCAATTTCTTAGCATAGCACTTTAGGTTCTAGGGTTATTACTTGGTCTGAGTCTGGATAAGATCCTTTCAGTTTTTACTTTTATAAACAGACACTGACCTTATATCAGTTTGCTATTATGTGTCACCAAGTACATTCCAAATCATAGTGACCCTATGTGGTAGACTAAGGAGCTCTGGTAGCATAATGGTTACGAATCGGGCTGTGAACCTCAAGGTCAGTGGTTCGAAACTACTAGCTGTTCCACAGGAGGAAGATGAGACTTTCAGCTCCCATAAAGATTAACTTTGTTGAAGAGCAAAGACGTCAGTTTGAGGACTAAGGTGAGCCTGACCCAAGCCATGGTATTTTTAATAACCTTATATGCATGTGAAACTTGGCCAGTGAATAAGGAAGATGTAGAAGAATTGATATATTTGAGTTATGGTATTAGAGGAGGATGCTCTACCTGTTCATGGACTACCACCAAGAACAAACAGATCTGTGTTGGAAGAAGAATACGTACTGCTCCTTGGAAGCCAGGATGGCCAGACTGCATCCCCATACTTCAGACATGTTATCAGGAGGGAGCAATCACTGGAAAAGGATATCTTGTTTGGTAAAGATGAGGGTCAGAGAAAAAGAGGAAGACCCCCAGTGAGATGGATTGGCAGAATGGCAACAGCGATGGGCTCAGATACAGAAACAATTGTGAGGTTGGCCCAAGATCAGGCAGTGTTTTGTTCTGTTGTGCATAGGGTCGCTATGAGTTAGTACCAACTCATTGGCACCTAACAACAACAACAACAAATATTTACAGAAAACCCATGCAGGGTTACTATGAATTGGAACTGACTCTATGACACATCACCACCACCACTACCACTAACTTATGATAGAGCAGAACTGCCTCATAGGGTTTTCAATGCTGTAATAGTTATGGAAACAGACCACTGCACCTTTCGCCCATGCAGCAGATAGATGGTGGGTTCGAACTATCAACCTTTGGTTTGTCAACTGAGCACCTTATCACTGCAGTACAGTGAATTATTTCTATGCCTACTTGCCAAATAACATTTTGCCCTTTTGGGTCTGGAAAGAGAAGGTGTGGAACAAAGATGATAGAATTATATGATTCACTTGTGAGTGGTCAATAGAGTTAATTGCAATTGTAAAAAGTTGAAGCTCTAGCATGCATAAAATAACCCATCTCAGAAGAAGGAATGGGGGTACACAGAGAAACACCACCAAGAAAAACAGTCAGGAATGAAGCACTTTCAGTCATTGTGCACTGAACCTCTTCCACTTTTTGTTCCCCCCAACGAGATGGATTGGCCAAGTGGCAGCATCGATAGACTCAAGTGTGGCAACAGTAGTGAGGTTGGCTCAGGATCGGGCAGTGTTTCGTTTTGCTGTGCATCAGGTCGCTATGAGTCGGTACCAACTTGATGGCACCTAACAACAACAACACACTGGAGGAGTGGCAGGGAACCTGCCTGCAGCAATACCCAGACCCAGAGCACAAGGCAGAGCGGTGAGTTTCCCAGCCAGAAAGCAAGTAAAACTGAAAGATTTTGGGAAATGGGTTTGCTTGCAGAGTGGTTACCTTCCTAATAACTTCCTTAATAAACCTTTCCCTCTGAGTTTGGTGTCTGAGTTCTGTGCAGTCTTTGCAATGAATCATCTAACCCAGTTGAATAAAGAGTGCTGTAGGAGGGATGGTTGGTGCCGTATTTTTACAACCATTGTGTCCCCAGTGTTCGGTATCTCAGAAATATGCAAGTAACTTGCATTGAACCAGCCAGGTGTTTCTACCTGTGGTCACTGTGACTAGTGATCCAGAGAAGCCATATGACCCAAACCAAGCCAATCAGTATTCCTTGAGATTTATTTTTATACAGAGAAGAGTTCCTTTTGATTTCAAGCTATTAAACTTGAAGAAATCATGTTAGACTTACCTGTTACTGTATTCCCCACTGCATGGGGAATATCCTGTTTTGCAATAAGAGAAAAATGCCAATAGTCTGAGGTAAACTAAGATGATAAGATGGAAAGTTAGGGACAGAAAAGAGAAATGATATTTTTAGCCTTGGACTAAGCTTCTCTGGGACCACCTCCTCTTCTATCCACACAAGCCCAACACCATTTCATATAAACCAGATCTGGCTGGGTTTCTGTAAAGGACAAGAATGCTGACTTGAAGCCAGTTTGTCTCCAGCAGACCCACCCAGCCTCACCCATTTCTCTCCTCCATGCTCTGTGAGGTATCACCCGAAGAAGACTTCAAATTTCAGATTGCGTTGTACTCTCTAACCCTTTTGCACAATCTATTGTCTCTTTCTTGAGTTGTTTTGTCCACTAGTTAAACATCCACTTTTTTCTTTGATTATGTCTTTCTCTGTGTGCTTTTACCAGTGTACATAAACTTCAAAAGATCAAAGCACAGATTTACTATCATTTCCCTGGCACCCAGACAAGGCCAGAACATAGTACAAGCTCACTACATATTTTTATTAAATAAAATATTATGTTTATCCTCAACATAGAGTCCTAGGGAAATGTAGATAGTTAATACATTTGGCTACTAATTGAAAGGTTGGCATTTTGAATTTACCCAAAGGTACTTGAGAAGAAAGCCCTAGAGACCTAATTCTGAAAACTCAGTCATTGACAATGCTACAGAGTACATTGGATTCTGATGCACATGGGTTGCCATGAATCATAATTGATTCAATGACAACTGTTTTTTGTGGCATCTTTAAGATGGGAAAGAGTGTGGTCATAATAAAAGTTCACAGACTGACTCCATACTCTGGCTAGAATATGAAATTCCTGTAGACAGACATTGAGTCTTAAATCATTTCTAAAGCCCAGCCCTGGATACAGTCCCAGTACTTTCTGGGTGCCCATTAACAGTGTGCAGACCAACTCAGCTTCTAAGCTTTAGGGGTCTGAGAAGAGATCAGTAGGCTTCTAAAAAGTCAGGGGCACTCACTAGTTATTGGAACTAGTGGTTGAAGGGACATTACAATTAGTCTAGCTCTGCTTCACTAACTGACTTCCTACTCTTTAGTAAGAAATAATGGAGGCCCTGTATGTTACATATGACCAATGCATGCAGCTGGTAACCAAAGGTTGGAGGTTCAAGTGTACTCAGAGGCATTTTGTAAGAAAGTCCTGATGATCTACATCCAAAGATTCAGCAACTGAAAACCCTATGGGGCACATTTCTGTTCTGACACACATGAGGTCAACATGAATCCGAATCAACTGGATGCCAACTGTTGTTTGTTTGTTTGTTTGTTTGAATTATGATTGTTTTTCATTCATTATACAGTTTATGCCATTTACTTTTCATAAGAACCCTTGTTGTGGTTGTTGTTAGGTGCCATCGAGTCGGTACTGACTCATATATACACTATACACAACAGAAGGAAACACTGCCCAATCCTGGGCCAACCTCACATTTTTGCCAAGCATAAGAACCCTATAACTAAGCTATTGTAAGGCTTTTACTTTTACTTTCTTACAGATTAAGAAACTGAGGCTCAAAACTGATAAGTGACTTTGCTTCCAACAAGCAAGATTGTGTAATCTGCATATTGCAGGTTGATAATGACTCTTCTTCCAATCCTGTTGCCATGTTCTTCTTCATATAATCCATCTTGTTGGATTATTTGCTCAGCATACAGACTGAAAAAGCATGGTAACAAATATAATCATGACATTTACCTTTTTTATTTTAAACTATTCAACATCCCCCTGTTCTGTTCAAACAACTGCTTCTTGGTCTATGCACTGCTATAATTGTTCATGAATTATCTTCAGCAAAATCTTACTTGCCTTTGATATTAGTAAAATGGTTAGGTGATACCAACATTCTGTCAGGTCTTTATTTGGCCCTATCACAAATACAGATCTCTTTCAATTGGTTTACCAGCTAGCTGTCCTTCACATTTTTTGACATAGACAAGTGAGTGTTTTCAGGGCTGAATCATTTTGTTGAAAGTTTCCATTTGTATTCTGCCTATTTCTGGAGCCTTGTTTTTCACCAATGCCTTCTGTTTCTGCTTGGAATTCTTTCTTCAATATCATTACTTCTTGTTCATATGGTACTTCTTGAAATGATTGAGTGTCAATCAATTCTTTTTGATATAATGAATTTTGCATTCTTTCCATCATTTTTTTTTTTTTTTGATGTTTCAAGGGTCATTTAATATTCTCTTCTCATCACATGTCCAAAAACATTGAAATAATGACTCACCAAGGAGAAATCAGATCATACTTCTTCCAAAACAGGTTTGTTCAGTTTTCTGGAAGTTCAAGGTGTATTCAGTATTCTTTGACAATACCATAATTCAAATACATCAGCTCTTCTTCAGTCTTCTTTTTCATTGTCCAGCTTTTGCATGCATATGAAGCATATGGATCCAACACAATTTATTGCTATTAGGCAATAATGTCTTTATGAGCCTTAACAAACAGTCATGGAGCAATCTGAGAGTGTAGCTGATAGCAGCCATTGGAAAATCAGTTTTCTCACTAGTCAAACAAATACACCAGCCTTTTTCAAAGTGTGAAATATATACCTCTGGTGGGTCAAGACTCATTAGGTAGTACACAGTCGGAGCATTAAGTTATATACAAAAGCTTCATGCATTTAATTGTGTCTCCCCAAAATATGTATTGGAACTAAATTACAGTTCTAGAGACTAACAGACCAAACCAAGGTTTAGACACCATCTGTGGGCCTCTCTCCACAATTTTGATGACAACAGTAGTCATTCACTTTCCTTTGCTGTTTCTAGATGCATCCACCTCCATCTTCACATGGCTGTCTGCCTGTCTGTCTCTCTGCTTATACTCCTTTTTATAAGATACCACTCATAAGGAATTCATTTTAGGACCCACCTCATTCTAGTATGATTCCATTAACATAAGAAAGAAAACCCTTCTCCCAAAATAGGATCACATTCATAAGTATGCTGTTGTTGTTTTTGTTGAGTGTAGTCCAGTTAGTTCTGACCCATAGTCACTCTGTGTAGGATTTCCCAGGAGCTGTTGGTGGGATTGAACCACCAACCTTGGGCTTAACGGTCCAGTACTTATTCTACAACTCTACACCAGGATGATGATGATGATGAAGGTGGAGGTCCCAAATCACAGTGAGAAAAAGACAAGGGAGTGGCTGCTATCAGCTACTAATTTAACTAGGTGTCAAGATGGAGATAAAGATAGTGTTGTTGTAAGAGAAGAAGGGGGGGGGTGACCAATAGTCTAAACATTAGAGCTTCTAAGACAAAGCTATGTCTTAGAATCAGTGGTTCCATTTACAATGTTGTGTCAACTAGTTAATTCCTCACACCCAGAAGGAAGTGTTTGAGTTTATAGAGGCAGTAGAAATAAAGAAACAGCTCTTTGAAATCAGAGGAAGAATGAGAATCTTATGGTAATGGAAGTGCAGCTTGAAGGCCTTGGGCAATCAACCCCCAAAGGGAGTTGAAAAGGTAAAATGTTCATACTGTTCCCACTTGACAAATGTTTCCAAAGCTTGGTAGCAGCCAGTATATATTTCTGTGAAGTTAACATTTCCAGACTAATGGCAAAGCTGTGCACCTGGTTAGTGCAGTTTCTTTCTGTTGTGGAAAGAAAAATTAGCATTAGGAAAAAGACATGAAGAAGAAATAAAGGAGCGAACATCCATCAAAGACTTAAGAATTGAAAAAAAAAAACTTACTGTGATTCTGATTATGTTGTTGTTGTTGAGTGCCTTGGAGTCAATTCCAATTCATAGCTACTCTGTATAGGGTATTGAGCACTGCTGCTGACCTTGTAGTTAGCATTCCACTGCATATCCTACAGTGTCACACCAAGACTCTGATTACATGCAGTTATTATTCTGAGAAATTTATAAAAACCCACTGGTGGTGAAGGAGGCTTCCTGCGGAGCCTCTGCATTACATGACTATAGGTGGAAGTCTGAACCACATCCAGATCTTCAGAGGTGGAAAATTTCTACTTGAAAGGACGAGCAGAACAGCCTGGGGCTGCTAGAAGAACAGAAGATACTTCTTGAAAGAAAAACCTACAGGAAAAATAAAAAACAAGAGAGGCAGGCTGACTATTACTACAAGAACAAGCAAGTTGCTTGCCCAGGAGACATCAAGGCAAGTGG
>NW_006408774.1:2609599-2612802 GCF_000296735.1 Chrysochloris asiatica
TAGTGTATACCCTTTGGTTGGTTGATGATGCATGGAGGGGATTGTAACCATGGCAGTGAAATGATATACGATAGAATGAATGTAAAACTAAAGTTCTCCCATGTAAACTATCACATAATTCACAATAAAACATTTAAAAAAAACACACCACTGGTGTCAAGTTAATTACAACGCACAACAACCCTATAGGATACAATAGAATTGCCCCCATGTTGTTGTTATTATGTGTGGTTGAGTAGGTTCCGACTCATAGTGACCCTGTATAGGATTTCCAAGAAGCAGCTGTCAAATTTGAACCACCAACCTTGTACATTATCCCACAATAGTTTCTCTAAGGGTATAAATCTTTCAACCACAGAGCAGCTGGTGAGTTCCAACCATGACCAAACTTGTAGTTAGCAGCCTAGCACTTAGCTACTGTGCTACCAGGAATTCAGTAATAATCCTACTAAATATTCTCTGAAATAAACACTATTGCATTCCCACTTTAAACATGAAGAGGTTAAAGTACAAATAGGTTAAGTTGCTTGCCCAAGATCAAGCAACCAGAGGTCAGCCCAAGCATTCTATGTCTATGGAAGATGACCTTAATTATCAGTTCCTTTAAGCAAATGTTTTTGAGAAGCACTGCAGGATAAATACTGAACTGCTAACCTCAAGGTCAGTGGTTCAAACGTGCTAGCCACTCCACAAAAGAAAGCTTCTACCACTGAGTAGGAATGGACTGAATAGCAGGGAGGTTGGTTTTATTTGTAGGATAGCAGAGAATAAATAAATAATGAAAGGCCATATCAATGAATGAGTGAATGCTGTGATTTTAAAAAACACAAATAAATTAAAAAATTTTTTCTGAAAATGACATAGGATTTGTGGGATTTTCTTTGTCTTTATTTTGAGACGCTGGCATCTGAGAAATCTTTGCATCTGAACAAAATTGCCAATAAAGCTGATTGTGTCATTTGTGCAGAATAAGGAAGTGTGAGAAAATGATAGGACAGGTCACCAACACAACTTCATTCCCAACCCCCAGAGTCCAAATCTTGGTCAGTTATTTCCCAAACAGGTGACAGTTTTCTCCTCCGAAATTCCATCTCAGAAACTCACTGAGTTTAATTTTAAAAAAAGCAAAACTTATATAAAGAGGTAGGTTGCTATCAGTCATTCATACTTCATCATTCATTTATGTATTAATTAATTCATTTGTTCTACATTTATTAAATCCAGTTATGTGTCAAGGTTTGTGATGAACCCAGTTCTGAACTGAGAGGAGAATCCTTGTCTTAGTTTGGGCTTCCTGAGGAGCAAGCCCTGAGACCACGATGGGAGTACAAAGGTTTACTTGGAAGCAAACCCAGGATATATTGGTATAGTGGGAGAGTGAGACCGTCAAGAGAAGGACTGTAATAAAGGTCCTTGGGTCATACTCTTCTAACTATTCACCTAAAGTTGGTGGTTGAAACCCATCCAACAGCAACGTGGGGAAAAAAAAGCCTAGAGATCAACTTCCATAAGCTTGCAGCCAAGAAAGGCCTATGGAGCGACCATGAATCAGAATCCACTAGACTATGAAAGGGCTGGATTATTTGGTTTACCATTGCCAGTTAATAATGCATTAATAAGGAATTCTTTCTTGCCTGGGGAATCCTGTGACAGGGTGCAGAGCATGCCTCCAAAGGTTGATGAAATCATTTGACTGTTATCCATCATTGATTGATGTGAGGGCTGCTTCCAGGGACTGTAATTTCCTTAGTTTTGAAGGTTAGCCTACATGTGTTGTTGTTGTTGTTAGGTGCTATTGAGTTGGTATCAACTCATAGCAACCTTAAGCACAGCAGAACGAAACACTGCCCGATGTTGGGCCAACCTCACTACTGTCGCCCCACTTGAGTCTATCGATGCAGCCACTTGGACAATCCATATTGTTGGGGGTCTTCCTCTTTTCCTATGACCCTCCATCATACCAAACATGATATCCTTCTCCAGAGACTGGTCCCTCCTGACAATATGTCCGAAGTATGAGACACAACGTTTGGCCATCTTGGCCTCCAGGAAGCATTCTGACTGCACTTCTTCCAAAACAGATCTATTGGTTCATTTGACAGCCCATGACACTTTCAATATTCTACTCCAACACCATAACTCAAAAGCATCAATTCTTCTATGGTCTTCCTTATTCACTGTCCAACTTTTGCATGCATATGAGGTTATTGAAAATACCATGGCTTGGGTCAGGCGCACCTTAGTCCTCAAGCTGACATCTTTGTTCTTCAACACTTTAAACAGTTCCTGTACAACAGATTTGCCTAATGCAGTACGTCATTTGATTTCTTGACTGCTGCCTCCGTGAGTGTTGATAGCTGATCCAAGAAGAATGAAGTCCTTGACAACTTCAATCTTTTTTTCTGTTAATAAGAATGTTGTTTATTGGTCCAGTGGTGAGGATTTTTGTTTTCTTTACACTGAGATATAATCCATATTGAAGGCTGTGCTCTATGATCTTCATCAGTAAATGTTTTAAGTCCTCTTCCCTTTCAGGTAGCAAGGTTGTATCAGCTGCATATCGCAGGTTGTTAATGAGTCTTTGTCCAATCCTGATGCCACGTTTATCTTCATAGAACCCAGCTTCTCAGATTGCTTTCTCAGCATACAAGTAGGTATAGAAAAATTTCTCAGGCAGAAAGATGTGGTGCCTACAATAGGACACTATGGACAGGATCTAGAACAGTGGTTGGGGTCCCATAACATCTACTACAGACAGACATGTAGATGTAAATTCAAGTAGAAGCTACAATAGAATCATGGCATAGGTGTTTATTAAAGCAGACAGCAGGGAGACTAACTGATTTTCTTGATCATCCTCCAACACATGAATACACACACACACCTTAAAAGTTGACTAAGCACCTCTCCTGGTTGCTGTCACAGCTCCTTTGCATTCCTTACCAGAGCACTTAGCATAACCATATGTGTGCTCCACTTTACAAGGATAAAGGATGAGCTTTTGATACCATAAGCCTTGGAAAGATAGTGGTTCCTCTTCTGATACGTAATTCAATATAAAAACATTCCTACAGCCTAAATTGAAGTACTGGTATGGTGCTATAGGATAAGCTCTGGATTGCTAACCACAAGGTCAGCAGTTCAAGCCCACCAGCTATTCCTTGGAAACTATATACAGGATCTCTATGAGTCTGAATCAACTT
>NW_006408774.1:2613342-2615239 GCF_000296735.1 Chrysochloris asiatica
CTCTCCAGTGACTGATCCCTTTTGACAATATGGTTGAAGCATAAAGATGAAGCTGACCATCCTGCCTTCCAAAGAGCAATCTCGCTGTATTTCTTTCAACACAGATCCATTAACTGCTTCATAAATTGTTGAGTGGATGGCTGAATGGTTGGATTAATGGATGAATGGAAGAAGGATGGATGGAAGAATGGATAAATAGATGAATATTTTTTGGAGAAATAAAAGTCCAGGACACATCGGATGTTTCAAAGAAGTGAACTCTTAATCTAGTTTTGGAAAATGGTCAGGAGAATTTTCAGATGAGTTTTGAGAACAGGAGACCAGGCATATTGGCACTTGTTTTCCAACTGTTATTTAACTACTTGAACTATCATTAATTTAACTGAGCTGTAATTTCAGACTGAGGAGAAAGATAAGGCTTTCTAGTTCTGTAAAGATGGCTCTGTAGATCAACACTGAACGGTGAATTTCAAGGATGGCAGTTCAAACCCACCAACCACTCCTTGGAAACCCTATACAGCATCATTATAAGTCAGAACTGACTACACGGCACTTAATAAGAACATAGCCCCCAAAACCCTATACAGGGTCTCTAAGTATCTAAACTGAGTTGACAACACACAACCACCACCAGTCTCAGTTTGGAAGCAGTTAAGGCCTTTGGGTTAAGGCCTCTTAGGGCCTCCTAGTCAGCTTGACATGGAAAGACCACACAGGTGGTCTCTGAAGTTGTCAGCAGCTTTGGCCACTGCCACAAATAATTTATCCACTCTGGGCTTTTGCTACTGAGAGAGACTAATTGGGTCTTCCTGGCATTCCGCGTCAGCTAGAAGCTTCCTGCTAAGATCCCTCTACCTCCTTTCCATCCTTTCTCAGTATCAAGGCAAACCAAAAAGGGAATGTTTATAAAGCACATGCCTACCCTACTGAGAATACCCTCTAGTGATTGTTTTCCCCAAACCAGGCATTGCCTGCCAACTACTTCAAAGGCTTTTGAAGTTCCTGCTAATTTAAAAGCAATAATAAGATTGACACTGAAATGCTTCTCAGCTGGTTTGTCTGGGCAATAACTCTCTCCAGTTCCTTTGCAACCTGCTTTCTGTTACAATTTGGGGTTTGCAAAACATAGCATTTAAAATACATTCAAACAGAACAGAACATGTTTATAAAACAAAGAAATGACAGGGTCCCACATAGTTCTTCTTTCAGGACATGCTTTTTAGTAACAAACCTCAATGAAGTCAGGTTCGGAGTCAGTGAGTTCTAGGTTCAAAACCCAATGCTCCAATTAAGTAATATGGTGCTCTCAGGCAAGTTATTCATCCTCCTCGGAGCTCTGAGACTTCTCTAAAAATTGTTGTTACTTGGTGCCATCAAGTAGGTTCTGACTCATGGTGACCCTGTGCATAACAGAACAAAACCCTGCCTGGTCCCGCACAATCACAATTGTTGCTATGTTTGAGCTCATTGCTGCGATGACTGTGCCACTCTATTTCATTGAGGGATTTCCTCTTTTTGGATGAGCCTCCACTTTACCAAACTTGATTTCATTCTCCAGGGACTGGTCCCTACTGATAAAATGTCCAAACTATGAGAGGCAAAAAGTCTGACCATTCTAGCTTTTAAGAAACATTCGGGCTGTATCCTACATATTAGTGATCTGAAATGGATTGGTTTTAGCCATTTTGAATCTGGCAGTCACATATTTTACTATGCAGGGAACGACAAATGGAAGATGGATAGAATCACATTCATTTTCAAAAAGAATATTTCTAAGATCTATATTGAAGTACAATACTGTCTGAGATAGGATAATATCCATAAGCTTATAGGCCCATCAGTCAATACTACTATTATTCAAATTTTTGCACCAACCACTGAAGCCAATGATGACAAA
>NW_006408774.1:2619834-2621370 GCF_000296735.1 Chrysochloris asiatica
TGCTTAGGATATCAATCTTTATGGATTCCATTTCATTTTTGGCAACTTATACTTTTCTTAGATTCATATTTTGTACATTCCATATTCTGAATATTAATGGATATATACAGCTATTTTTCCACAGTTTGACTTTCTCAACATTTTGAGTTGTGCCGTATCAGAAAATGAAGATCCTGGAAGCTTTAGTTCATTCACATCATCATAGTCACGTCTACTTGGAAGATGCAGATATTCCCCAGTCGTCTCTTGAGTGCCTTCCAATCTGAGGGACTCTAATTCTGGCACTATATCTGACAATATTCTGGTATTATCTGACCATGTTCTACTTCTATTCATGAGGCTTTCAGTGACTAAATAGTCAGAATATCCATCTCTCCCTCTTCCTAGTGTGTGTATCTTTGTCTGGAATCTCATCTGAAACCTGCCCAACATGGTTGACCCTGCTGGTATTTTAAATACTGGTTGCATAGCTTCCAGAATCACAGCAACACACAATCCACTACAGTATGGCATACTGACAGATGAATGGTGGAGGTTTAAGATATGGTCACAATAACATAACAAAATAAACCCTAGTTCCAAATGGGAACACATCCATGGGTATTGTTGTTTCGATTCAGACTCATAGTGACCTTGTATAGGGCTTTCAAGGAGCTGGTGGTTTTGAACTGCTGACCTTGTGTTTCACAGTCCGTTGCTGATTCAATAGCACCACACCTGGAGTCCAACCATAGGTATAGTGGTTATTATTCTAATTCATATTTTGAGGGGATATAAATTTTTACATGAGAAAAGGGAGAGAAAACATTGAGGTAATTGTTGCTGTTGTTACATGCCCTGTTTTCTAGGTTATGAAATTGAGTCATATCAACCCATCAATACAAATTGTTGTTGTTGTTATGTGCTGTGGAGTCAGTTCCAACTCATAGCTAACCTGTGCAGGGTTTCCGAGGCTGTAAATCTTTATGGGAGCAGAAAGCCTCATCTTTCTCCTGAGGAACAGCTGTTAGTTTCAAACTGCTGACCTTGCGGTTCGCAGCCTGATTCATAACCACTACACTACCAGAGTTCCTTATCAATACAAATAGGGTTTATAAAATAAGATTTTTCTGATCTTTTTGTTTGAACCTAAATACATCCCCCACAGAAGAAAAACTATAGTAATTTGCAGAAGGAATGTTTGTTGTGAATTCGTCTAAATTGCATTCTACAAATCTTTGTCATGTTTGTTTGATCACCAGGTTATCAGGGGACAGGAATCCTCAAAGTTTCCAAATCTCCAGGAAAAACACTGTTTCTGAGTAAAACTATTTCTTGAATAGCAAGTGGGGTTCTAGAGACACGCTCTTCTGACAAGGAGGAAAAAATATAGGACAGAAGTGCTAGCTGGGTCAACATTTGTGAGTAAATGATTATAGATGAAGATTAGTTCATTCCATTTGCATATGCCTATGTGTCTTTGAAGCTATAATATCTGTTATTGTGGCCTTATATGTGACATCCGTTGAGAATTCTCTGAACTGAATGAATTCTAAA
>NW_006408774.1:2621630-2630880 GCF_000296735.1 Chrysochloris asiatica
ACGGAGCAGCTGGTAGTTTCGAACCGCTGACCTTAAGGTTCACAGCCCGATTCGTAACCACTACGCTACCAGAGAGCAAGACTGTACAATAAGGAGTGTTGCGCTTAGTCTACAGGAAAGTTAGTTGAGTTTGTTGTTGTAGTTAGGTGCCATCAAGTCAGTTCCAACTCATAGTGCCCTTATGTACAACAGAACAAAACTCTGCCGGATGCGCACCAACCTCACCATCATTGCTAAGCTCGAGACTTTTGAGAGGTGTAAATCCCCCTTATTTTTATTGTTAAGTGCTGTTCAGTTTTTGTTTTTGTTTTTTTTGACTCATAGCAACCCTGTATAGGGTTTCCAAGGAGTGGCTGGTGAGTTTGAACCACCAACCTTGCAGCTCAAACCGACTTTACAGTCCAGTGCTTTATTCCACAGTGCCATACCAGAACTAGAAAGTCCATCGGCATCAGCTATTAAGTCGTTGTAACGAGTTGAAGTGTTGTTGCTGTTAGCTTTCATTGAGATTTCATAAAATCATGTGTTACAGATTAGAACTGCTCCATTTTTTTTTTTTTAATGTAATTTTAACGGAAACAGATAGGTCTTTTATTATAAGGGTTTACTGGGTAGGTTAGTAGAAATGTCCTAATCTCTAATTCCTGTGAATGCATCCTTTTTTTATTTGGGGGTGGGGGGAGCGGGGAGGAGGTTTAAAGATGTAACTAAGTTACAAATCTTGAGAATGGGAAATCAAGTTGGATTATCCAGGTGGGTTCTAAATTCAGTGACAAGTATGTTTATAAGAGATACATAGAGAAAACAATGCGAAGATGAACAAAGATAGAAGTGGCTACAAACCAAGGAATGTCATCAGCTGCTGTCATGGATTGAATTGCATCTCTGAAAACTATGTGCCAACTTGGTTTGGCCATGGTTCTCAGTGGTTTTAGAGCTATATGGTTAGCCAGTTCAGTATGATGTATTCATTGATGATGAGTCGATCTCATGTGATGAACTGATGAATTTGTAGAGGGGTTAAGGTGGGATGAAATACCCTTAGTCAGGTCCTGCCATGTAAAGGCTATTTGTGAGTGGTATCATCTTTACCTCTTATCTTAAAAAGAGAGAGAAATGAGAAAGAACCTCCTAACACCAAGAAAGAAGAGCCAGGCATGGAGTGTATCCTTTGGACCTGGGATGTCTGCACTGAGAAACTCCTAGACTCAAAGGACGATTGAGGCCAAGAACCTTCTCCCAGAGTCAGCAAAGATAGAAAGCCATCCACTAAGCCAACACCTTGCATTCGCACTTCTAACCAACCTAAATTGTGCTGTAGGATAAGCACTTGACTGCTAACCCACCAGCTGCTCCTTGGAAACCTCTCACCGAGTCACTGTTAAATCTGACTTGACAGTGCTTAACAACAACAACAAACTGTGAGAAATGAATTTCTGTTTGGCAAAGCCATCCATTTGCAGTATTTCCATTATAGCAGCACTAGACATCTAAGACACTGTTAGAACAGGTAGAGGCAAAAACAAATTATTCCATTGTTGTTGTTAAGTGCCATCAAGTCTATTCTGACCCATAGTGACAATGTATAGGATTTCCAAAGAGCAACTGGTGAGTTTGAACCATTGATCTTGCAGTTCAAATGACTCTGCAGTCTGGTGCATTAGCCCACAGCGCCACACCAGGTCTCTAGAATTCTTTCATGGAGACTACTAAAAGAGTGAGGTCTTGCTGACACTTCGGTTTCAGACTGTTGACCTCCAGAACTGTAAGAGAATAAATTTCTGTTGTTTTAAGCCACCAGGTGGGAGTAGTTTGTTATAGCAGCTTCAGAAAACTAACTTAGTGACAAGGACCAGATTCAAATCCAAGTTTTCCTGGGTCTTTTTTGTGACTTTAATACAAACAGTTACATATATTTAGAGGCTTCATCTCGTAAGAGGAGAACACCAATATCTATCTTTCAGGTTTCCAGTAAAGTTTAAATAAAGTAAAAAACATACTCATGTCGAGTACCCATCACACTGCCTAAGAGACACCTCTTGGCCACACCTTAATTGGAGTGTGTAGAGCACAGAAGGCACAGAAAGAGATGAAGCTCAGGGAGACTGATGCCTTCACTGCCTTTTACTAGTTGTATGACTTTGGTCAACTTACATAGCCTCTCTGAGTCTAAATATCTATATTAGCAAAATGGAGATAATATCTTCCTCCCAATTGTGTTGTGGATGTAAAATGAGATCAAGTATGTGAGGGAGAACAAAGAAAAATAAAAAACAGTGAGGTGATTTTCATTTCTTCCTTTCAGTGGTTTAGAATTAGGAACATAAGCCCCATTTCTCTGCTTGGGACAAGTCATATCTATACGAGGCATGATTTTCCTATATAATTGAAAGGTTCAGTGAATACACCAGTTTTTCAAATTTCAGTTGATGTGCACCGTGAGTTGGTACTGGGCTAATCAAGGACGATACAGAGTTAAATACGGATGAGCAGACTTTATTTTACCATTTTCAAATTCTCTCCAAATTCATGATTTGAGCACTCTGAACTGAACTTGAACCTTTTGGCATTCGAATTTGCTTTTATATAATTTTGATTTCAAGAAAAGAGAATTTTAAAAATTCATTAAACAAGGTGAAAAGCCTATTGGACATGAATTGGCCTCTTAAAGGATATTACAATGATATAAAGCTCAAATGTGTCAGAAATTTATGGAAGTCATGTCTCTTAAATAAAGCATGATTTTAAATATGCAAGGGAAAAATGCTTAGCAAAATGTACTTTGTCTTTTAAAATATCTGAAGAACTGTAAGAATTTGTGCTCATTCCAAAGACATTATGCTGGAAATCAGGACATCTGCATTAGATGTAAGAGCCTCACTGGGTCCAAAGCTTATGCACTGAGTGACCTCACAGTCCTGTGGCTTCAGGACACAGCTTCAATGATTATCTGCCCAACCAGGAAAACCATTTAAGACGTGAGTTGTGGGCTCTCATATTGAGAGACCTAGTTAATACTGCATATACTGGATTGAAATTGCCTGCACATCAAACAGAGTTGAAACTTCCTGGAGTCCTAGGCCCTAATCATGGAGGCATTATTCAACACCTAGCACAATGAGAATATCAGTGACTGATGGATAGACAGACAAACTGTTGAGTAACTAGAATAAAATGAAAGAAGAAAGGAGTGGATAAGGCAGAACAGAGGAAAGTTTATATGGATAAAAGGAAAATCAGTGAACAGATGGAACAATGGATGGACAGAAAATAGATGATCGAGTGTATAGATGATAGGTAGATGAGTGAGTGCATGGATAGCTAAGTGAAATAAAATGGGTAAGTAAGATAGATAGATGGAGAGGCATAGAAAGATCTAGATAACAGAAGGGAAGGTGGGCATATGGAAAGAAGAAAGATGGATGATATATAGATGAAAGAATGTAAGAATAAATAAATAGGAAAGAAGAAATGTAGAGCATGGGTGAGTAGATGAATGGGTAGACAGATGAATAAATGTATAGAGGGATAGATAGATAGAAAAGATAGATGAAGTCAGGTCCTAATGAGGAATTGTGGGTGGAAGGGCCTAGCTGAAAATTCTAAGCCAAGATTTCTTATTTCCTTTCTAAGAGGTCCTATTTTAGTCATTTTAATGCCTTTGTTGTTGTTGTTGTTGTTATGTGCCATCGAGTCAGTTCTGACCCATAGCAACCCTGTATAGGGTTTCCAAGGAGCAGCTGGTGAGCTGGAACCGCCAACCTTGCAGTTCAAATGGCTTTACAGTCTGGCGCATTAACCCACAGTGCCACACCAGGACTCCTTAATCCCCAAATAAAACACTCCATCTTCATAATTATTTCTCGTAAACAAAGATATAATAAATGATAGTGAATTACGCAATTTGTGATCATCGTATCTATATTTCAGTCTGAACCTGACACATCCAAGCCAAGAGACTTTGGCTAGGTTCTTTGATCTCTCTGAGTCATTATTTGTAAAGTAAAGATAGACTCAGTATTGCCAGTTGTCTATCAAGCAGACAGATCCTTCCCCTTTTTTTTTGCTAACAGTATTTTGATTTACTTTCAGAAGAAATGTCCCCAGTCACAGAGGGAAAATTAGGATTGGTCAATGTCATAATATCCCAGTCACCTTTGCCAGTGACCCAGTTCTGGCCAGTGAGAAAGAAAAAAAAAAAAAAATGAGGTTCATGTTTCCTGAGAGTTAAAGAAAGAGCTGACTGAGGAAAAACCTCTGATCTGCAATCCCTTCCTTATTGGTTTGTATCGTGGGAAGCCGTGAAGCTTGGAATTGCTGTAGCAGCTATGCTTACCCACACTCCTGACATTATTGAAGCTGATGATCTAAACTGAGAAATTCTCATTTTCTTGGTATTGGGAACTTTAAATAATAATAATAATGGCTACCATGTGCCAATCACTATTATATAAAAATTAACTCATTTAATCCTCACAACTGAAGATATTGTTATACTCATTTCACAGATGAAAATAAAGAAACAGAAAGGTTGAGAAATGCGGCCAGGGTGACAGCCAGGAAATGGTAGAGGCAGGATTTTAAGGTAGATGGTGACTATCCAGTGAAATCCTCACAACATACTGCTTTCTCTTGTCTGCAAAGTTGCTTTTATTCTGCACGCATTTAATTTTGTATGCAGCCAATATCATACCAAGTTACATGCAACTTATCTCTCTATCATGCATGGGTTTTGTAAATAAATTTTGGTGGTGGTTATATGCTGTGAAGTTGGAACCAACTCATAGCGATCCTGTACAGGGTTTCCGAAGCTGTAAATCTTTATGGGAGCAGAAAGCCTCATCTTTCTCCCGCGGAATAGCTGGTAGTTTCAAACTGCTGACCTTGCAGTTTGCAGCCCAATTCAACCACTACGCTACCAGAGCTCCTTGTACCAACATATAAACGATTATACAAATCATCTCTATATGAAGCGTTTAATATCATTAAGAATTCTGTAGATTAGGAAGGCATTGATGTGCTACACTGGACTACCTGCCAATGCCACCCACAAATAAGTGGCAGAGCTATGATTGGAAGAAGGTCTACTTCCCCTGGTTCTGAGGTTCATTCACTTTCTCAGACAGACCCTGCTTTCCTAGGAAATGTTCATTTTGTACAAAAATAAACCTGCAGTGATGTTAATGGAATTTGAATTCCAGATGAAAATTGTCAAGTTGGTCAAGGAGGATGGAGAAGAAGAGAACTTGGGAGAAGAAAAATGTGTCCAATGCTCCTCAGATGCCCCAACTGCCTGCTCTGCTCAGATCCAATCCCTGAAAGGTCATCCCTTCTCCAGCTTTGTGACTGAGAAAGACATGATCTCCTATGGGGCCTTGATATTTGCAATTTCAGAATCCATAGTCATTCCTTATCATCTGCTGTCCCAGTCTTGACGTTGATAAAGCAACATATTAGCACCCTCCAAGGCTTGGGTTGCCCTGGACTAGGCCTGTGCATTTAAGATTTGAGTTAGAGGGGACTTGAGAGGGATGGAGAATTTTTTACCTTTAGACACCATTATACCTGGAATGCACCAGCGATAAACTGAGCAGACATCTTCAAATTATAAGCAGTGAACCTGACATTCAGAGACTTTTGTTAATGCTTTCAGTCTATCATCTACATATAAGGCATTGTCATGTTTCAACTGATCTAACCCCTACAGAAAATCTGAGCAATAGACTGAACAGGTGATACCTAAAAAAAGAGAGCTAATTCTCAGAAAGAATAAATGATTTGTCCATGTCACAATAAGTTACAGAACCAAGTTTGGCATGCAAGGTCTCTGATCAGTAGACCATTGCTTTTTCCACTATCACTGTGCTTGCAGTAGACACTACAGAGGGGCTGACATTCAAAAAGGATATGAGGAATGTGGAAGGAAGAGTCAAAAAGAACACTGACAACATAGGGGGTAGGGGAGAGCGATGGTGACAGGAATAGACTTGATGGAGTTGCACAACCTTTAAGTAAGGCATGCTAATATGTGTGTTGGTGTATATGGTTGTAGAGGAGGGAAAGGAGGTCAACATTTTATTGGATTTTCACAGTGATCTATTCCCACTGGTTTGTTGGAAGTCAGGGTGCAGTAGGGAAATTCTTCAAGACACAAAACAAGGTAGTAAAAAGTGAAAACAATCCTACAAATGGATGCTTGTATAAACAGATGATAGATGGATAGATAGATAGATAGATAGATAGATAGATAGATACATACATACATACATACATACATACATACAAGCATACATAATATGTACATGCATACATACATACATGGACACCTTACCTTGCCTTTTAAGTAGACACATTCTGTTTTATTTTGATTTTTTTTTTCCCTAATGGGTGGAATGTAGTTTTCCTCATGATTTTCAAAAAATTTTAAGAAGTTATCTGAAAAATAATGGAAAAATAAATTGTAAATAAAATTTAAGTCTCTTGAAGGTTAGGAAGGCACAGATGTGCAATAGTTGTAAGAGGCAGGTGGGGTGAGGCCCAGGAAAATGCTGACTTTTGCTAATCATTTTTTGTACTTTTGTTGATATTAGAAAGCTATCAATCCACCCATGATCTTCTTTCCAATAATGTCACTGCCAGCATTTTCTTCTGCAAGTGTAGTATCGAAGGCAGAGGTCAGTGTGAAAGAATGATAGTTATCGGTTGGGAAATTGATTATGAGCTTCTATGTACTGCTCCTCCACTCCCAGATGGTGATTTTAGATAACCCTGAGGTTGTTTCTTCATCGGTAAAATGGAAATTCTAACCACATTTCTTCTCTTTCTTCCCTCTGCACTTCATTCTCTCTGTCTTTGCAACTTCAGCTATTTTGGCACACACATAGACCCAGTAGAATTGACCTTTTGCATTCATCATGGTGGCTACTTGACATCGTCTCCTGTTATATATCTAGATTGAAAGTTCCCACAGATGAGAAATTATGTCTGTTTTGTTTACCATTGTAGCACTAGTGCTCAAACCCTGTGCTCTATGTCTCACGGGAGCTCAAAACATGCTTGTTGAATTAGTGAGTCTCTTTCAAGGTTAACCTAAAAATCAATTGATTTATTATTACTAAAAAGGTTGTGAAAATAGTAAAGCAGCAAACAAATATGAATTATAATATGTGTCTTGGAGAGAACCTGTGAAGAATGCAGAGTGGTATGGGAGCATTGTTTTGCTACCTCAGACTCCGCTACACTTTCCCTGGTGTCTAAAGTTGGATGTGGAACATTCTTAATTCCTAAAACCTTTATTTTTATCAAAGGAGACATGGTAGTGGAGTAGGATAAGTACTGGACTGTTAATCATAAGTTTGCCAGTTCAAATCCACAACTGCTTCCTGGGGGGAAAAAATGGAGACTTCCTGCTCCTGTAAAGAATTACAGCCTCAGAAACCCTAAACAGAGTAGCTATGAATCAGAATTCACAAGATGGATGGTGGGTATATAACCTGCAACAGGTGATTCTACTTAAGAGCATGCACACAAAGTGTTAGCTATTGCCTGAGAAACTATAAGCACAAAATTAAGTATAGTTCGCTTTCCATTTGATCATTTGATTTATGTCACCATTGGGGGCGGGGGAGATACTTGAGACCACTATCATAAAATTTCTGTGTAGAGAGAAAGCATTATTTGGCATCACGCATTTTTTTCTTGGGTCTTACCTGGTTTTCTTTCCTTGACTTCACAAGATTAAGTAGAGGCAATCTCAAGAGCATTAATTTTTTTTAGACTAGCTCCATTCAATGGAGAAACATAGACTGAGGACTACAGCCACAAAACAGGTAAATAATTTTCCTTTGGAGATGAGACATAAAAGATGGAGCAAGAAACCAGTGTACAGGGAGAGAGGTCTCTATATATACTAAATAAGGTGGAAATGCTATGTGCTGTTGAGTTGGTTCGACTCATAGTGAACCTGTATAAGGCTTCTGAGGAGTGGAAACTATAGACTGAAACATTACCAAGCCAACACACAGATGGTGAGTTGAGAGTTACCAAGTCTAGTTTCACTCTCTGGTACAGATGTTGTTGTTGTTGTTGTTGTTGTTATGTACCATGGTGTCGTTTTCTACTCATAGTGACCATGCACAGGGTTTCCAAGGCTGTAAATCTCTATGGAAGCAGAAAGCCTTAACTTTCTCCCACAGAACAGCTGGTAGTTTCGAACTGACGACCTTGAGATAAGCAGTCCAATTCATAACCACTATGCACAACCAGAGCTCCTTCGAAAATATGTTCTTCCAAATGGACTTTACCAATAATACACCTGATTTTTTGTTCTCGATCTATTGCTTCTCTTCATTTATATCTCAATGGTTTCAGAACCCCAACAAGGAAGAGGGTACTACTTATGGACTCCATCATAGATCCCAATTTCCCCCAACCCATGGATCTTACATTCTGCCACAATGCCTGACACATAGTAACTATTCATTAATTTGTGGGATGGAAAATACTATCTAATATTTACTAAACACTAATCATGTGCTGTATCTTCTGCATATCGCAGGTTGTTAATGAGTCTTCTTCCAATCCTGATGCCATGTTTTCTTCATAGAACCCAGCTTCTCAGATTATGTACTCAGCATACAAGTTGAATAAGTATGGTGAAAGAATACAACCTTGTCGCACATCTTTTTTAAGTTAAAACCATTCAGTGTTCCCATGTTCTGCTCTGCCTCTTGGTCCAGGGACAGGGTCCTCAAGAGCAGAATCAAGTGTTCTGGAATACTTATACTTCAAAATGTTGTCCATAGCTTGTCATGATCGGCACAATTGAAAGCCTTTGCATAGTCAATAAAGCACAGGTAAACATCATCCTGTTATGCTCTGCTTTCATCCAAGATCGATCGCACATCAGCAATGATATCCCTCGGTCCACTGCCTCTTCTGAATCCAGCTTGAACATCTGGATGTTCTCTGTCAATGTATGATTGTAGCCATTTCTGTATTACCTTTGGCAAAACTTTACTCACATGGGATATCAAAGAGATTATCCAATGCTTTCCACATTCCATTGGGTCACCTCTCTTTGGAATGGGCACAAATATGGATCTCTTCCAATGGGTCGGCCAGATAGTTGTCTTTCAAATTTCTTGACAGAGATGAGTGAGTGACTCCTGTGCCACCTCACTTTCTTGAAAGATTTCAATTTTTATTCCATCAATTCCTGGTGCCTTGTTCTTTGCCAATTCCTTCAATG
>NW_006408774.1:2632089-2636217 GCF_000296735.1 Chrysochloris asiatica
GCCAAGATGGTCAAACTTCATCTCTCATACTTTGGACATATTGTCAGGAGGGACCAGACACTGGAGAAGGATACCATGTTTAGTAAGGTGGAGGGTCAGAGAAAAATATGAAGACCCCCAACGAGATGGATTAGCTAAGTGATGGACTCAAGTGTAGCAACAGTAGTGAGGTTGTCCCAGGATCAGGCAGTATTTCGTTCTGTTGTGCTGTGGGGTCAGTACTGATTCGACGTCACCTAATAACAACAACAACAATCATGTGCTGAGAGCTGTTCCAAAACAATCATGTGCTGAGAGCTGTTCCAAGTACTTCATATATTTTTATTTTTTCTAATTGTTGTTAAGTACCATCGAGTCAATTCCAACACATAGTGACCCTCCAATGAGTGTCGATCAATCTCATTGATGGTCTTATTCATTTTCGTTGACCAAGCATGGTGCCATCTTTCAGGGACTGACCCCTTTTGACAACATGTCAAAAGATAAAGACTTGTAATCTCACTTATAAGAAACATTATGACTGTACTTCTACCAAGATAGATTTGTTTGTTCGTCTGGCTTTCCATGGTACTCTCACTAATCTTCTTCAACACTATAATTCAAATGCATCATTTTCTCTCCAGTCTTCCTTGTTCACTGTTCAGATTTTCACATGGATATGAAGCAACTGAAAATACCATGACTTGGGTCAAAAGCATTTTGGTATTATATTCATTGTACAAAGGAGAACATGGAGGCATAGAAAATGTATATACTTTTCCCCAAAACACATTACTAGGAAGTAGAAAGATGAGATTTAAATCTTATCCATATGGCTTCTCAGAGTCCATTTTTGGATACTACACAACTAAGTAGTCTATTCTTTCCTGGTTAAAGATGTCATCTTAAAAAATGTCATCTTCCTCCACTTACAGTGCAAAAAAATCTTTGAAAGTACTCTTGTAATAGACATTCTTGGTTCTTTGAAGAATAATAAACTCCACGACTCAGGGCTTTTTAGTTCTGATGCTTAATAATGTTTAAATGTGGTAGTCATAACAATAATCCCTATTTCACATTAATTTATTTAAAAGTCATAGGTAGAGATAGCCACACATTGGGAGAAAATTTGGGAGAATCACAAAGCAGATAAGGGTCTAATAACAAAATATAGTTAGAAATCAAGATCTACTACAAAATAGCTTCTTCAACTTAACACCAAAAGATAAACAAATTTCCTCAAAAAATGAGCAAGGAATTGAACAACTACTTCACCAAAGAGGATACTTAAATCGCCAAAAAACATGCTTAATTTAATCATTCATTTAAAAAACACCAAACACATTCCTGTCAAGTTGATTCTGACATATTATTGGTTCCCCATTGTCAATTTATTGTACTTTGATGAATTGTGTGTTGTGATGTTCAAAGGTATGCCACCAATAGTTTAAATACCAACTAAATCACCATCCATGGTGGACAGGTTTCAATGGATCTTCCAGACTAAAACAGACTAGGAAGAAGAAGAGGTGAACCACTTCTGAATGGCTAGTCACTGAAAACCTTATGAATAATTGCTGGACAGTACCAGATATTATGGCAAAAAATGTCACCCTCAGGTTAGAAGGCACTCAAAAACATGACTTGGGATGAATTGCCTCTTCAAAGTAGAGTTAACCATAATGACGTGAACTGGGTGAAGGTTTGGGGACCTTCTTTTGCTGATTGAGCACAACTCAAAATGAGAAGAAACAACTGTAACATCCATTAAAGATGTGAACATGGAATGTACGAAAGTATGAATCTAAAGAAACTAGAAGTCATCAGAAATGAAATAGAACACATAAACATCAATTTCCTAGGAATTACTGAACTGGAATGGATTGATTTTGGCCATTTTGAATCAAACAATTGTATGGTTTGCTATGCAGGCAGCAACATATTGAATAGGAATGACTTCACATCTATCACCAAAAAGAGCATTTCCAGACCTATCTTGAGGTACAATGATACCTATGACAGGAAATATCCATACACTTACAAGGAATACCAGTTGACACCAATATTACTCAAATGTGTGCACCAATCACCTAAGGCAATGATGATGCGATTTAAGAATTCTTCCAGTTTTTGCAGTCTGAAGTTGATCAGTCATGCAATCAAGATGCATTCATAAGCACTGTTGACTGGATTGCAATGGTTGGAAACAATAGTTGGAAAATAGGGTCATGGTCATAACATTAATATTGGAGATCACATGATAGAATTCTGCAAGTCCAATGACTTATTCACTGAAAATACATTTTTTTTTCAACAAAAGAAAAGGAAACTATACACATACACCTCACCAAATGGAATATACAGGAATCAGCTTGACTACATCTGTGGGAAGAAGCCCAATATCACCAGCCAAAACAAGGCAACTATGAAATAAGCCATCAATTATTCATATGAATTTATATGCTGGAGTTGAAGAAAATTAAAACAAGTCCATGAGAGCTCAAATATTACCTTAAATATACCCCATCTGGATTTACAGTCCACCTTAAGAACAGATTAGATGCATTAGACACTAATGACAGAAGAGTTATGGAAAGACATCAAAGACATATGAAGAAAATAAAAGTTTATTAAAAAGTCAGGAAAGAAAGAAAACACCAAAATGGAAGAGACTCTAAACCCTACTCTTCAGCATAGAGAAGCAAAGGCAAATGAAAGAAATGATAAGTAAAAGAACTGAATTGGAAAGTTTTAAAGGTTAGTTCTGGAAGACAAAATAAAGTATGATAATGAAATGTGCAAAGACCTGGAGTTAGAAAACCTAAATGGAAGAACTCTCTCAGCATTTCTCAAGCTGAAATAACTGAAGAAAAAATTCAAGCCTCAACTTACAATATTAATGGAATCCAATGTGCAAAACATTGAATAATGTAGAAAGCAACAACAACAACAACAAAAAGGTGCAAAGAGTATGACTGGTTGATACTCAACCATTTTAAGATGTGCCATACGACTGGGAATTGATAGTATTGAAGGATGAGGTCCAAGCCACATTTGAGGCAATAGTAAAAAAAAAAAAAAAAAATCCTCCAAGAATTGATAGAATGCAAAATAAAATCTTTCAATAAAAGAATGCAGTGCTGGAGACTCACTAGTCAATGCTAGTAAATCTGGCCAACCAATTAAGAGATCCATATTTGTGCCCACTGTAAAAAAAGACATGACCCAAGCAAATGCAGAAATCATTGAATAATATTATTACTATCACATACAATAACATTTTGCTGAGGATAATTCCCAAAACAGTTGAAGCAGTACATTAATAGAAAAATGCCAGAAATTCAAGCTGGATGGATTCAGAAGAGAAAGTGCAACTAGGGATATCATTGCTGATGTCAGATGGATATTTACTGAAAGCAGAGAATACATAAAAGATATTTACTTGTGCTTTATTGGCTATGCAAAAGCTTTTGACTGTGTGAATCATGTCAACTATGAATAACATTATGAAGAATGGATATTCCAGAACACTTAATTGTGTTCATAAAAAACCTGTACACAGACAAAGAGGTAGTTGTTGAGTAGAACAAGTGGATACTAAAGTGTTTAAAATCAATAAAGATGTTTAGTAGGGTTGTATAATTTCACTTTCGGTAAGGGCTGCATCTCAATGAAAGAAAACTAAATTTTTCACTCCTGGACTAATAAACAACATCCATATAAGGGAGAAAAGGTTGAAGTTGGCAAAGACTATATATTGCTCAGATCAACCATCAACACTCATGGAAGCAGCAGTCGAGAAATCAAACAATGTATTGTATGAGGCAGTTCTGCTACACAAGATCTCTTTAAAGTGCTCAAGAGCAAAGATGTCAGTTTGAGGACTAAGGTGTATCTGATCCTAGTCCTGGTATTCTCAATCACCTCATATGCATGTAAACAGTAGACAATGAAAAAGGAAGATCATATGAATAAGGAAGAAATAAGTTGAATCATATGATCCAACAAATCCAAATTTAGGTATGTTATTGTTAATTGTGGATCATGACAAGCTATGGACAACCTGGCAAAGTATGAGTATTCCGGAACACTTAATTGTGCTCATGAGGAATCTGTACCTGGACCAAGAGGCAGTTGTTGAAACAGAAC
>NW_006408774.1:2636317-2639193 GCF_000296735.1 Chrysochloris asiatica
AGCATGCCAACAGTAGTGAGGTTGGCCTAGGATCGAGCAGTGTTTCAGTCTGCGGTGCTTAGGGTTGCTATGAGTCGGTGCTGACTAGATGTCACCTAACAACAACATTGTTGTTAATAAGTGCTGTCAAGTCAGTTCCAACTGTATAGTGAGTAGCTGTTGAGTTTGAACCACAACCTTGTGGTACAAACTGACCTAGTGATAGAGTGCTTAAACTACAATGTCATATATCCAGAAGAAATGGAGGAAAGAATGCTAACAAGGACACCAGTTTCCATTGCAGCACTTATCCCAATGGCCATACTGTCAATCAGCAGATGAATGAGTACAAAACATGGAATATTGCTCAATCATAAAAAGCAATGAAGTTCTGATGCATGCCACAACACAGATAAATCTTTAAATCCTTATTCTTAATTGCATAAATCAGTCACAAAAGGACAGATGCTGCATTATCTCACATACATGAAATAAGCAAATCTATAGATAACAAAAATTATTAGTGTTTACCAGAGTTGGATAGGAGAAAGAAAGTGGGACATTTTGCTTAGTGGGGCATTGAATTTATGCTTTTGGTGGTGGGATATTTTGGAATAGAGTCGCAAGAATGGGTGCCCAATTTGAAGAATATAATCAACATCACTGAATTATACATGTAGAATTTGCTAATGGTACAAAGTCAGAAGTAGAAATCATGGGAAGTAGCTGAAAAATTATAATTATCCCAACATCTCAGGATACCTGAAATGGTAAGAAGTAACTTGCCTGAGAAAGCAAATTGTTTTCTGATACTATTCAAAACTGCTCTTTAATTCATGCCCAAAGTCTTTCCTGGGCTTGAGAACACCCTTACTGAATTCAAGACTAAAGATAGACTCAGTCACTTTCAGACGAGATCATTTAATGTCTGTTTCATAAATGACCAAGGCTAATTGGCAGCCATGCCAGAATCTCCCAATGTTTGCTCCCCTGATCTTTCTCCTTCAAGCACACTCAGACCTCAGTGCAGAAAATATATTATTCTAAAGAATACAAGTAGTGGAACTTTTAAAACTGTTCTTTTGTTATTGTTATAAGACTTAATTAAAAAACAAAAATCATCTAGATGCCTCTTGAGGAAGGTCCTCCACAATAAGAGCAGAAGTATTCCAGACACTACGGTAATTCCACCTTAATTTTTGTTTTCTGGGTAGCCAAAAACATGGAGCCCTGGTAGCTTAGAGGATTATAAACATGGCTGCAAATCACAAATGCAGCAGTGTGTGTCCACCGATCACTCCATGGGAGAAAGATGAAGTTTTCTGCTCCTGTAAAGATTTACAGCCATGGAAACACTATACAAGGTTGCTATGAGGTCATTATAAGTCAGAAGCAACTTGAAGGCACACAACCACCACCACCACCACCAAAGACATGTGTTCTTATTCAGTATCCTAGTTTACCAAGCATAACGTTGTCACTGCTAAAACAGTGGTGCAATTATTTTGCTTCACATAAACCTCTTAATCCACAATATTAACATTGTTGTAATGTTGTTGTTTTTAGGTGCTCTTGTATAACAGAAAACAAGGTTTAAGATGGAAGTATCAGAATGTCCAGAATAGATCTGTATTCAAACCCTGGCTTTGTAATCTGCTAGTTCTACATTTGGGCAAGCTACTTGATCTCCTAGGTCTTTGGTTTCCTCATCTGTGTTTAATAGAACCAACTGTTGCCATGTACTGTGCCATCCTCACAGCTGTAAGTATGTCTGAGCTCATCACTGCAGTCATTTTGTCAATCCATCTGGTTGTCTAGTATCTGGCATATTGGTTAAAGGATCAGTTACATAATTTCATCATTAAATCTCATTTAGTACACCTGGGATACATGTTTTCTAAGAATGAGGCGGTAATCAAATCCACTTGACATTCAGACAAGGCTCAGCACCATTTACTCTCCTCTTGTCATTAAACCCTGTGGTTCTCATAGTCAGCGAATGTCATCAAATCAAGAATGTGTAGCCCTGGCTGATGGAAAGTTCTGGCTAATGAAGCACTGAATTACTGAGAGTTGATTGTACTTTGCAGACATGAAAAACTGACAGAGTAAATGATACAATGCTAGTGGAACCATAGGAACAATTTGATCAATATGATCACAATTATAAATATACAAACACTTAGCCCCTTAGAATTTCTCTTTGAAGCAGTTATCCTACAGATAATCCACACAGGTGTGAGATCATATATGCATTAAGATATTCATTATTGCATTGCTTCCTAGAACAAAATTTGGAAACCATTAATATGTCCCATCAGTAAGTTAAATAAGGCATTACCTTTAGATCCTCATCTATTAATCAGACACTTACAGCCCGTTTTGTTATATAATTTACATGTATTTTTATTACTATTTTAGCTAAATAATATAGCCCATTCATGATACATAATCCCATCCCTAGCACACTATATATAGTTACTCTTCTGAAGCATATCTTATGAAACAGAATAAAGAGAGACTGCACTGTGAGGTACTGTGAGATCATGAACTGGACTACAAGATTGATTTGAATTGCAAGTTTGGTGATTCAAGCTCACCAGCAGCTCCTCCGAAACCCTATGCAGGGTTGCTGTGAATTGGAATACACTCAAAGGCACTTAACAACAACTAATGTTTTCCCCTCACTTCAGGTTATTTTGATGCCATATGAGATTGAGTGTTAACATTTTGGGAGGAAACATTAGCTTTAAGGAAATTGGAGATTTGTGAATTGCAGATAAAAACAGTAGATCTGAGTATTTATACAACAGAATATCATGAGTCAGCTAAAAAAAACATGCAATAATCCCTATGTGTTGATTTGTTGTTGTTGTTTATTGTTAGGTGCATCGAGT
>NW_006408774.1:2659593-2661100 GCF_000296735.1 Chrysochloris asiatica
CTTCTGCCACACATGCACACAGATACTCTCAGCCCAAGAGCTGGCCCTGAACTGTTTTTTAATAGGGAAAAAGCCAGAACAAGGGGTGTGGAAACGGAAAGGGAGTTTAAAAACAAAACAGGCCAAAAATTAAATTAAATCCTGAGGTATAGCAGAAAAACCAACAACCAATTTTCCCATATTCATACTTTGGTCATTCCATGTTTCAATTTTCAATGGATATTTACAGCTGTTTCTCCTCATTTTGAGTTGTGCCCAATCAGCAAATTAAGGTTCCATGGGCTATTCTCCCACTGGATTTTTCTCCATTCGTGTCATCAATGTCAACTCTACTTTGAGAGGCAGGTCTTCCAAGTCGCATTTTGAGTACCTTCCAACCTGAGGGGCTTATTTCTCTGATAAAGAAGTGAAGAAAGTGGTACATTTATGGCTTGAGGTTCAGACTAAATCAAATGTTTAATAAGGATTATCAAAGTTTTTTTTGACAGATGGACAAAATATTGAAAAGCGAGGAGATTACTTTTGAAAAATGATGTCATTATCTATTCTGAAAGTTGGATAAAATAAATTCTACAGCCAGAGTGCAGATAATTTTTGACTCACACTCGTGTGTGTGTGTGTGTGTGTGTGTGTGTGTATTCTGTATGTGTGTGTTGTATTGCAATAATAGTCCAGCTAACATAAAGTAAGTTTTATAAACCTTACTAACTAACCCTTATTCATTTTTTATTTTGAAAATTTCCTTTTGCCCTTTGGAGATGATGTTTCTTCAGACAACAATTATTGATATTTAGGCCATTAAAAATTTCACAAGCTTCAAGTCCTCCACTTTGACCATCTACTGGATAAACTGGTTTAGATCACAGTAGCTTCTCTTTGGCATGCTGATGTGTGTTTTCATACAGGTGTCCCTTGTAGACTATGAATCTCATGGGACAGGCTCCCTGTTCCCACTCCCATATAGCAAAAATCTTAGAACACTTTCTGCAGATGTGACGTCCACCAGAACATTTCTTAGTACAGCCATCAGGTAGCATTTCTAGTTTTCACCAGACAAGAAGCTTCTAAAGCAAAACACAAATCTTCCTTATTACTTTTTTTCTTCTTCAACAAAAACATAATCAACCCAAATACCACTTCATGATAGACTTAAAATGTTCCTTTAAGTTATGCTGGAATGTGAAGTTGGGTGCATGACTTCAAATGTAGGATGTTATTTTCAGGGGCTATAACTCAGCCATGAAATTTGACTCCAGGCAGATTTCAACATGCTAGGTCAGAGTCGAAAGATGAGTGTTCCATGCATTTATTCCACTTTAATATCAGAAACTTTTTTATATTAGGAAATCTGAGCAAAGACTATTCTTCCACAAAATTCTCTTTCAATGTTATGCTCAAGGAAAAGGTCTAGAATATTCTGTTTGGTCTCATTTTTCATAAGAAGACAGTTGGTTTTGCCAAAAGAATGATTATAGTGTATGTACTGGGCTAAGTGGAGTCCTGGTGT
>NW_006408774.1:2661490-2673220 GCF_000296735.1 Chrysochloris asiatica
AGGCTGGTCATGTCAGCTCTGGAATTGTTTTCTCTCTGAAAATACACGATTCAATGTGCACTGAATATATAAGTAGGAACTCCAGCCTTTGGTGACCTGACTTGTCTACATCCATTGTACAGACTCATTCTGTTGACTTTCATTCCAAATTAGTCTCATAACTCTTCCTCCATTTCTATCTCTACTCTCATCACTATAATCTAGGAATAGAAGTGGGGTGGGCCCAATAATCTGGAGGGGGCAATAGTCTTTTGCGGTGGTGGTGTGCCATAGAGTTGGTTTCGACTCATAGCAACCCTGCATACAGTTTCTGAGGCTGTAAATCTTTACAGGAGCAGAAAGCCTCACCTTTCTCCTGTGGAACAGCTGGTCATTTCGAACTGTTGGCCTTGAGGTTAGAAGCCCAACTCGTAACCACTACACTACCAGAGCTCCAGTCTTTTAGCCTAGATATATACTGGACTTATCTAGAAAGCTTTTTTTCTTTTTTTAAAGCACCCTGTGCCTTCAGAATCTCTGAGGGTGAGCCCAGATACCAATAGTTTTAAAGTACTCACAGATCATTCTAGTGTGCTGTCAGAGTAAACAACAGCTAATCCATTCCACTGAGAGGCAGTGGTGTTCACTGGTAGAATTCTCACCTTCCATGCTGGAAATTGGAGTTTGATTCCTGGCCAATGTAACTCATGTACAGTCACCACTCACCTACCAGTAGAGGCATGTATGTTACTATCATACTGAACAAGTTTCACTGGAGCTTACAGACTGAGATGAACTAGGAAGAATGGCCTTGTATCTACTACCTAAATTTAGCCAATAAAAATTCTGTGGAACATGAACCATCATGGGGTTAGCATAAGATTGGTCAGCATTTTGTTCCATTGTTCATGAGGTCCCATGAGTCAGCTGTTGATTCAATAGCATCTAACAGCCACAACAACAAACCTAGGCTGATTGATCTTGACAAATGAGAAAACTGAGGGATAGAGAAGAAAGTGGTCTTTTCCTAGAGGCTCTAATTGCCACCATTTTGAATCATAACTTCAGATTCACAATGTGTAACCAGTAAAGAATGTCAGAGAACCAAATAAAATTGTTGTTGTTAGTTGTCATCAAGAAGATTCTAGCTCATGATAACCCCATGTGTGCAGATAGGACTGTATCAAAAGTTTTGCAAGACTGTCCTTTCAGAAGCACATCTCCAGTCTGTCTTCCGAGACACCTCTGGTGAGTTCAAATGATAGCAATTGAGAGCTTAACTGTTTGCACCAACCAGGGACTTGATGAAAATTAAGTTGTATATAAAAATGAGAGGAACAAAATAGACAAATGGAGGAAGATGCACTTTGTAAAACGTCCCTTGTCTAGAACTGATTGCATTAGTCTGTCTTTATCTGTTCATCGATTTTAATCATCCAGTTAAGTCATTAAACCAAGGGTGGGGAACATTTCTCTGTCAAAATCTTTACATCATTGGAGGGTCATACAAAATTATCAACTAAAAAAATTAGCTTGCTATATGTGGTCAAGCAATTAATTAACTAACCTCTAATGTGATAGCTGGTACTTCAGTTGCCTTGGCAGGGCCAGACCAAATAACTTTGAGGATCTTATACAGCCCGTGGAACTCCTGGTGTGGTGCAATGTGATAAGCACTGGACTTTGAACCACAAATCCAGCAGTTCAAACCCACCAGCAGCTCCTCATAAACCCTATACTGGATTGTTACGAATCAGAACCAACTCAACAGCACTTAACAACAACAACAATGAACAGATGTTCCCCACCCATGAGTCACCCTATGAAGGGCTTCTGGCATAGTGTCTGTTCCGGTGCCTCAACAGTGGAGTCTTGGAAACAAAACATCAATATTCCCATCCCGTTGCATCTCTTATAAATCATCAACCTTGAGAAAATTACATAAACTGTTTAGGTCTTTTCCTTACCTGTAAAATGAGACTATAAATAGCACCTAACTCATAAAGAAGATTAATGGAGTTATATATCTAAAGTATTTAGCATAGTGGCTACCCTGTTTTATGTCTGTCATAACTTTATCTGTTGAGTTGGCTCTGACTCATAGTGACCCCACATACCACAGAAGAAAACATTACCCTGTCTTGCAACATCTTCATAATCATTGGTGTGCCACTGTGCATTTGAGTACCTTCCAACCTAAGGAGTTTTCCTTCCAGCACTATATCAAACACTAATCTCTTATGACCCATAGGATTCTGGCCAGGCCTTTCTTTTTAGTATGTCTTAGTCGAGACACTCTCCTGAAACCTCTCCAATATGGATGACCTTGCTGATATTTGAAATACTAGTGGCATAGCTTCTAGAAACATGTAAACCACCACAGTACCACCAGATGACAGACAAATGGTGGAACTTTCCCATTGTTGTTGTTAGGTGCTATCGAGTCGGTACTGACTCATAGAGACCCTATGTACAACAGAATGAAACACTGCCCAATCCTGGTCTAACCTTACAATTGTTGCCCATGTTTGAGTCCATTGATGCTGCCACTTTGCCAACACTCACTGAGGGTCTTCCTCCTTTTATCTGACCCTCCATATTACCAAACATGATATCCTTCTCCAGTGACTGCTCCCTCCTGACAATATGTCTGAAGTATGAGAGATGAAGTTTGGCCTCCAAGAAGCTTTGCCACAGGGAGTGTATAATATATGTTATCTAATATTTCTACTCATATTATCTTCTGAACTCCTCCACAACGACTGCTCAGCTCTTCTTCCAGAGTTCTCCCAGCCAAGTGAAGTGTGATTTCAGTTTTTAGAGGCTCATACTTTATCTCCATAATGGGGTGCTAAACTCTCTTTATAGTAGTAGCTACTGTAAGTCTCCTTGGTCACCCTCAAGGTCATCTGCAGCTGGTTCAGCACACATTGAGGGTTCCTATGCCTCTTGATATTAAGGTGGCCTCTGGCCACAGAATATACCCATTACCCATGGGATAAGCTGTATGGGCGATTGAGAATTAGCTAGGAGTAGACAGGGGAAGAAACCCTACAACCAAGGAAATATCCCAGAATTCTCACTGTTCAGTAAGACAATTCTGAGGACATGTGCTTTATTGGGGAGCGTTGGGATAATTTCTCTAGTTACCCACAGGGCAATAGAAACATAGAACTGGGAAGAAGATGTTTGCATTGTGCTTAATGCTTAATACTCAATACCAAGAAATGCTCCATGGCTTCCTCTTCTCAGTCTTATACCATGCAGAATTCAAATATATAAGACTGTACACTGTTAGATATCTAGAATTATGCCTTGCTCATTTTTACATCACAAGCACAAGGCTCAATAAATGTCTATGGACTTAAATTAAACTGTATTTTAAGTCAGTGCTTTTAAACGTAAAGGTATTTTTTTAAATGGTATTAAAGAAGTGTAAGGAGAAGGAACTAGGAAAATTGGAGTCAGTCCAAAGTGAGTATAAAGGAATTGATTTGAGAGAGAAATTAAAGAAGCCAAAATGTACAACTTAACTAGCAGACAAAATATAAAGAGCATGTTGTTGTTGTTAAGTGCCATCGAGTGGGTTCCAACTCATAGCCACCGTGTATAGGTTTTTTGAGGAGTGACTGGTAAGTTTGAACCACTGACCTTGCAATTAGCAGTCCAGTGTCAAGGGTCTATAAATATTTGAAATGTGCAAACAAGAACAGACATAGATGTTTCACGTGGTTTTAAATAAAACATTTTAAGGGGAGGTGGGCATTGGCTGTTCAGTGGGCAAATTCTCCCCATCCGTACTGGAACCCCAGGCTATAATCCTAGTTAATGTACATCATATATAGCCACCACCTGTCTCCTGTCTGTCCGTGGAGGTTTGCATGTTGCTACAATACCAAACATATTTTAGAAGAGCATCCAGCTAGCCAAAGAAAACATTATGGATCACAGTAGTCCAACCTATAACAGAACATGAGAATGACATAGGAGTCGGTAGTACTTCCATTGTGCATGGGGTCAACATACACTGCAGCCAACTTTATGGCAGCTAACAAGTGCACATAGAAACCTAAACCCAACTCATAGCAACTCTACAGGGCAGAGATTAATTGCTTCATAGGATTTCTCAGGCTATAAATCTTTACAGAAGCAGACTGCCTCTTTTTTTTTTTTTTTTTTTTATCATGGAACAGTTAGTGGGTTCAAACCACCAACCTTTTGGTTAGCAGCCCAATGCTTAGCCCAGTGCCACCAGGAAAAATGTCATAAAGAAAAATGGTCTTGATTAGGAAATTGGCATGCAAGCAGAGACTAGGAACAAATTCCTTCACAGAGATGTTGGAGTTGGAGAAATAAGAGTCTGCAGGCTCCAAACTTAGCTCCTATATCACCTTTATCAAGCCACTTGACTCATTCACTCATACATTTAACACATTTTCATGGAGCACTTACTATGAACCAAGAGCTCTGCACATAGCAGCCAGGTCATGCACCCTTGGGAAACTCAACATCTCTAGAAATGAGAGGTATTCATAAGTAGATGCTACAAAGACTAGTGAGTTTCACAAGAGAGCACAGAGCAGAAGGTCTGGTCTGGCTGGCTTATAAAACAGGGAAGACTCCCTGTGGAAGAGATGGCTAAACTGAGACTACAAGATTGAGGAAATATTTGTCATCAAAGATAGAGATGGAAAGGTTCCAGAAATTGTAGACGAGAAGGAAGTTAAGAGTGACCAGAGAAGTGGGAGAAGTTCAAGACAGGATTAAACAAGAAGCAACCAAAACTGAGTCTTGCATGTGAGGCACCTTAACAACAGTAGGGGGCCCTTAAGGAGGATGAGTTTGCAAGTGGCATAATCAAATTTGTATTCTGGAAAGTTCCTTGTAGAATGAATATGACGAAAAGATTGAATTACGAGTTCCATCCAGAACTTTCTGAGGCGGGACATTTCCACTAGAGAGGACAAGCAGACCAGTCTGGAAAAGCTAGAGCAACAGAAGATACTACTTGAAAGAAAGATCAGTAGGAAAAATCCAAAACAAAAATGGCAGTCTGATTGGCAACTAGACGAACAAGTAAGCTGTTTCCCAGAGAGCCACCAAGGTAAGTAATCAAGTCCCTTAAGGGCAACCCCCCTCTAAGACTGAAATTCAAAGGGAACACATGAGCAGGCATGTAAGCTTGCTGGTGAACACGTTGGTCTACTGGAGAGTGGAAGATGGGGAAAGGCAGCAATGAAGAAATGGGCTGAGTTCAACCATGTTCCATAGGATCCTGTTGACCTGGAGATGAAAGAGAGAAGAGGAAGGGCTGGTTGGTCCAAAGTGTGGTGAGACCCGTGGATGCCTGATCCCATGGACAAGGACATAGCCACAGAGGGCTAGACTGTAGAGTGAAGGATTCAGCTGATATGAAGTGAAGGGAGACTCAAACTTGCAGATAGTACCCATTTGACCTAGCCTTGGTGGCTTGATGATCAGAACTAGAGTAGAGGAAGATTAAAAAAAAAAAAATTTTTTTTTGATAAAGGAATAAAGTGCAATTTGCTACAATTTGATGAACTTATGTATGTAGTTGGAGTCCTGGTGTGGCTGTGTGTGTTAATATGCTAGAACCAACTCAACAGCACATAACAACAACAAATGGATGTAGTTGATCAAAATACCAACTGAGAAAGAAGGAGTCTTCCCATCAACTCTCAATCCTATCCCCTCTGTATACAGTGCAGATAAGGACAGGCAACTTAGACATTGTCTACCTAAAATGAGGGGGCGATAAAGGCACAATGCTTACAAGGTTTCAAGTGGGAATTTAGTTTAAGACTGTGGGCAGGGGAGGTAAAGTCCTCACTGAATAGTTATCATCTTTTCTAGATGGGTCTAGTGAAAGGAAATGAGGATGATTCTTATGATTCAATAGTGAGTAATTGTTATCATGACTAATTATGACTGTCACAACTGTAAAGGAAGAAGTTTTGTAACAAAAATGGAGAAGTAATTAATCTTACAGTCCAGAAACAGAGGACCCTAGGACCATCAAGGGAGAGGAGCATGAGTGGAATGTGAGACCCTATTCAGAGATGCAGGGACACTAGAGATAGAGGCAGAGATGAGGCCCTAGAGAGAGGGAGCAGCTGAGGAAAGAGAAAGATGGAGTGCTGGTGGCCAGGAAGCAGGCTTGTAAAATGTGCCCTTTGGTTGTTTAAATTATTATATATTCATGAGTGTTTTTGTGTACAACACCCCCCCAAAAAACAAAAACAACAACAACAAATAACAGAGGGAATAGAAGTAAATACTGTTAAATGATGATGCCTGGAAGAGATTGTAATCATTGCAATGAAATGATGGTGTAAAAACAATGTTCTCCCATGTAAACTGTCACTCAATTCACAATAAAAACTTACACCTAAAAAGAAAGAAAAGAAAAGATTGGATTTTGGAAGCTTTTCCAAAAGTCCATAAAAAAAAATAACAAGGAAAGCTTTCTGTTGAGTTGATTTTCACCTTGCATGCAGGTGATCCAGGTTTCAATCCCAGCCACTGTACCTCATTCAGGGCCACCACCCATCCGTCAGCAAGATTTGTGTGTTGTTGTGGTGGTGAACCCTATATGGCACTAAATTGCAAGGTCAATTTTCCAACCCACCAGCCACACGATGGGAGAAAGACAAGGTTTTCTACTCCTGTAAAGCTTTAAGGCCTCAGAAACCATGTACAAGATCATCATGAGTCATAATGGACTCCAAAGCAGTGTTTAGTTTTATTTTGTTATGGGCCTAAGCAGGTTTAAGCAGAACTTCCAGACTAACACAGATCACAAGAAACGTCTGGTGACCTACTCCCAAAAGTCAACTAATGAAAACTGTATGGCTCGCAGGCTCCACTCCTCAAGTGAACATGGACTTGGGGCAGGACCAGACAGCATTTGGTTCATATGCACATGAGGTTGTCAGGCATTGGGGCTGACAGCAGCTAGCAACAACAATATGTGAGAGTAAATCCTGGCAGATGACACAGATAAGGAAAAGACTGAGCTTCACCAAGGACACTGAGAGAGAACTTTCTCATGGCTGGAGTGTGGGATGTGGTAGCAGGAATTATGGGAGAATATGTGACCTGCTGAGACAAGGGTAGAGACTCTCTCCTAGAGGATAGTAGAGCAGAGTATTTAAGGGCAGAGGTTTGGAATCCAAATGACCGGGATTCAAATCCCAGCTCTGCCACAGATTAACTGTGTGCTCAGTGAATTTACAGATGGTTCTTAGTTTCCTTACATGCAAAATGGTAACACTGGATTGAACAAAAGGCTAAGGGCTAGCTGAGTTGATTCGATGATGTGATGGATCCCCTGGCGGGCCTGAGAAGGAGGAACCAAAGGACTCCCAGATGGACAAAGTGGAACTGCTTTCTGGACCATCCTTCTCTGCTTGAAGCCCTGCAGCTCTGGCCTGATCTGGTAACTGTTTGCCAGGTAAGTCACAAAGCTTAGAGGGGCACTCAGGACTCAAATCATTGTGTCCAAAGCCCATTTCTCTTAACAGCTGTATGACTGCAGCCAGGATGCCATCTCTGTATCCTGGTACCATCTGCAACTTGGAGGTGATAATGTTGTTGTTGTTGTCAGGTGCCATCAAGTCGGAACCAACTCATAGCAACCCTATGCACAGCAGAACGAAACAATGTTCGATCCTGGGCCAACCTCACTACCGCTGCCACACCTGAGTCCATCAATGATGCCACCTGGCTGATCCATCTCGTTGGGGGTCTTCCTCTTTTTCTCTGACCCTCCACCCTACCCAGCAAGACATCCTTCTCCAACGACTGTTCCCTCCAGACAATATGTCCAAAGTAGGAGAGACGAAGTTTAGCCATCCTGGCCTCTAAGGAGCACTCTGGCTGCACTTCTTCCAAAACAGATTTATTGGTTCTTTTGGCAGTCCATGGCACTTTCAGTATTCTCCTCCAACACCACAACTCAAAGGCATCAATATAGTATCTCCTTATTGGAGGCTTGCAGAGGGTTAAATGAATTAATATATGCAAAACTTTTAATATACCATGGACTTCCGGAAGAAAGAACAAATCAGTATTAGAGAAATTTTAACTGGAATGCTGCTTAGAAATGAGAAGGGCAAGAGTTTGGCTTTATCACTTTGAACACATCATCAAAAAATACCAATCATAAAAAGGACAGCATGTTTTGTAAAGCAGGCAATAGGCAAAAACGAGGGAAGCCTTCAGTGGGATGGACCAATACAATATACACAATGGATTCATACATGTCAAAGATTGGACCACATGCTGTTCTGTTATACATAAAGTATGTCGGAACAGATTCAATGGTAACTAACAACACCAACAGCACAACGTTTAATAATCTTCACTGTGGTAATGATGATGGTGATGATGATGAGATGCTTCCACGGACTACTAAGGGTTGATGAAGCCTTGTTCTCCTTCTTTGGAAGAAAACTCCATATGCTGTATAGGGATACCCTGGCTTCTCATGTGTCACCAGTCAACACAAATCAGAGCATCCTACCCTGTGGCCTCCACAAGTGAAAGTCAAGGTCAAGGGAAAGATAAAGCTCTATAAGGCAGATAAGCTTGCCTGACCCTGCAACGCTCTGGGTCATGGTATTAAAAAAGATTTATCTGAGAGAGGAAGCAATTCTGGCCTCCTAATCTCTGGCATCAAGGAGCTCTGGTAACGTAGTAGTTACGAATCAGGCTGCTAACCTCAAGGTCGGCAGTTGGAAACTACCAGCCGTTCTGTGGGAGAAAGATGAGGCTTTCTGCTCCTGTAAGAATTTTAAAAGCCTCAGAAACCTTGTGCAGGGTTACTATGAGTCAGAACCAACTCCACGGTACTTAACAACAAATCTCTGGCATCAGGATTGTAGGAAGACTCGTTAATAATCTGCGATATGTAGATGAGACAACCTTGCTTGCTGAAAGTATTGTTGTTGTTGTTGTCAAGTGCTGTCAAGTGGGTTCTGACCCATAGTGATCCTGTACAGGGTTTTCGAGCCTGTAAATCTTTACAGGAGCAGAAAGCCTCATGTTTCTCCCGTGGAGCAGCTGGTAGTTTCGAGCTGCTGTCCTGGCAGTTCATAGCCCGATTCGTAACCACTAAGCTACCAGAGCTCCGTTGCTGAAGTAAGAGGACTTAAAATATTTACTGATGAAGATCAAAGAGCACAGCCTTTCATATGGATTGCATCTCAATGTAAAGAAAACAAAAATCCTCAGTACTGGACCAATAAACAACATTCTTATCGATGGAGAAACGATTGAAATTGTCAAGGACTTCATTCTTCTTGGATCAACTATCAACACTCATGGAAGCAGCAGTCAAGAAATCAAATGATGTATTGCATTAGACAAATGTGCTGCACAAGACCTTTCTAAGTGTTGAAGAGCAAAGTCAGCTTGAGGACTAAGGTGCGCCCGACCCAAGCCATGGTATTTTCAATAACCTCATACGTATGTGAAAGCTGGACAGCAAATAAGAAAGACTATAGAAGAATTGATGCTTTTGAGTTATGGTGTTGGAGGAGAATATTGAAAGTGCCATGGGCTGCCCATACAACCAACAAATCTGTGTTGGAAGAATTGCAGCCAGAGTGCTTGGAGGCCAGGATGGCCAAACTTTGTCTCATATTTTGGACATATTGTCAAGAGGGACACGTTTCTGGAGAAGGATATCATTTTTGGTAAGGTGGAGGGTCAGAGAAAAAGAGGAAGACCCCCAGCAAGGTGAATTGGCCAAGTGGCAGCATCCATGGGCTCAAGCGTGGCAACAATTGTGAGGTTGGCTCAGGACCAGGCAGTGTTTCATTCTGTTGTACATAGGGTCGCTATGAGTTGGTACTAACTCTATGGCACCTAACAACAACAACAATCTCTGGTAAGCATATTGATTATGAGTTTGGTTGCTAACCTAAAGGTCAGTAGTTTAAAACTAATAGCTGCTCTGTGGGAGAAAGATGAGGCTTTCTGCTCCCGTAAAGATTTACAGCTTTGGAAACCCTGTACAGGGTCGCTATGAGTCGGAACCGATTCCACGGCACACAACCAGCACCACGACCACCTCCAGTCTTATAAAGGGACTCCTGGTGTGGTGCTGTAGGATGAGCACAGGGTTGCAAAGCAGCAGCCTCTTCTCGGAAACCCTATAAAGGATTTCAATGAGTTGGATTCAACTTGACAGCATTTAACAACAATAATCTTCGAGAGAGAACTCCTGGTGAGGCGGTATAGGATAAGCACTGGACTACAAACCACAAGGTTGGTAGCTCAACTCCACCAGGTCATCATCCTCAGAAACTCTACACAAGGTAGCTGTGAGCCAGAATTAACTTGATGGCAATTGATAGCAACAAAAAGTCTTAGAGAATCAATATCCAGAGAAGGTGGTGACTGGTCCAAGATCAAACAAATACTGTAGACACTGATGGATCTAGAATTCAGGACTCTTGACTATTATTCGCAACAAAAAGTCTTAGAGAATCAATATCCAGAGAAGGTGGTGACTGGTCCAAGATCAAACAAATACTGTAGACACTGATGGATCTAGAATTCAGGACTCTTGACTATTATTTGCCTGTGCTCTTCCCACACAATGTGCAATAAGTCTGCGGTGGAGAGGCCCACTCATAAAGTTATTAGCATTCTCTGAGTACCTACTTTTCCACAGGCCAGTGGATAGAGGTGTTACATTCAGTATCTCATCTCACCCTTGCAAGCATTCTAGAAAGTAAATATCATTATCCCCATTGTACAAGTGAGAAAATAAGAACAAAACCCATAAATCCATGTAGCAGGGTATTAAGGGCAAGACTCTCTTCTAGGATGTGTGTGTGTGTGTGTGTGTATGCTCACAGAATCTTCTTAATAACACTTGGAAGAGGTATGATTATTATTCCCGTTTTACACGAGAGTTAACTGAGTCACAGAGTCTGTAGATGGCACAAAGGTCTAAGTGCTTGACTACTAACTAAAAGGTTTGCTGTTCAAGACCACCAGAGGAGCTTTGAAAAAAGGTCTGGCAATCTACCTCTACAAAGTCATCCACTGAAAACAGTAGACATGATGACTTGTGGCAGACACACGTGATGACGAAGTCAGTCGGAAAGGACTCAACATCTTTGACTTGATCTTTAACTTTGGCACAGAGCATTGAGTAACCTGTCCAAATCACAAATCACTCTGGTAAGTGACAGAGTTAGATTTGAATCCAAGATTTTGGACCCCCAGAGTCCATGTTCTTAAGTGGAGGCAGAAATCCTACAAATCACTAATGAAGAGCAAGAATTCAAACGTTAGCCCTAAGGATTCTGAAAGCCATGATCTTGAGTCAACAACTCACACTCATCCCAGCTAACCACTGACTCCCATCTGGGAGCCTGCCGTGCATGAGGCCCTCTAGGAAGGGTCTTTGTGAGCCCTTTACCCAGCAGAAAAGCACAGCTAACTCTGCTTGGAGGAGGGTCTGCTGCTTCCATTTGGATTAAGAGAGGAGAGAGGGATTTTGTTTCTCTGCCTGGCCCCTAGCCAGTACACTGAAATTAGCAGAATAACTGCCAGATGGGTGAAGGAATCTCTGTGCCTTCTAATTACCAACATCTAAAAGCCCAGTTCCCTTTCCAAACCCAGAATGGCTCCCAGCAAATGTCACCCGGGCTGGCAGAGCATTTGCCCACAGGTCTACACAATTTCTGGACTGGCAGAGCATTGTGTGTGTGT
>NW_006408774.1:2673320-2678417 GCF_000296735.1 Chrysochloris asiatica
TGCCAAGTTGGTTCTGATTCATAGTGATCCTGGATAGGTTTTCTGAGGGGCAGCTGGTGGGTTTGAACCACCGACCTTGTGGTTAACAGCCCAGGGCTTATCCTACAGTACCACACCAGGTGCTTCCTGCCCTTCACAGATCCCACAGCAAATTTAAACCTTTGCAATGACCCAAGCACCTGCAGGTAACTGTACCAGCTGGGCCTTTTCACACATGACACACAGCATAGAATTTCTAAATCAAAGCCCCTCCCTGTTTTATGAGAGCTTGGTCCTTCTCTCCTGGTACTAGTCCTCATTGCATGGCATTTTGGGTGCCTAAGAATGTGGACTAGCTTTAAGTCTCTTCTCCATTGCTAGCTAACAAGCACACATTGTACATCAGCTACAGTTTGTGCCTGTAGCTCTACATGAAGGGGCATTAAGGGGCTCCTCTATACTCTAGCCTTGAAGGTAACCATCATCTGAGACAGCCTGGGAGAAACAAGGAGTGCATGCAAGTATAAAATGACCTCAGGCTTGTTTAAGTACGAAAGGAGAACCAGAGTCTACTGCAAGGATTGGCAAACTTCAGGGGTGTGGAGAGGCACATCCCATTTGTCACCTGGAGATTTTGTGTGTTTTTTTCATTTGTGGTAAGCCAGTTGCCTTCCAGATGGGTGTTCAGATGGGTTTCCGATTAGCACTGTACTCCATAAGGTTTTCATGACTAGTCTCTTTCAAAAGCAGATTGTCAAGCCTTTCTTCCAAGGTGCCTGTGATTGGGTTAAGCAGTTAAGCACTCAGCTCAGCTACTAAGGTCACCAGTTCAAAGGCAAACACACAATGCAACATATATATATTGTTGTTATTGTTGTTAGGTTATTGAGTTGGTGAGGGAGCTCTGGTAGTGTAGTGGTTATGAATCAGGCTGTGAACCTTAAGGTCAGCAGTTTGAAACTACCAGCTGCTCTGCAGGAGAAAGATGAGGCTTTCTACTCCCGTAAAGGTTTACAGCCTTGCAAACCCAGTACAGGGTCACTATGGGTCAGAATCGACTCGACGGCGCTTAACAACAACAACAACATTGAGTTGGTACCGACTCATAACAACCTTATGCACAGCAGAATGAAACACTGCCTGATCCTGGGCCAACCTCACTATTGTTGCCACGCTTGAGTCCACGGATGCTGCCACTTTGCCAATCCATCTCACTGGTGGTTACGAATCGGGTTGTGAACCACAAGGTCAGCAGTTTGAAACTACCAACTGTTCCATGGGAGAAAGATGAGGCTTTCTGCTCCTGTAAAGATTTACAGCCTCAGAAATCCTGTACAGGGTCGCTATGAATTGAACCCGACTCCATAGCACATAACCACCAATATGCATATACATATGACAAAATACTTACCATTTCAATATTATTTGCATGTACAATTCAGAGACATTAATAACATGCATTACATCGCATTACATTGCTCAACTATCACCACAATCTATTTCCAAATGTTTCCATCACCATTAACAGAAGCTCAGTGTCACCTAAGCAATGATCCTTTAATTCCCTTCCCTTCCAGACCTAGTAACTATTAATAAACTTTGTTCTCTATTGTAGATATTCCATACAAGTGGGATTATGTAAGATCTGTCCTTCTGTTATTGACTAATTTCACTCAGCATAATATGTTCAAGGAATCCTGGTGTGGCACTGTAGGATAAGCACAGGTTGGCCATTCAAACCCACCAGTCGCTGCTCAGAAATCATATACATGGTCACTACAAGTTGGTACTAACTCATTACAAACTCATGTAAAACATAACAAAACAGAGCCTGGTCCAGTGACAACCTCACAATTGTTGCTACGCTTGAGTGTGTTTCTGCTGCTTCTGTGACAATCCATCTCCTTGGGGGTCTTTCTCTTTTCACTGACCTTCCACTTTACCAAGACTGGTCCCTCCTATAATATATTCTAAGTATGAGAGACAAAGTCTGGCCGCCTGGCTTCTAAGCAGCATCCTGGCTATACCACTTCCAGAGTTATTTGTTCTTTTGGCAGCCCATGGTAGTTTACATATTCTGCTCCAACGCCAGAACTCAAATGCATCAATTGGTCTATGGCCTTCTTTATTAATTGTCCAAATGTCATATGCATATGAGGTTATTGAAAATACCTTGGCTTGGGTCAGGAGCACCATAGTCCTCAAACTGATATTTTTGCCCTTGAACACTTTAAAGCCATCTCGCGCGCCAGATCTGCCCAAAAGAATAGGTCATTTGAATTCTTGACTGCTGCTTCAATGAGTGATGATGGTTGAACTTAGCAAACTGAAATCTTTGACAACTTCAATCCTTTCTCAATTTATCTTGATGTTATATACTGATCCAGCGGTGAGGATTTTTATTTTCTTTATATTGAGGTGCAACTCATACTGTCGACTGTGGCATTTGATCTTCGTCAGTAAATATATTAAGCCTTTTCACTTACAGCAAGCAAGGTTGCATCATCTGCATATCACAAGTTGTCCAAGCGACTTTCTCCAATCCTGATGCCATGTTTTTCTTCATATAATCCAGCTTCTCGAATTATTTGCTCAGCACACAGATTGAACAAATATGGTGAAAGAATACAGCCCTGGTGCACATCTTTCCAAATTTTAAACCATTCAGTGTTGCCTTGTTCTGTTTAAACAACTGCCTCTTAGTCTATGCACAGGCTCATCATGAGCACAAGTAAATTTTCCGGAATACCACTTCTTTTTATAAATAAAATTTAATTGGAATGCAACCATCCTATTAGCCATTTGTGTGCATATTACCTATGGGAGACCATACATCCTGCAAACAGAAATTACATATTTTCTGGCTCTTTGCAAAAATGATGCTGACCCCTACTCTTTTATATTACAGATACTGTCTAGTAATTTTACATCACAGTTAGTTCCTTTTTATAGTCACAACATTTATCAGTTGGCATTATTAGCCTCTCTTTGCAGAGGGAAGTTAACAGAAGTTAAGCAACTGCTCAAGTTCATAATAACAAATAAAAGAAGGATCTGGATTCCAAACAAAAGCTGTTTTCTTTCTTCACTCCTCGGAGTTGAGACTCGTACTAAGTTGGCAGAAGATTTTGATGATTGTGAGGTATTGGAAAGAACCTATTAGTGAGGAGGTGTGGCTTGGGTGAAGGCATGAGGGCACTGTGTCGGGAATGAATACAACCAAAAGCAGAGGGGACCATCCTGACTGGTGAAAAAGAGTGCTTGAATTTCAGACTCAAAAGAAGCCTTCAAGGTCAAGCTAATCGCACTCTATAATAGAACAGAGAGGAGTACTAGAGACCAGAGTAGCAAAGTGATTGCTTAAGGTCACACAGCAAGAGTGAGAGAGACTTTTTTCCTTAGAGTCTTTGTAGTACATGGCCTCCTTATCAGACAAGCTGTGTTTACTCTGGGCTGATGGCAGTCATGGGAGCACTGAAGCCATGAGTCCTTCCATGATATTTAGAGGCATAATCTAACCAGTTAAAGACTTGGTATTTGTTTTAACTGCTTGACCTCATGTGACTCTATAGTTTCTGTTTGACCAGGTGTGGATGAAAGGACATAGGACTAGAAATCTGCCAGGTTGGCATCCTGTTTGTGACCACCTGCATGGATGACCTTGGATAAGTCCCTTAAATACTCTCACCCCCAATCTCCAACTGTGTAAAATGTGAGGGCTGGGATAAACAATAATTCAATTTCTTCCCACTTGATTTGTCATATTGAATAAAATTTGGTAGCACAAAATAGATATGGGACCCAAAGACCACACACCACTTAATTGATGTCATATCCTTCTTTAATGAGATAGTCTCTGACCAAATCAAGAATCACGAATGTATGAATCAATGGAAGAATGGGTAAACAAACTATGATACATACACATAATGGGATACTACGTAATGTTGAAGAATAAAGATGATTCTGCAAAACAACTCATAATATGGATAAACCTGGAGGATGCTTTGTTGAATGAAATTAGTCAATCCAAAAGGATAATATTGTATGAGACAATTATTGTGAAAAGCCAAGAGAAGGTTTTCACACTAAAAAAATAACAGAAATTATTATTTTGGTTTATAATCTATAATTTATCTATAACTAGAATCCAGACATTCATTCACACAGATTTTTAATTGGATTAAATTTTCCCAGGTTTGGAGTTATTGCTCAGATGCAGTTACAAAAATGATATAGCTGAGTAACAACACAATTATCTATTTTCTATCACACTGTAGGATAAGCACTGGATGACTAACCATGAAATGGGCAGTTCAAATCCACCAGCCACTACTTGGAAATCCTATACGGGGTCGTTATGAGTCAGAACTAACTCTATGGCATTTTACAACCACAACAAAGATACTCTGATGAGGAATACTGTTGTTTTTAAGTGCCATCGAATCAGTTCTGACTCATAGCAACCTAGTATACGATTTCCCAGGAAGAATTGGTGAGTTTGAACCAACAAACTTTTGGTTCAAACAGACCTTTTGGTCTAGTACTTTCTCCCACAGTGTCACACCAGGATTCCTTGATGAGGAAAATAGCATACAGAAATAGAACAACTCTATAAATTTTAAATTAAAAAAAAAAATGTCTACACCACTAATCATCTGTATGTTGTTGTTGCTAAGTGTCGTTGCATGGATTCCAACTCCTAGTGACCCTGTATAGGGTTTCAAAGGAGTAGCTGGTGAATTTGAACTGCTGACCTTGAAATTCAAACCAACCTTGTGATCCTGTGGATTAACCCATAGCACCACACAAGGACTGTATAGACTTAGGTAAGTTATTTAACTTCTCAATATGGATTTAGTTATTTAACTCCTCTGTTTTATATTTAAGGAGCTATGTTGTTTTGTTGTTGTTGTTAGGTGCCATCAAGTCGGTACCAACTCATAGCAACATTGTGTACAGCAGAACAAAACACTGTCCGATCCTGAGCCAACCTCACTATTGTTGCCACCCTTGAGCCATCAAATCTGCCACTTGGCCAATCCATCTCGTTGGGGGTCTTCCTCTTTTTCTCTGACCCTCCACCTTACCAAACATGATATCCTTCTCCAGCGACTG
>NW_006408774.1:2686692-2694399 GCF_000296735.1 Chrysochloris asiatica
AATGTGTAAGCCACTCTGATTTCACTTGGTACAGGCTATTGGCATTGTCAGATGTGTTAATATATACACATGTGTGGGGTTTTTAAACTTTGTCTTGACTTAAGGTAAGATTGTGAATATTAGCCCCCACCTGAAATCCAAGGGAATAGCAACCTGAAGATCTGAACCAACTTCCTTATCATTTGACAATACATAACAGCTTACTAGCTGCATTTCCTCCCCACATCCTAGAACCACTTCTCACATTAAATAAAGATGATCTTTCATCCTAAATGGTACTTCGGTAAACAGCAAGCATGGAGCAATCCTTGAACTGTTTACTGAGACAGTAAAATAGGGACAGATTCTCTCTCTCATGATAAAAGCTGTTTTATGGGATATAAAGAAAATCCTTCTATGAAAGCATGGATAAAATTCAAAAGGAGGCTTTGTAGTTCTACAGCAACTTTCAACCAAGCATCTTAAAGCATTTTACTGACACGCACCTTTAATCTACACAAGCTCCTGGGGGTAAGTAGCCAGTTTTATTATCCCCATTTTATCGGTGGAAAAACCAGGGCAGAAACGTACCAAATATGGATATGTATTAGTTCAATCCCTCTGCTTGCAAACAAAAGAAAAGAGAAGAGAGAAGGGGAAAGGAGAACAGAAAAGAAAAGGAAACCAATTAAGGGGGGAAAGTGTTTGTGTGTGTGTGTGTGTGCATTAAAAATGGGGAAAAGTGCAGTGTTTGAGAGAAAAGCTAAATGATTTGATTTCCAAAAGGCACAGGAAGAAGCCAGACAGCTCCAGGCCCCTCAGATGCATGTATTAAAGTCAAGTCACTTCAGAGACCTGATGTCCTAAGGAAGCATCTCCAGTCATTTTTCATTCTGTGTCAATTCCTGGATGGAGCAAGTGTGAATATGTTTGGCTGCTAACTGAGATTCTTCAGACGAGTGGCCTGTAAATCTACTTTGGAAAAACCAGGCACTGAAAACCCTGCGGAGCACAGTTCTATTTGGACATCCAGGGAATCACCATGAGTCCAAATAGTCAATGGCAACTGGTGCTTCAGTCAAACCAAGAAGCAAATTTTAGATTACCAAACCCCTTGGCCAGGACAGGTTGCATACTATGGGTAATTCCACAAAGGAAAATTAAAACAAAGAAAATTGATTATGGGCAGATTAAAAAAAAAAAAAAAAACTAAGGTCATAACAGCATAAATGCAAAACCCTTTTAAATGTCTTTCTGTCCGTCTATGCCCTTTCTGGAACCAGCCAGGAGCTCCTGAAAGCCAGGGAGCTGGGTCTCCTATCCTAGATCCAAGTTTGGCACTGAGTTTTTTCAATAAAAGGATACTGAATGGTTGAATGGATGCATGAACTATTTGGTTCTGAAAAGTTCTTGGCAGAAAGCTGGGGGAATTATGTCTGCTTTCCCTCCCACAAGCATTTGAACTTTTCAGCATCCTCAGCCATTTGCTCCATTTCTAGACCTCGCCTCAGTGTAAAAAGTCCTAGAGACAAAGTGTCACCATCCCGGCTTTTAAAGAGCATGCTAACTATACTTCTTCTAAGTCACATTTATTTATTCTTCTGGTTGTACATGGTATTTTCAATATTCTTTTTCTAACACACTGATTCTTCTCCAATCTTCCTTATTCATTGTCCAGCTTTCACATACATATGAAGTAACTGAAAATGCTTTTGCTTGCTTCGAATGCACCTTAGTCCTCAAAGAGAACTCTTAATTCTTTAACACTTAAACGAGGTCTGGTGTAGCAGATTTTGCCTAATGCCATATACCATTTTATTTCTTGACTGCTGTTGGGCATTGATTGTGGATCCAACCAAAATGAAGTCTTCATCAACTCAATCTTGGCTCTATTTATCACAATGTTATTTATTGTTCTGGAGTTCTGGTATGGTGTTGTAGCATAAACACTGGACTTCTTATCATAAGGTCGGCTGTTCAAACCCATCAGCTGCTCCTTAGAGAACCTATATAGAGTCGCTGGGTTGGAACCCACTCGATGGCACTTAAAAGTAGCAAAATTTATTAGTCCAGTAGATTCTTGTATTACTTTTATAGAATTACCTACATCATAAAAACCGAGGTCTCTTCTACTGTAGTTTTCTTACCTATTAAGAGAGGGTATTAATTAACCTACTTCAGATGATTATTGTGGAGATTAGTAGAGATGCTTTTTGTAAAGTGCTTAGATGAAATCTGGCATATATGAAGCATTAAGCTAAAGCTAATGAAGACATGAGGAAGTAAAACAGCTGAACAGAAAGTGTCAAAGGGCAACCCGAGAATACAAAGTCCAGTATTATAATGAAATGGAGTTAGAAAACCAAAAGAGAAGAACTTGCCCAGTGTTTCTCAAGTGGAATTAAATGAAAAATTTTAAGGCTCAACTTGCAATATTGAAGGTTTCTATGGGCAAAATATTGAATGCTGCAGAAAGAATCAAAAGAAAATGTAAAGACTATTGAATGATGATGCATGGAGGAGATTGTAATAATTGCAATGAATTGATGAGTGTAAAACTGATGTTCTCCCATATAAACTATCACTCAGTTCACAATAGAAACTTGAAAAAAAAAAAAATGTAAAGCATAAACAGAGTCACAGTACCAGAAAGAATAGGTCAGTGTTCAAGAGGTAGCGTGTGGTCAAGAACCGAAGGTACTGAAGGAAAAAGCCCAAGCTGCACTAAAGGTATTAGCTAAAAACAATGCTCCAGGAGTTGACAAAGTGCAAATTAAAATCTTTCCAGAAACTGAGGTAGCAATGGAGACAATCACTCATCTATGACAAGACATTTGGAAGATGGTTACCTGGCCAACCAGTTGGAAGAGATTCACATTCATGGCCATTCTAAAGCGAGGTGACTCAATGAAATACAGAAATAATTCAACAATATCATTAATGTGACATGCAGGTTAAATGTTGTTGAAGTTCATTTAAAAACTGTTACAAGTACATCAACAGAAAACTGACAGAAATTCCAGCTGGATTCAGAAAAGGACAAAGCAGTGATATCATTGCTAACATCAGATAGATCTTGGCTGAAAACACAGAATACTAGAAGGCTGTTTGTTGTTGTTGTTAGGTGCCATCGAGTTGGTACTGATTCATAATGACCCTATGCACAGCAGAACAAAACACTGCCCGATCCTGGGCCAACCTCACTAGTGTTGCCACGCTTGAGTCCATCGATGCTGCCACTTGGCCAATCCATCTCATAGAAGGCTGTATACTTGTACTTTATTAATTATGCAAAGACCTTCAATGGTGAAGAATCATGACAAACCATGGATAACATTGCAAAGATTAGGTACTCCAGAACACTTAATTGTGCTCATGAGAAAACCTTACATAGACCAATAGGCAGTTGTTAGAAGAGAACAAAGGGTTACTGTATGGTTTAAAATCAGGTAAGGTCTGAGCCAGGTTGTATCCTTTTGCCATATTTATTCAATCTGTATATTGACCAAATAATCTGAAAAGCTGGATTATACGAAGAAGAATTTGGCATCAGGATTGGAAGAAGACTAATGAACAAACTGTGATATGCAGATGATACAACTTTGCTTACTGGAAACAAAGAGAACTCAAAATACCGATGAAGATCAAACACCACAGCTTTCAGTATGGATTGCAACTCAATGTAAAAAAATGAAAAAACCTCATAACTGGTCCAATAAATAGCATCATGATAAATGCAGAAAAAATTGAAGTTGTCAAAGATTTCGTTTTGCTTAGATCCACCATCAACACTCATGGAAGCAGCAGTCAGGAAATCAAATGATATATTACATTAGGCAGATATGTTGCAAAAGACCTCTTTGAAGTGTTCAAGAGCAAAGATATCAGTTTGAGGACTAAGATGCTCCTGACCCAAGCCATGTTATTTTCAATCACATTATATGCATATAAAAGCCCAATAATGGATAAGGGAGACTGGAGGAAAATTGATGCATTTGAATTATGAAGTTGGTGAAGAATGTTAAAAGTGCCATGAACTGCCGGAAGAACGAACAAATATATGTTTGAAGAATTACAGTCTGAATGATGCTTAGAAGTGAATATGGTGAGACTGTCTCTCATACTTCAGACATACTATCAGGAGGGACCAATCCCTGGAAAAGGAGATCGTACTTGGTAAAGTGGAGAGTCAACAAAAAGGAAGAACACCCCCAAGAAGATATATTGACACAGTAGCAGTAGCAATTATCTCAAATATACCAACAATTATGAGGAGAACACAGGACTGGGCAGTGTTTTATGAAGATAACACAGGACTGGGCAGTGTATTATGAGTCTGAACTGACTCGATGACACCTAGCAACAACATATATTTGTTCATTGTTATCATCATCATCGCCATTACCATCATCATCATCATGATATGCTATGGAGCACTTTGTATTACAGATCCATTCATTGTATCATATTACCCTCAGAGCAAACATATGACTTAGTATTCTTGTTCCCATTGAATAAGTAAATAAAATGGAAGCTGGGAACCCAAGGTCTATCAAGTAGATCCTTGTACTATTTCATTATTTGTCCTACAACCTTTTTTTTTTTTTAATTTTGTTTTGTTTTTACTACATCAAACTATCTCCCAGAAAAGCAGTCTTTCAAATTTGAACTTTTGAGAACATAGAAGGAAATATTCCTCCTGGTCACCTAGAACTCATCTTGAATAGGACTGTTTCTTTGACTATGGGCAAGAATCACGGTAGACCCACACACTTCCCTAACTAAATTTTGAGTTCCCCTAGCTAAATTTTGAGTTCCTTGAGTAAAAGTTCCTCCCCAGCACAAGCATGATTCTTTGCATTGACAAGGATCAAAGTACATACAATAAAGTTAAGATGCTTTATAGAGGAAATATATGTAAATGTACAGAATGTTTCTGTGGTTTGGATCCTTTGGAAATTCACTTTTTATTTTCTTCTTTTCCTTTCTCACTATGTCTTTGACCTTCTCTTTAATGAAGAAACCCCTGTTATTCCATTTTTTAATTTTGTAAAGCTTCTTTCTAAGTACCCTCACCACACACACACACACACACACACACACAAAGTCTGTTTTCTGAGTCTCTCTGTTGCTCAAATGGCCACTTAGATGGCTCATGATTAGCACAAATGCAGCATGCCCTATAAACATGGATTGTTTGTCGTCTCCACCCATCCCCACTCCTCCCAACCATGTCTCTCCTCTGAGAATTCCTGATTTCTCATGATTGCATTATCAACTAAGCTAGGAAGCTTGGAGTCATCTCTTTTCTCTCCCTCACACTTCCTTACCCCATCTGTGCTGCAAGACCTGCTAACTGATTTCTTTAAGTCTTCTTACATCACATCTCTAGTCTCTATTGCCACACTTTTAAGTCACTATTGACTCTAGTATAGAATACTGCAATAGTCCTTCCTTCTTGGATTCTTTACACCAATTGTCTACTGATGAAAAATTATGCTTTAAAGCAGAGATGAAATATCTTTTCACCAAACTGTTGCCCTTTTCTCCAGGGAAATAACTTGGCTTTATTTCCCAGCCTTTCTTGCTGTCATCTGTGATCATGTGACTGAATTGACTGATTTTTTGGACAGTGAATATGGATGGAAGAAAATTCTTCCTAATCCTTAAGAAAATTCTACACTTTCCATGGTCTGCTAACTTAATGCCAATGCTCTCACCAACTATGGAAGTCATGTGTCATCCTGAGACTGAATTACTTCACCGAGTACACCTCCTACTGCTACCAATTGGATTACACAGCAGTGAGAAATAATTTTGTGTTAAACCACTAATGTTTCAGGATTTAGCTGTCATAACAGCTACCCATGCATTAATTAATATCTTTATAAACTAAATTTGAGCATCTGAAAAACTTCCAATTTCTGGCCTTCACCCTGGATCAATTCCAGCATTTTCTGGATCTTTCATAACTCTCCAATTGTATCTCCCACATTTCACGCTCCAATGATACCCAATTATTTGTAAATCCCCTCACTTGCCAATATGGATCAGATACCCATCTTCTTGCCTAGATACTGTCGCCTAGAATCTAGAATACCCTTCTCATCTTTCTTTTTGAAGGGTGGTTCATTTCACCTTCAAGAATCAGTTCATCTAGGATCCACTCCAGGAAGTTTTCCTGACACCTTCAGTCTACTAAGTTCCCCAGCCCCTCAGTATTTAACAAATTCAGTAAATTATATTGTAATTTTTTTATTATGTGGTCATCTGATCAACTCCATAGACTGCAAGTGAGCTCCTGGGAGGGGTTAATCCATAATTCATCCATCATTATAATCCTAGATCCAAGCTTAAAACCAATTCCATGCATTCTTATTCGAATTCTTTGTTGCTTCAGCTGGTTCTTTTGCAAGACAAGTGCTCTTCTTTCACTGTTCACCAAGCTTCTCTGCAATGTAGATGTACTCCAAGAAAGCCCAAACTCATCAAAGAAATTAAATCCTCATCATTTTGTTGTTGTTGTTTAGATGACACATTTCTCTCATTTGGATCCTATAAGACTATCAGAACTTACTAGATTCAAGGAAATGGCAGACAGAGAGAGAAACAATAAGAAGATGATGGTCTCAAGTCCTTCACATCTAGTCACTATTGCTTCTGCTATTTTAAGGTTTTGTTCCTGTCATGTTGTTGTTGTTAAGTGCCATCGAGTCAGTACCAACTCATAGCGACCCTATGTCATAGACCACCAGAAAATGGGTAATGCGCTGGCATCTCTGCACCAATGAAGCCACAAAGAAAATCCAGGGCTCCCATGAACACAGTATTTAGCACCAGGCCTCACAGGGTTCCATGAAACCACCACCCTCTGACAATTTGCCCTTCATTTGGACCAAATCACTGAACACTCCTGCAACCTTGCCTTTGACCTAGTCCCTGAAGAGTCAACCAACTCCACCATGAAGAAGTTTTTGTTTGTTTGTTTGTTTGTTTAATCAGCTCTGGGACTCAAACAGGCTACACCTACTAATCACTTATCATCATGGCGAGGTTCCAGATACTAGGTCATTAGTTCTGCAAAGACGGAGGAAGAGCACATCAGATCATAAATGGAGGATGACTTCATCATTACACTGCCAAATTTTACTGTCACATAACTTCCAAACTACATAGAATCATGGCTTAGTCAAGTTGACACATAACCTTAATCATCATAACCAGAGTTACTTTCATCTCACACCTCAGTGTTCATCATTGCCAACCACGCAGAGTTCATGCACACAGCAACTGGAGAGTAGATATTTACTATTACCATAAATACAAAATGTTAGCTAATAAGGAGCTCTGGTAGCGTAATGGTTACGAATCGGGCTGTGAACCGCAAGGTCAGCAGTTCAAAACTACCAGCTACTCCGCGGGAGAAAGATGAGGCTTTATGCTCCCGTAAAGATTTACAGCCTCGGAAACCCTGTTCAGGGTCGCTATGGGTCAGAACCGACTCGACAGCACTTAACAACAACAACAAAGTGAGGAGTAGGTTATTTATTTCTTTAAGATTAAAGAAAAGTCAGATCTCAGCAACACCAATTTACCTTGCTAAATGATGAAGAAATGCCTTCCTTTTATTAATAGCAGCATAAATCTACAGTAGCATAAATGAGACACTGGTAAATTTCCCAATCGTTCTTATGTTATCTGTTACTTTTAACTCCGACTATGAAAAAG
>NW_006408774.1:2694499-2702886 GCF_000296735.1 Chrysochloris asiatica
TGCACCTTGGACTTCCTCCTTCAGTATCATTGGCTCTTGATCATATGCTACCTCTTGAAATGGTTGAACATTAACTGTTTCCTTTTTGTACAGTGACTTTGTGAATTCCTTCCATCTTCTCTTGATACTTTCTACATCATTCTATAATGGGGCGAAACACTGGGCTACTAACTGAAAGCACTGTTTTAAGCCAACAGTCTGCTAAACAGGATAAAAATGAGGCACTTAATTTGTATAAGGATTTGTTGTTGTTGATGCCTTTGAGTCAGTTCCAACTCATAGTGACTCTGTGTAGGGTTTCCAGGGAGTGGCTGGTGAACTTGAACCACCAACCTTGCAGTTCAAACCAACCTTGCAGTCCAGCACATTAAACCACCGCACTACACCAGGACTCCTGTAATGATTTACAGCCTTATAAACCCTAGGATACAGTTCAACTCTGACCTATGGGGCCTCTGTAAATCAGAAAAAAAATGGTAGTGAGTGAATTTGAGATGTCCTTAACTATAAAATACAGATAACAGTGGTATTTGTTTTAGAGATGTTGTGTGAGGACCAACTGAATCCATTCTTGAACAGCTCTTGTATTCATACTACCCAGATGGAGCACTCTGTGAGCATTAGCTATTATGTAGATGAAGCAGAATTACTGGTTGAATAAAAAAGATGGTGACACATGTTACTATGGGTAAATAGGGAAGGAAGTTACAAAAAGAAAAATAAGAAAAATCGTTTAAAATTTTTCCCCAACTCACTAATGAGATGCATAAAGTACAATAAAATTATAAACTTGAAAAAGAAAGAAAAACAGACGGCAATTATGTGGTCCAAGTTGAGGAAGGATACAAATTGTGGGAAGTAACATCAAAATTAGGCCCAAGGATTGGTGGAGTCTGAGGGGTGAAAGGTGGAAGTGGGAAAGTCCCACAGACAAAGGAAACGGGATGTGTAAAGCACGGAGACAAGAGGTGATAGTGGTTTGTTGTTGATGTTCTTAAGTGCCACAGAGTTGGTTCCAGCCCATAGCAACCAAGTATACTGTTTCCGAGGAGCTGCTGTTGAACTTGAACTGCCGACCTTGTAGTTCAAATGGCTTTGCAGTCTGGCACATTAACCCACAGCGACACACCAGGAGTCTGATAGTGGTTTGAGGGACCCACAAAAAGTGCTGACAGGTGGGAATGGGGAAATAAGTCAATGTGTTATCCAGCTTTATGGTCACCCTCTCCCATCACACATTTTGTGATACACTTGGGGGAATCCCATCTTTGCCTTTGAGGCTGTGAAAGATTGAATTGTATTTTCACTCCCCAAAAACTATGTTGAAGTCTTAAACCATGATACTTCTGAAGGCGATATTGCTTGGAAATAGAGTCTTTGAAGATGTTGTAAGTTAACACGAGGTCATAATGAGTTTGTCTGAATCCAATAAGAGTCCAATCCTTCTAAAAGAGGAGAAAAGACAGAAAGACTGACAGGGGAAATGCCTGAGCTTGGAGAGCTGGGAGAGATACTAAAAGAGATCTTTATCTACAGCCTTCAGAGAAAGAACATGGCAAATCAACACATTGATTTAGATTTTCTAGCCTCTAGAACAGTGAGTCAAGAAATGACTGTTGTTTAAAGCTGCCCACTTTGTGGTACTTTGTTGTGGCAGTACTGGGCAATGAATTCAGGAACCAAATTAAGCCTGGAGACAAAAGTTGGAATTTGGTCAAGCAGGAAATTTGCCAAAAGAATCCAGGATGAGTGCTGACTGTGCCCAGTGAGGCTCACCAAGTACGTCAAGGTCGACCGCAAAGTCAAAACCACTGCTATGGAGCTGGAGCAGAAAACAAAGCTGGGAAACCTGGAGGAAAGCCAGTGAGACACTAGAAGAGAATAGGGAGAGAGATTGGGGATAGACGAGAAGCAATGGGATATGAAACAAAAATTAGAAGAGGGTCTGAACAGAGAGTATCCTGTGTGGTGAGCAGGTGGGCTGGCCTGGTTGATGGCTGAGGGTCTAATGAACACTGGACACCCTTATGCACTAGCAGTGTAAGGAACGATGAGTGGTGTGGGTGAAGGTCACAGAGGAAAGATTTCTATATAGAACCATCATTCTGTATAGGGTTTCCAAGGCTGGAAATCTTTATGGGAGCAAAAAACCTCATCTTTCTCCCCCAGAATGGCGGATAGTTTCAAACTGCTGACCCTGAGGTTAGCAGCCTGACTTATAACCACTGCACTGCTAGAGCTCCTTATCTCTAGGAGTAAGATGTTAGAAAAGACCCGATTTTCAGTAGCTAGTGTACTGGTTACGACTTGGGTTCCTAACCTCATAGTCACCAGTTCGAAACTACCAACTGTTTCACGGGAGAAAGATGAGGCTTTCTGTTCCCATAAAGATTTATAGCCTCAGAAACCCTATGTAGGGTCTCTCTCTATAAGTCAGAACCAACTGACTCCGAGGCACATAACAACAACTGCTCTAAAAACAATCTGCAATCACAGCATCATCTCCATCTCATTTACATGTAAATGGACATAATAATAGAATAATCTCAGAATTGCTTTAGCCAAGATCCCACTAATTAATATAGAGGAAGTGTCTAAAACACTGTTTAATACATAATAAGTGCTCTGTATTATAATTTCATTTGGTTTTCCTTTACTTCTTCATGTGAGAAACTTTTATTGATGCCTATGCATCAGGCTCCATGTTGGGTGCTCAGAATATAAAGATGAATAAGGCATGGTCCCTGACTCAAAAACCTTATACATTAATGAACAAAGTAGGCAAGTGGGTGGGCGAGAACAGAACAGAGTGGTGGGCGCTGTGGCAAACAGAATTGAGGATGCTGTGAGAGGCCATCTGAGAAAAAGGAAGAGAATAAAGATTGAGGGCACAACTACAGATGGACAGTAAATGTGGGACAATGTAACCTGTGTCTTCTCATATATCTAAGGATGACCCATAGAAGAAGAAGAAATGAAAAATCTATGAAAATGAAAGGATAACTATTCCTTGAAACAACCACTCAATGATCAGTGTCTTAGTGTAATGTCTTATAGATTGCTATGATACTGGAAACTTTGCCATTAGTGTCTCAAATTCCAACATGGTCACCCATGGTGGATAAGTTTCAGCAGAACTTTTAGATTAAGACAGACCAGGAAGAAAGGTCTGGTTATCTACATGCAGAAATTAACCAATGGAAACCCTATGAATCACAACAGAATTTTGTCCAAGATAATGCTGGAAGATAGATTCCCAAGATACACATAGTAGCTGTCACAATACATTCAAACACACCAATGAACATGAAGATGGCATAGGATCAGGCTATATTTTGTTCTGTGATACCTCAGGTCATTATGAGTTAGGACCAACTCAATGGCAACAAACAACAACATTCCTTGAAAAGGCACTGGTACACTTCTCACCAATCAGCTCGTTAAAGACTCTTGTCGTCTATTATGAAAGAGAAAAAAAATACTGGTGCACAGTGTTTCTGTGGCTTGGTACAAATCTGTATTTTAAAGAGTTGCCAGCAAGTACTGACAAGCCTCTTTTCCTTCCTGATATTCAGGCTTCTAGGTTTTTATTGTTCCCAATTGATTTATAGATGTAATAAAAATAAATATGAGATGCAGTAAAAAATAAGTATGAGATGCAATGGATTTGTCCTATGGAAACAAAACAATAGGTGTCAGCAAGTTTCAAATTCATTCAGGAAGTTTATTTCTATTTGAAAGTTCTTAATTTGAAAAATAAATATATTAAGAATTAGGGCAACTATAATTCTTCATTGTTTCGACATGGAAATATTTAAAGAAAGAAAGAAAGAAAAAATCTGCAAGCTACTTCCCCTCCTTGACCTGTCTGACAAGTAAGACTGGTTTTTCCTCTATAGCTACTGTCTGGGGATGGAACCATTAGAGCAACAAGGAAGAGAAAGCTAAATCAATCCAAACCCACTGCCATTGAGATGGTTCCAGCTCATAGAGACTCTGTATAGGGCTTCCCAGGCTATAATTCTGTCAGGGGAGCAGATGACCTTAACTTTCTTCCACAGAGCAGCTGGTGGGTTTGGACTGCTGATCTTGTAGTTGGCAGTCCAGTGTTTATCCTACAGAACCAGTAAGATTGCTACCAAAGAGAGAGGTACTCCTAAAATCTGACAATAAACCTCCTGTCAAGTTAGTTTTGATTCATGGAGATTCCATGTGTCAATGACTGGTTTTTGGAAGTAAATCTCCGGCCTTTTCTTCCTAAGGTCTCTGGATGGACTTCAACCTCCAAGAAGCTGAGTACTCAGCCGTTTGTACCACCCAGTTATGTCCCTGTCTTACCAGAAAAAAACAAACAAGCCTACTGCTGTCCAGTTGATGCTAATTCATAGTGCCCCTATTTGTGTAGGGTTTCTGAGGCTGTACATTTTCATGGGAGTAGAAAACCTATCCTTTATCTCTGAGAGTGAATGGTGGATTCAAACTTCTGGTCTTGTGATTAGCAGCCCAACACATAACCCAATATGTCATGGGGCTCCTGTCTTACTACGGTGTCTGAGATCTCCACCATGAGGTAAACATTGTTTTATCAATGCACTGCTGTCTCAAGGAGTTCTGAGGTGGTGCCTTGGGATAAGCACTCGACCTCAAGGTCACTTTGAACTGCAAGATCAGTGGTTCAAACTCACCAGCTCCTCCTTGGAAGCCCTCTACAGGGTCGCTGTGAGTCAGAATCAACTCAACAGCACTTAACAACAACAACTTTCTCAAGACTTCTCTGTTTCACACTACTGTCCTAAGGTGTTAAATAATTCTACTAAAAAATAAGAGTCTGTGTTAAAGATAATTAGGAAAATACTGACTCAAAGTGGAACAAAGCACTTGATTGTGAGACTCTTCTGAGCCTGTTCACAAAAGGCTAATGCGTATTGTGAATAACTGAAACAAACACAAACAAATGGCACCCTTACCTAGCTTCACTGGGGAGCACTCTAACTTTCCCTCTAGCTCACTCACTCTCTTCTGTAACTAGGAATTTCAAAACACAGTACAACTGACCCTTCTCATACAAACCCATCAAGACAAAATGGAACGGTTCTCCAAGGGTTCGGAGATTAATCTTTATAGGAGCAGTTAGCCTCATCTTTCTCCTGCAGAGCAACTGCTGGGTTTGAACTCCTGAACTTGTGGTGAGCAGCCCACCACCTAACCGACTGTGCCATCAGGGAGGGCTCCTGGTTGTTGATGTTAAGTGCTGTTGAATTGGTTCCAGCCCATAGTGACCCTGTATAGGGTGTCCAAGGAGTAACTGGTGAGCTTGAACCGCCAACCTTGCAGACCTTGCAGTTCAAAGGGCTTTGCAACCTGGGGCATTAACCCACAGTGCCACTTAGGGCTCCTTGTTGTCGTTGTTGTTAAGTGCCGTTGAGTCAGTTCCGACCCATAGCGAGCCTGTACAGGGTTTCTGAGGCTGTAAATCTTTACGGGAGTAGAAAGCCTCATCTTTCTCCTGTGGAACCGCTGGTAGTTTCGAACTGCTGACCTTGCCGTTCTCAACCCGATTCCTAACCACTACACTACCACAGCTCTTTAGCTAGTAAATAAATGCTAATTCCATCCACAAAACACTGGGTGTGATAGGTTCCTTGTTCTTCTCAGCAGGGATTTAAACAACAACAACAAAAAAACTGATCCATAATAGTGACAAGACATTGAAATGAGGAAGTCTGTATGACAATGAAAAGAAATCCTGGGGGTACAGAGATTAAACACTTGGCAATCTAAACCCACCGGTTGCTCCTCAGGAGAATGTGCTGGGAGTCTGCATCTGTAATGTGCTGGGAGTCTACAGCCCTGGGAACTCTGTGAGGTAACTCTCCTCTGTCCTAAAGGGTCTCTGGGAGCCTCAATCAATGTTTGATTGGGTTTACATGCCAATGAGAATTTAAATTGGTTTCAGTCTTTTTGAAAAAATGTTTTGGAAATATGTAGGAAGAACAATAAAAATATTTACAAGCATTTTTTTTTTAATTAGCCTAAATATAAAGGTCTCTCCCTCACATAAAGCTGTCTGTTTGTCACAGTAAACCACGTAGAAAACCCTTAATGCCTTATAATATAAACTCAAACCAATCCCACAGCCATTGAGTTGACTCCATCTCATAGTAACCCTACAGAACACAGTAGAACTGCCCCATAGGGTTTCCGAGGCTGTAAGTCTTTATGGGAGCAGAAAGCCTCATCTTTCTCCCGTGGAACACCTGGTAGTTTCAAACTGCTGACCTTGAGGTCCGCAGCCCGATTCGTAAGAACTACACTACCAGAGTTCCTTCTCTAGTGGTTACAAGCCGGGCTGCTATCCTCAAGGTCAGCAGTTGGAAAGACTTAGAAATCTACTCCTGAAAAATTAACCAGTGAAAACCCTATGGAACAAACTTCTACTCTCACACATATATGTCATTGTATGTCAAAATCAACTCAAAAGCAACTGGAATATATATTTAGCACATAGACTAGATACCTGGGCATCTAGTGAAATCCAAGAAAAAGTATGCGTGCTTTAAGACTTAAATAATATCTTATAATGTGTAAGCCACTCTGATTTCACTTGGTACAGGCTGTTGGCATTGTCAGATGTGTTAATATATACACATGTGTGGGGTTTTTAAACTTTGTCTTGATTTAAGGTAAGATTGTGAATATTAGCCCCCACCTGAAATCCAAGGGAATAGCAACCTGAAGATCTGAACCAACTTCCTTATCATTTGACAATACATAACAGCTTACTAGCTGCATTTCCTCCCCACATCCTAGAACCACTTCTCACATTAAATAAAGATGATCTTTCATCCTAAATGGTACTTCGGTAAACAGCAAGCATGGAGCAATCCTTGAACTGTTTACTGAGACAGTAAAATAGGGACAGATTCTCTCTCTCATGATAAAAGCTGTTTTATGGGATATAAAGAAAATCCTTCTATGAAAGCATGGATAAAATTCAAAAGGAGGCTTTGTAGTTCTACAGCAACTTTCAACCAAGCATCTTAAAGCATTTTACTGACACGCACCTTTAATCTACACAAGCTCCTGGGGGTAAGTAGCCAGTTTTATTATCCCCATTTTATCGGTGGAAAAACCAGGGCAGAAACGTACCAAATATGGATATGTATTAGTTCAATCCCTCTGCTTGCAAACAAAAGAAAAGAGAAGAGAGAAGGGGAAAGGAGAACAGAAAAGAAAAGGAAACCAATTAAGGGGGGAAAGTGTTTGTGTGTGTGTGTGTGTGCATTAAAAATGGGGAAAAGTGCAGTGTTTGAGAGAAAAGCTAAATGATTTGATTTCCAAAAGGCACAGGAAGAAGCCAGACAGCTCCAGGCCCCTCAGATGCATGTATTAAAGTCAAGTCACTTCAGAGACCTGATGTCCTAAGGAAGCATCTCCAGTCATTTTTCATTCTGTGTCAATTCCTGGATGGAGCAAGTGTGAATATGTTTGGCTGCTAACTGAGATTCTTCAGACGAGTGGCCTGTAAATCTACTTTGGAAAAACCAGGCACTGAAAACCCTGCGGAGCACAGTTCTATTTGGACATCCAGGGAATCACCATGAGTCCAAATAGTCAATGGCAACTGGTGCTTCAGTCAAACCAAGAAGCAAATTTTAGATTACCAAACCCCTTGGCCAGGACAGGTTGCATACTATGGGTAATTCCACAAAGGAAAATTAAAACAAAGAAAATTGATTATGGGCAGATTAAAAAAAAAAAAAAAAACTAAGGTCATAACAGCATAAATGCAAAACCCTTTTAAATGTCTTTCTGTCCGTCTATGCCCTTTCTGGAACCAGCCAGGAGCTCCTGAAAGCCAGGGAGCTGGGTCTCCTATCCTAGATCCAAGTTTGGCACTGAGTTTTTTCAATAAAAGGATACTGAATGGTTGAATGGATGCATGAACTATTTGGTTCTGAAAAGTTCTTGGCAGAAAGCTGGGGGAATTATGTCTGCTTTCCCTCCCACAAGCATTTGAACTTTTCAGCATCCTCAGCCATTTGCTCCATTTCTAGACCTCGCCTCAGTGTAAAAAGTCCTAGAGACAAAGTGTCACCATCCCGGCTTTTAAAGAGCATGCTAACTATACTTCTTCTAAGTCACATTTATTTATTCTTCTGGTTGTACATGGTATTTTCAATATTCTTTTTCTAACACACTGATTCTTCTCCAATCTTCCTTATTCATTGTCCAGCTTTCACATACATATGAAGTAACTGAAAATGCTTTTGCTTGCTTCGAATGCACCTTAGTCCTCAAAGAGAACTCTTAATTCTTTAACACTTAAACGAGGTCTGGTGTAGCAGATTTTGCCTAATGCCATATACCATTTTATTTCTTGACTG
>NW_006408774.1:2708376-2754706 GCF_000296735.1 Chrysochloris asiatica
ACAGCACTTAACAACAACAACAATGAATAAGGAAGACCATAGAACAATTGATGCAGTTCCGATATGGTGTTGGAGAAGACTGCTACAAGAACAGACAAATCTGTGTTGGAAGAAAGTATAGCCAGCATGCTTCTTAGAAGCTAAGATGACCAGACTTTGTCTTTCATACTTCAGACATATTTCCAGGAGTGACCAGATCCTGGAGAAAGGCCATCATGCTTGGTAAAGTGGAAAGGATCAGTGAAAAAAGAGGGAGACCCCAATAAGATGGATTGTCTCCGCGTCTCAGTGGCAGCAGCAATGGGCTCTAGTATAGCAACGATTTTGAAAATTATGCAGGATCAGGCGGTGTTTTGTTCAGTTGTACAGAGGGTCACTATGGGTCAGAAACAACTATATATGTCACTAGTAAGGAATCCTGGTGGCACAATAGATAAAGCATTCCGATGCTAACATAAAGGTCTTTGACTCAGACCCACCAACCACTTTATAGGAGAAAAATCCTGATGATATGCTCCCATAAAGATTCCAGCCCCAAAAATCCTATGGGGCAGTTCCACTCTGTTCTGCAGAGTCATTTACATAAGTTAAAATCAATGTGATGAGGTACATCAATAGCATGTCAGTAGTAGGAGATCCTAAAGTCCTGGTGTGGCACTGTAGGATGAGCACTGGACTTTTAATCACAAGGTCAGCAGTTCAAGTCCACAACCTGCTCCTTGGAAACCCCTTATAGGCTTGTTGTGAGTCAGAACCAACTCCGTCACACTTAACAACAACTGTAGGAGTTCCTCAGCAGCATAAATGTTTAAACACCTACTAAGCAAAAGGCTGGCAGTTTAAATCAATCCAGAGGCACCCAAGAAGAAAGGCCTGGTGATTTTCTTCTGAAAAGTCAGCCATACAGCACAGTTCTACTCTGACACATAGGAGTTTGTCATGAGTCAGAATCAACTTGAGGGCAACTGTGTTTGGGGTTTTTATTTTAACTTTTTTATGTTGCTTGTGCTAACAAAGCCCTGATCTTAAAGAGCTCATGACTTCGTTGAGAAGGCAAATGATTCAATAGAAACCATAGCCCAATGCAGTACTGTGAAGGCTAGGCTAGAAGGAAGCCCAAAGTATGCAGTAAATGCAGACAGTATGCACCCAGCCCAGCCTGGGAAACCAGAGAGGCAACAGCACAGACGGGTGCTAAAGAACCAGTAGAAACTGTTCAGGTGAGGCAACAAGATGGGATGGGAGAGAAGAGGTGTGTTTCTTTTTTTCTTTTCCACTTAAGCTATAAAAATATTCTTCCTCTTGTTAAGTAGAGGTTAAAGGGAAGTTATTAAAGATCTGAAGCCTGAGAGTGATGTGTTGATGGGGCAGGCTGGAGGGAAGCCAGCAGGAGCAGGAGAACCAGTTCTGAGACTCACCCTTGACTTTCTTCTAGCATCATCTGTTTACTAATCACAACCTGCCCAGGAAGCCAGGCCTCACTTGTGAATGACATAGCAGTAAAGGGGTCCCGGCTTTTGCTAAGATCCAATGAGCTTCATGTGACAAAGGATTCACCTGACACCTCTATCTAAAGCTTTTGAGATCTGATCTTTGGGCAAGGGGTGCCCTCTGGAGGGACACTCCTTTAGGAAGAACACAGTGGTAGCCTTCTTGCCTTCCTTGTTGAAGATCTGGGTTTGATTTCTGACCAATGCATCTCATGCGCAACCACTATCTGTTTGTCAGTGGATTTGCATATTGCTGTGATGCTGAATACATTTCAGCAAGGCTACCAGACTAAACAGATTAGGAGGAAAGGCCTGGGGATCTACTTTTAGAAATCAAGGGTTTTCAGGAACCCTGATGTGGCACTGTGGGCTAATGCGTCAGACTGCAAAGTTGTTTGAACTGCAAGGTCTGTGGGTCAAACTCATCAGCTGCTCCTTGGAAACCCTATACAGGGTCACCATAGGTCAGAATTGACTCAACAGCACTTAACAGCAACAGCTACATGGATCACAATGGAGTCACAACCTGGTGTGGCACTGTGAGTTCATGTGCTGGATTGCCAAGTCAGTTTGAACTGAAAGATTGGAGGTTCAAGATCACCAGTCACTCTCCAGAAACCCTATACAGGGTTGCTATGAGTTAGAACTGACTCAGTGGCATTTAACAACAGTAACATGGATCACAATGGTCTGATTGGAAACCAGTTGTGGGAATAGCTCAGAACTGGGCAGCATTTAGTTCCATTGTGCATGGGGTTCGTGACTACTCTGACAGCAGTTAACAACCTCCAGAAGGTTTGTGGTTTCAACACACCCAGAAGCTCCATGGGAGAAAGAATTGATCTGCTCCTGTAAAAATCACAGCATTGCAAAGCCAATGGGGACAGCTCTACTCTGTCACTCGGAGTCCTTATGAATTGAATTTTCTTGACAGCACCTAACAATGACAATGAAGGAGGAAGTACTTAGCTGAAACAGAAAAACCCAAAGAGAGGTGACATTCCCCTTGACTAAAGGACAATGTGTCTGAGGATCACAGTGGTATGACTTCAAAGAACTAAGGTGTTCCTTGACCTTGAAGGATTGGGCTCAGAAGCCCATGAGAGCCTCAGAAGCCAGAGTGAGTCACAGCTCTATTGGGCCCTGGGAGAGGGAAGGGTGATGGGATGTGAGTCACAGCGAACTTGAGAAAGGCTTCTAGCCAATGACTTCTTCTGGTTCCTGGTATGTCTCTTTTAAGGCTCTGAGCTGAGCCCATTGTTGTTAGTGAATTCCAACTCAGAGCTACCTATATATTGAGCTGGGCCAGAGGCAAAAGAAAGGTATTTTGTTAATGAGGCTAGAGAACTAGAGGGGAAAAAATAGGCCAGAGATATGAGTAGCCCTGGGGAATCACAACTCCTGGCAACTTTAGAATAATTAATGAATCAAAAGTTGTTGACTTTTTTTTTTCCTTTAAAAAAAGAGAAAAATGCCACAAGGTAGCATCATGATATTCTAGGAAGTATATGAACAAAAACCTAAATGTGTAGAGAAACACCATACATTGTAACAATATAGAAACACCAATATATTATAATAGAATATGTTTATTGCGAACAGTTATGATTCAAATGGAGCAACATCAACCCAACGGGGTGTTGAGACGGCACTCTGAAAACGAGATTGTGAAAACAGGTCATAGAGTGGGGTCTAAGCTGGGTATTCTCATGAGGGTCACTTAATTCTCCAAAAGAGCCCAACACCCAAGGCAAAATGTTGCAGTTGTTAGGTGCCATTGAGTTGGTACCGACCCATAGCGACCCTATGCACAACAGAACGAAACACTGCCTGATCCTGGGCCAACCTCACTATTGTTGCCACACTTGAGCCCATTGATGCGGCCACTTTGCCAACCCATCTCCCTGGGGGTCTTCCTCTTTTTCTCTGACCCTCCATTTTACCAAACATGATATCCTTCTCCAGCGACTGGTCCCTCCTGACAATATGTCTGAAGTATGAGAGACGAAGTTTGGCCATCCTGGCCTCCAAGGAGCACTCTGGCTGTATTTCTTCCAACACAGATCTGTTTGTCTTTTGGCAACCCATGATGCTTTCAATATTCTCCTCCAATACCATAACTCAAATGCATCAATTATTCTACAGATCTCCAGTAATTGCTCACTAGGCTATTGTTTGACTTGGAGGTAACTTAGAGAAACCATTCCTTAGAGGCTCAATGTTCTAAAGGCCTTCTAAGGATAATTGATCTGAATGGGTCACAACAACTCCATGGACTCAGAAATCTGGATTCCTGGAGAATTAAAATGATTTCTCATTATGCATGATCTTTGAGGACAGATAGGTCTCTGTTGGACTCCTGGTTCTGCTATTCTTTAGTTGTCTAACCCCAGAAAAACTGCAAAATACCTCCTTAGATTCCTTACCTATCAAATGGAGCTTAAACATCAGTAATAACAGGAATCTGTGCTTATTGAATGACATCTATGTACCAGGCATTGGGCTTGGTGCTTTATTAGATCATCTAAAACATTCCCGTCCCCATTTTATAATAATATGTTCCATTTAAGATTATTGGGAGAGAAAATGAGCTACCCCAATGAAAGGGGTTAACTCAGTGCCTTGCACAGAATTGTTGTTAAGTGCCAGCCAATCGATTCCAACTTGCAGAGACCCTGTATAGAATTTCCAAGGAGTGGCTGGTGCCTTGCATCAATATCATTTTCCTTCCTATCTGCTGCTCTCGAACACAAAGAAATGGAATTATCTTGATCCTAAATCTTCTCTGAACATAGTTGAATATGCATACTGAGTCCTGGTGTGGGACTGTGGGATAATGCGCTGGATTGCACAGTCAGTTTGAACCACAAATTTGACAGTTCAAGCTCACCAGCCACTGCTTGAAAACCCTATAAAAGATCACTAAGGGTCAGAATTGACTCAACGGCACTTACCAATAACAACAGCATGCACGTGTCTACCCTTGCAACAAACACAAACATCAGCATGCAGCTTTGATTTTGACCATTCTTGTACTATACTGCTTTAATTGCATTTTTCTCACCCATGTTAACTTGGAGCAAATCTCACTACTTCCAACTCTTAGCACAGGATATAATAGAAAGACTCCTTGTTTTTAATTTACTAACTCCTATGAGTCTTGGTGCTCCTTGGAGGCCAGTATGGCCGAACTTCATCTCTCATACTATGGACATATTGTCAAGAGGGACCAGTCGCTAGAGAAGGATATCATGTTTGGTAAGGTGAAGGGTCAGAGAAAAAGAGGAAGACCCCCAACAAGATGGATTGACCAAGTGGCAGTATCGACGAACTCAAGGATGGCAACAGTAGTGAGGTTGGCCCAGGATCAAGGGCAGTGTTTCGTTCTGCTGTGCATAAGGTTGCTATGAGTCGGTATCGCCTCAATGGCACCTAACAATAACATGAGTCCTGGTGTGGCGCTGTAGGATAAGTACTAGACTGCTAACCACAAGATTGACAGTTCATACACACCAGCTGTGCCATGGAAAACCTATACAGGGTCACTATGAGTCAGAACCAATTGTCAGCACTTAACAAAAACAGCAATTCCTGTGAGTCCTGGAAGTTAGAAAGAAACAACTCCTCTGATGACCTGAAATTGATTTCCAAGTTGTACAAACCAAATTTATATGGAATAGAAGCAGCACTAAAATCTAGGTTCCAATAAACAGGAGAGAAGAGAGAAGTTTACCCTCTGGGTGCCAGAGTCTTCTCACATTTGAACTGGGGATTCTTTAGATGAGTCTTGTTTCTTAAAAAGGATATATAGTCATTGATAAGACAGTCCCTAAAAAGGGAAATTGTGATGTCATTTTTGACAAGAATTCTGCATGATGAATGTTGCTGTTGTTGTTAGGTGTCATCGAGTTGATACTGACTCATAGTGACACAACAGACAAAACAGACAAAACACTGCCCAGCCTGAGCCAACTTCACAATCGATGCTATACTTAAGCCCATTGCTACTGCCACTGTGCCAACCCATCTTGATTTTTCTCTGACCCTCCACTTTATCAAACATGATATCTTTCTCCAATGACTAGTCCCTCCTGACAATATGTCTGAAGTATGAGAGAAGAAGTCTGCCCATCCTGGCTTCCATAAAGCATTCTGGTTGTATTTCTTCCAACACACATTTGCTTGTTCTTTTGGAAGTCCATGATACTTTTAATATTCTCCTACAACACCATCACTCAAATTCATCAATTCTTCTGTGGTCTTCCTTATTCGCTATCCAAATTTCACATGTATATAATAAGGTTATTGAAAAGACCATGGCTTGGATCAGGTATACCTTAGTCCTCAAACTGACATCTTGACTCTTCATCACTTTATAAAAGTCTTATTCAGCACATTTCCCTAATGCAATACGTCGTTTGCTTTCTTGATTGCTACTTCCATGAGTGTTGATGGCTGATTCAAGAAAAATGAAGTCTTTGACAACTTCAATCTTTTCTCCATTTAGATGGTCCAGTGGTGAGAATATTTTCTTTTTTCTGTACTGAAGGTCGTGGTCTTTGATCTTCAACATTAAGTATTTTAAGTCCTCTTTATTTTCAGCAAGCAAGGCTGTTTCATCTGCATATCCCAAGTTGTTAGTGAGTGTTCCTATAACTCTGATGCCAAATTGTTCTTCATATAATCCAGGTTTTTGGATTAAGTGCTCAGTGTTGTGGTGCTGTGGGCTAATGCATCAGACTGCAAAGTCATTTGAACTGCAAGGTTGGTGGTTCAAGCTCATCAGCTGCTCCTTGGAAACCCTATACAGGGTCTCTATGGGTCAGAATCAACACGATGGCACTTAACAACAACAACAACATACAGACTGAATCAGTATGTTAAAAGAATACAACCCTGGTATGCACCTTGACTAATTTTTAACCATTCAATGTTCCCTTCTTCTGTTTGAAAAAGGTTCCTCATAAGCACAATTAAGTGCTTCAGAATACTCATTCTCTGCAATGTTGTCCACAGGTTGTCATGAGCCACACAATCACAGTCCTTTGAAGTCAATAAAGCACAGGTAAACATCTTCCTTGTACTCTCTGCTTTTAGCCAACATCCATCTGACATCAGTACTGGTAGCCTTCATTCCACATCCTCTTCTAAATTCAGCTCGAGCCTCTTAAATTTCTCAGTCAACGTATGGTTTCAGCCATTTTTGCGTTATCTTTTGCAATATTTTACTTGCGTGTGGTATCAGTGGTTTCTGCATTCTATTCAGTCACCTGTCTTTGGGATGAGTACAAGTGTGGATATTTGCCAGTCAGGTGGCCAGGTAGTTGTCTTCCAACTTTATTGGTATAGATAAATGAGTTCCTCCTGTGCTGCCTCACTTTCTTGAAAAAATTCAGTTTGTATTCCATCAATTCCTGGTGCCTTTTTCTTTACCAATTCCTTCAATGCACCTTGGACTTCTTCCTTCAGTATCATTGGCTCTTGATCATATGCTACCTCTTGAAACGGTTGAACATCAACCATTTCCTTTTGGTATAGTGACTCTGTGTATTCTTTTCATCTTCTTTTGATGCTTTCTGCATCATTCAATAATTAGCCTAGAGCATCCTTCAATAACGAAAGTTGAGGCTTAAAAAAAGAGGAACTGAAGAAGAGCACTGTTTTGACATCAGATAGTTCTTGGACAGAAGTCAGAATCTGCCACTGACCAGATGCCCTGGAAGACCCAACACCTTTGGTGCAGTGATTAATCAATTGTTAACCAAAAATTGTACTAGCCCCTCTGTGGGAGAAAGAGGTGGTGGTCTGTTTCTATAAAGATTAAAGCCAAGGTGCCCCTTTGGGGCAGTTCTACTCTGCCCAGTTCTACTCTGTGAGCTGGCATTGACTGACAACAATAGTGCCTGACTCATAGCCAATTCTCATCGAATCTTCTCTCATTTCCCTATCTTTGAGGCCTCATTTGACACACTCAGTGAGGTTGTGATTTGCCCAAGGTCACATGGCCAGCAGTAGGAGCAGAATTTCCAGATTCTGCCTTAGCTACAATTCTCCCCCTACTTCATGGCATTGCAGGGGTAGGAAAAGGAAAAGAAGGCCTATCATCAGTGTGGAGGTCCTCCCTGGGCCATGCTGCCTCTCTGCCTGTCACACCTCACTTCTATTTTACAAAGCCAACTCATACATGTTTACCAAGTCTCACTTCATCATGGCCTTCTCAGGTATCTTCCCCAATTCCTCCCAACTTTTAGCGTCCAACCCAGCACAGAGCACAGCTAAGTGTCCATCCATTAAGAGAAGCAAGGTATCTATCTGTAAGTCATATCAAAACCCATCCAATAGTGCTTTAGGAGGCCTTGGATGATAAAGATGGTCCAGCTCTCAACTGCTCATCAAAAGATTGACAGTTTGAATCCACACAGTGCTTCAAAGACTTGCCTATCCAATTCCAAAAAGTCACAGGCTTGAGAACCTATGGAGTAAAATTCTTCTCCATACACAGGGAGTCACCAAGAATCAAAATCAACACCAAGTCACCTATGATATGAGCTAACAAGAAAAATGGACATGTGGGGTCCCAGGGTTCCTTCACTGGCTCCGTGATATCAGGGCTGTGGGTCATAACCAATTCTTTTATTTATTTTAATGTTTTATTGTGAATTATGTGATCATTTACATGGAAGAACATTAGTTTTACATTCATCCTATTGTATAAAATTTCATTGCCATGGTTACAATCCCCTCCATGCATCATCAATCAACCAAAGGGTATACCCTGCAAGCCTGCCCCCTGGTAATCAGCACACAGCCCTTCTCCCTCTCTGGGTCTAGAGTCCACAGCCGCTCCATCTCTCCACGTCATTGTCTCTGCCTCCATCTCTGGCATCACTGCTTCTCTGGGTAGGGTCCCGCTCTCTGCTCTTCTCCCTTGATGGTCCCAGGGACCTCTGCTCCTGGACTGAAAAGTATACCCAATTCTTTTGGCATAAGTCATTGAGCATCACATCCTTACACACAGACTCCTGAGCTATGCTTAGGTTTACCATCATCCTGTGAGCTTAGGTGAGTAGTCCATCTTCCCTGAGCATGCATGCACAGTTGTCTAAACAATCCCGAGTTCAGTGCACAGCTGCAATCACTGTTGTTTATTCCTCCACCCTTGACATTGAGCATTGAGCTTATAAGGGAAGTATGTAGGAGGAAATGTGATTGTATTGTCCACATCTTGGAGTGTAGGTAAACAGAATTATTCTGGATTACCTGTGAGTTTCTGAAGAACAAGAACTCATCTTAATCCATTTTGTATATCCAGCGCCCAACACAATATCTAGAATACAGTAAGTACCAAAAAAATATGTGTGGTACAAATGGGTAAAGGAATCAGTGAGAAGAATTGGTGGAGGCAGGAATCATAATACTATCAGGATGCTTGAACCTTGGTGAGTGGTTCAGGTGATGCCCATTGGTGCCAATGGGAAAATCTCAATTTCCAAGGATAAGAAGGGACAGACTCCCACAAAAGAAAATGCAGCTCTTTGCCTTATTTCTCAGGTAGGATCTAGTGGAAAGGGATGGGCCTCAGAATTTCATTCTTCTATCATTTTTTCTGTGAGGTGTTATGGGGTGAGGCAGAGGGGAGTATGAGACTGAGCTCCTTGCCAGTACTCACTCCCATTACCTCTCCTATCCACACTAACTTCCACCCAAACCTGGAAACTGCTTGGCATACATTTTGAGCAAAAATCAAAAGATTGGTCAATAGGAATAATTGCCAAATTGACTTAGTGAAAAAGTTTATTTCCACCCCCACCCCATGGAAGCACTTCTCGTGCCTGTGAGGAAAATATGTTGTCAAATTTATAGTTCTCAAGACCATTTCTGATCTGCAATCTCAGTTGAGTCTGACAAGGACCCTGTAAGGGAAAATAAACAGAGTTTACTCTCCCTATTTCACAAGTATGGACACCGGAAGCCAGAAAGCAGAGAACCTGCCTAGGGACTTAGGCAGACAGCATGGCCTTCCCACTAACCCATCAGTGTGTGGTGCTCATTTTCCATAGACCAAGGTCCATATGATTCATTTTCCCCAAAGCCTGTTGTGAGGAGCATGGAAGGACACTTGGCTTCCATCTCAAGGGCTGGAGGGAGTCTTGGATTTGACCAGAGTTGTGACAGCACTTTCACACCATTGGGCAGACTAAGAAAGGTAGACTTGGACAACTACCTCGATTGAAATTCACGTCTGCCGCATGCTGATTGTATGGCCTCAGATTGTTCACTGTGTTCATGGAGAAAGCCATAGTGGATTTTACCATAATCTAATGACTTTTGTGAACAATAGGAACTTTTCATGATGAAGTGAGTTCCTCATCACTGGAAAGGGGCAAGCCAACTGGTGTATGTCATGTCCTCTTCTAGGGCAGAGGCTATGAAGTTGAAACTAGCACTGGATGATGGTGTATACAGCATCACTGGTTCCCAATCCATCAGCCATATTTGAATTGCCCGTGGAACATTTAGCAAATACAGGTGCTGGGTCCGCACCTGGATATTTCAACCGAGGCCCAGATGGAACTCAGAAACAGGTTGTCCTTAAAATCAGCTAAGTGATTCCAGTGTGCAGCCAGGCTTGATTCTCTTGATGTTAGATGCTGTCAAGTCAGCTCCAACTCAGACTCCGAGAATAGCAGGTCCTGTATCATCTTCACAATTGTTCTTCACGTTTGAGCCCACTGCTGCTGCCACTGGGTCAATCTATCTCACTGGAGGTTTTCCTCTTTTTTGTTGACCCTCCACTTTACTAACCATGATTTCCTTCTACAGGAAATGACCATTCCTGAATACATGTCCAAGTATGAGACATGAAGTCTTCCCCTTCTGGCTTCTAAGGACCATTCTGGTTTTACTTTTTATAACACAGATTTGTTTTTACTTTTGGCAGTCCAAGTTACTTTTAATAGCCTTCTGCAACACCATTATTCAAATGAATTGATTCTTCTATGGTCATTCATATTCACTGTCTAACATTCACATGCATATGAAGCGATTGAAAATGCCATTACTTGGGTAGATGCATCTTAACCCTCAAACTGGTATTCTTGTTCCTAACACTTTAAAGAGATCTTATGCAGACTTTTGCATAATGTAATACATTGTTTGATTTCTTGACTGCTGCTTTAATGAGTGTTGATTGTGGAACCAAGTAAAATGAAGTCTTTGGCAACTTTAATATTTTCTCCATTTATCATAATGCTAAGGAGCTCTGGTAGCATAGTGGTTATGAATTGGGCTGCGAACCACAAGGCCAACAGTTCAAAACTACCAGCTGTTCCATGGGAGAAAGATGAGGCTTTCTGTTCCCTTAAAGATTTACAGCCTCAGATTTTTCACTTTCTTTACATTGAGATGCAAGCCATACTGAAGGTTGTAGCCTTTGATCTTCATTGGTATTTTAAGTTCTGTTTACTACCAGCAAACAAAGTTGTTTTATCTACGTGCCATAGATTGTTAGAGTCTTCCTACAATCCTGATGGCATTTTCTTTTTCATATAATCCAGTTTCTCAGTTTATTTGCTCAGTATATAGATTGAATAAGTATGCTAAAATGGTACAACCTTGGTGTACAGTTTTCCTGAGTTTCAACCATTCAGTATCCTCTTGTCTGTCTGAACAACTGCCTTTTGATCTATATACAGGTTCATTGTGAGCACAATAAGTATTTTGGAATACCATTCTTCATAATGTTGTCCATAGTTTGTCATGTTTGTCATGATCCATGTAAGCCTTTCCATAGTAAAAAAAAAAAAAAAAAAGCACAAGTAAATATCATTCTGGTATTCTCTGTTTTCAGCCAAGATCCAACTGATGTCAACAATGGTGTCCCCAGTTCTACTTCCTCATCTGAATCTGGCTTGAATTTCTGGAAATTCTTGTTGACAGTCAGGGTAAGAACCAATGATCTTAGACCAGAGAATTCCATAAACGACCTGATGTGGCACTGTGGGCTAATGTGCTGGACTGCAAAGTCACTTCGAACTGTAAGTTTGATGGTTCAAGGTTACCAGTCGCTGCTCATAAACCCTATACAGGGTTGCTATGGGTCAGAACCGACTTGACGGCACTTCACAACAACAACTGGTGTATACGAATCTCCTGAGGATCTTGTCAAAATGCAGAGTCTTATTCTGTGGGTCAGGGGCACCTAAAGGAGTCCTGGTGGCATAGTAGTTAAGCACTCAGCTTCTAATTGAATGATTCACTGTTCAAACCCCCCAACTGGTTCATGGGAGAATGATCTCTGCTTCTGAAAAGATCCTAGTCTTGGAAAGATTCTACTGTGTCCTGTAGCATCTCTATGAGTCCAAATTGACTCATCAAAAACAGGCTCTTACAGAGTTGTCTTGTTGTTAAATACCGACCTTGCAGTTAGCAGTCCAGTGCTTATCCTATAACCCCTCACCAGAATGAGCACACCTGAGACTCTCTTCTTTGAACAAATTCCCAGAAGATGCTGATCTGCAGGCCCAGGGACCACGCCTTGAGAGGCAGGTCTTTTCCAATGCAAGACTCCTGGGCACCCTAGAAATGCGTGTCAAGTATATAGAGACTGGAGCCTTTGTTCATTTCTCTAGAGGAAAGGGCTGCTTTTACACAGTGTTTACATCTCTGAGTGAGCACACACAAAATGATCTGCACTCAAACTCTGCATCCTTTTGGCCTATCAGGGAGGAGGCAGCCTTGGGGAGCAACCATCCTAGGGAGGAAGAAAAGAAGCCAATGATGGCACTCCAAGCTCTGGAAAAGCATCCCTTATTCCCATCACATTTATAAAAGTAAAACTAAATGAATCGTTATCATGAAGGCAATTGTAACTACTGGCAACATGGGGTTTTCAATAGCTGATTTTATTGGAAATAGATTGCCAGGACTTATTTCAAAGACACCTCTGGTGTCTAACCGCCAGCATTTCCATAGTGAATGTATTCACAGTTTGTTCCACAGCTCCTTAAACAAGAAAACAAGCAAATGATCTTTCACCATGGAATCGATTCTGACTCACGGTGACCCCATGTGTTACGTAGTAGAACTAAGTTCCATAGAGTTTTCTTAATATTCGTCTTTATAAAAGCAGATCTCCAGCTCATTCTTCTGCAGTGCAGCTGGGTAGGTTAGCATCAGAGCCCAAAACATTCATTCTGCTCAGGACTTCTTTTGGCCTGTCTAATCTTGGTGGCTTTGCTAGCGTAGTGATTACGAATCCAGCTGTGAACCGCAAGGTCAGCAGTTCGAAACTACCAGCTGTTCCACAGGAGAAAGATGAGGCTTTCTGCTCCCATAAAGCTTAACAGCTTCGGAAACCCTGTACAGGGTCGCTATGAGTCTGAACTGACTCCATGGCACATAACAACAACAACAACAATCTTAATGAGTTGGAATGGACTTGATGGCAGTGGGTGGGTTAATGGAACATAATCAAGGGAGTTTTGTCATCTTGCTGCTGGTTTGTACTATCCTCCCTGCAGCACCACCATCTGCTAGTCCAGCTGGCTCCTTCAAAGTAACCACCACTGACAGGTGACCTATGATGGCTGAGCCAGGGGACAGTTCCAGGCCCACCAAGATCAGCCTACAACCACCTCCAAGAAACCTACTCTTGTAAAGGGGGTCAATCCTCAAATGCCTGCTCCCTGGGAAGGTGGGCCCCCACCCCTACACTCACTCCACAGCTACCCCCTTGTAATCCCCTTGGCAATGGGGCCCCTAAAGCCCAGGCACAAAGACAACAGCTGCACTGCAGGATGGAGAGGGGCAATACCCCGCCCTGGGCAGCCTCTTTAATTTATTTATAGATGCGCTGGCTCTTTATGTGGCCTAGTTAAGGACGCCTTTCCATAAATACATAGAAACGGATGTTCTTCTCGAACCCACCCATAATAGACACAGCTGTAGAGGTTGTCACTGGGTGAATAGTGCTACCTCCCTCTGATCGGCCCCTCCCAAAAATTAGAAAAGAAAATCATAAGTACATGTATCTGCTGGCTTGATTTTGATTTGGTTTCAAGTGTTTGTATACAAGGGAGAAAGTCTACTTAACGACACTTTTCTGAAATTAGGGGGAAGAGAGAATTACTTAGGACACAGAAAATTGTGAAACAAGGTTTCTGTCAAAGGTGTTGCTTTCATCTTCTCCCAGCAGCCATAGCTGGACCCTCTGATTTTCTCCTTAGCTGTAAGCATCTGTTTAGCCCAGACCCGATCCTTATGTTCCAGAGGCCACACATGTTTCCATTCACCACAAAATACGATTTGCCAAACACAATCCCAGCTCGTGTTGGAGGTACTGGTCCAATAACGGTTTTTTGAAGTTAAGGGGCTGAGAAAGCATCAAATCATTACAGAGCTGTGAACGAGTCCCTGGCCCACACCCCTTTGTTATTTCTACAGACCCTTAATTCTATTATCCAGCTGTAATTTGGCTCTGTGTCTCTCCAACATTCTTTCTTTTATTCTGCCCCTTTCTTTTTAATCGATTGATTCATCTGTAATTGGATTTTCTCTGGCTCTTACCAGCTATTAAAAGTAGCTCTGTGTGTGTCTGTGTGTGTGTGTGTGTGTGTGAGTGAGTGTGCTTTCTAACTAGGCCACGCGTCAGAGTACCTTGCAATCTGGAATCTCGCTCAGGGTTTCTTAGTATGAATTTAATTCCCTGATTCATTTAGAGGCAGCCGGAAGCAGCAGAAAGAATATAAGAATCTAGAAGCAGACAAAACAATGCCGTGTTGGGTTTCATTTGTTTTATTTTAAGTCAACCTTTCTGGAATTCATACGATGTGCCAGGCTTTCTCCCAAATATTTTACAAGCATTGGAAACCTCACTATACTCAGTATCAGATTACCCAATAAGCAAGGTAAGCATGGGTTTCCTTGTGCTTATTTACTAATCTGGATTGAACCATTTCACATTTTTTTCATCCCAGCAAAGATTGTGTTTCTAGGGATAGCTGGCATCTTCCAACCCACAGCTCTTTCCAGAATAATCAAAACTCTTTTCAAATTTACAATCTCTGTCAGGGACACAGGAACCCTGGTGGCACAGTGGTGAAGTGCTTAGCTGCTAAGCAAAATGTCAACAGTTTTAATCCATTCACAACTCTGCAGGAGAAAGACAAAGGAGTCAGCTTCCATAAAGATTGCAGCCTTGGAAACCTTATTGGGCAGTCCTACTCTGTCCAATAGGTATGTTATAAACCGAGATCTGTTTGATGGCAGAGGTTTGGTTTTTGGGTTTTTTGTTTTGTTTTGTTTCATTGTTGTTGACAGGGACAGAATACCTTGTAAGTAAGGTGCGCATGGACTTAATTGTGCTTGCTTGCTAATCTGCAGCAATGGTTTAATGTGTTTTAAACTCAGGTAAGCTGTTATGCATTCATAAATCAGCGGTTCAAAACTACCAGCCGCTCCGCGGGAGAAAGATGAGGCTTTCTACTCCCGTAAGGATTTACACCCTCGGAAACCCTGTACAGGGTCGCTATGGGTCGGAACCGACTCGACGGCACTTAACAACAACAACAACTTCGGACATGTTATCAGATAAAGTAGAAGCTCAGTTAAGAAGAGGAAGTCCCTTAGTGAGAAGGATTGAAACAATGGCTTTAACAAAGGGCTAAAGCATAGCAACAATTGTGAGACTGCTGCATCGGGTAGTTCTGAGTTGGAATTGACTGGAGAATGCTTGCCAATAACAACAAAGCATTGCAGACCGTCCAAACCATAGGCTCTGAGGATCAGACTTTAGCCACCTAGCAGACATAGCAAACTGTCCCTCATCTGATTATTCAGTTATCCTTGTTAATAATCTCATACATGAGCCCTGGATACCCACAGATAAATGTAAAAACCTTACCTAAAAGCCAAGACTGTAAATTCCAAAAAGGCAAAGTTCCCCCCCCCTCCCCCCGTCAAAAAAAAAAGCTAAAGAGGATAGAGAGAAACACTGTTAACTGATGATGTATGGAGGGGATTATAATCAATGTAATGAAACAAGTCATATGAATGGTTGAATGTGAAACTGATGATGTGCCCTGTAAACTTTCACTCAATCCACAATAAAAACCTTAAAAAAAAAAAAAAAAAAAATGTTTGCAAGGTTTTCAAATAATTACCAGGTTCCTTTTTTTTTTTTTTTTTTATCAGTTTAAAATTTTCATTGGTTTGTTTTAAAGTCAAATCTTCAAATATCACTTGTAGAATCTCTGAACAGGTCTCTGAACAGCCCCTCCCTTTTCTTACCAACTCTTGCTGATCAGAAAGACAAAACTACACAATTTTAGCAGGCATGACTTTAGAGAGACAACTTTAGGGAGTCAGGAACGAAACTTATTGTGAAACTGCAGAGCCATCTAATTTCCTAACTTCCAATGTTTGGCAAACTCACCAGACAGCATTTGAAAAGGCAGTTTTGCAATGACTCACTTAGTGTCAGTCAAATCTTTTAGGTCTTTTCCTTGGGAAATCCCCAGTGAATGTTTATAATTCTTAATATGTAGAGATTTGTTCTTATTCTAAATTTTCCCATAACCACACCACCTAAAAACATAGCACATTCATTTTCAGATGAAACCACTGTGTGTGTGAGAGAGAGAGAGAACTCTTACATAATGTAGAGTATAATTGGATAAAAATTTCACAGAATAATCTTAACTATATTGTTTAAAATCATAGAAGACACTTGCATATCCAATGATGAAGAATTGGGTCAATAATCTATGTCATCTCAACAATACTGTGGTTACTATTAAGCCAGGGACTGTGACAAACAGGACTAGAGAGTAACAGTGGGTTTGGGGCTTCCCTTTAGGGGTTCTAAGAATAAGGTGACCCCATGGAATGAAGAAATGATTGGATAATATCATTAATATTGCATGCAAGTAAAATCTTGCTAAAGATAATACAAAAATGACTGCAACCATACACTGACAGAGATTTTCCAGAACTTCAAGCTAGATTCAGAAGAGGATATGGGATGAGGGATATCATTACTGACATTAGATAGATTTTGGCTGAAAGCAGAGAATACCAGAAAGATGTTTACTTGTGCTTTATTAATTGCAAAGGATTGTGATTGTGTGTATGATGACAAACTGTGGACAACATTGCAGAGAATGAATATTCTGTAATACTTAATTGTGCTCAGGAGGAACCTCAAGAGGCAGTTGTCCAATCAGAATAAGGGAAACCCAAATGGTTTAAAATTAGGAAAGGTGTGAGCCAGGGTTGTATTCTTTCACCATACTTATTCAATCTGTGTGCTGAACAATTAATCCAAGAAGTTAGATAACATGAAAAAAAAAAAAAAAATGTGGCACCAGGACTGGTGGAAGACTTATTAACAGTCTCCACTATGCAGATGTTTTAATATTGCTTGCTGAAATCAGATAGGACTTAAAATACTTACTGATGAAAATCAAAGACCACAGTCTTTGGTTTGGGTTGCATCTCAAAGTAAAGAAAACAAAAATCCTTATCACTGGACCAATAAACAACATCCATGTAAATGGAGAAAAGACTGAAACTGTCAAACATTTCATTTTATTGGACCAATCATCAACATGCAACAAATCAAATGACATATTGCATTAGGCATGTCTGCTGCACAGGACCTCCTTAAAGTGCTGAATAACAAAGATGTTAGTTTGAGAACTAAGGTGCAGCTGATCCAAGCCATGGTATTTTCAATAACCTTATGTGCATGTGAAAGTTGGAGAGTGAATAACAAAGACCTTAGAATTTATGCATTTGATATGCATTTGAGTTATGGTGTTGGAGGAGAATATTGAAAGTACCATGGAATTCCAAAAGACCAAGCAAATCTGTATTGCAAGAAGTACAGCCACAATTATCCCTGGAAGTCAGGATGGCTAGACTTCATCTCTCATACTCATGACATATTATCAGGAAGGACCAGTCCCTGGAGAAGAATATCACGTTTGGTAAAGTGGATGCTCAGAGGAAAAGAGAAAGGCCCCCAATGAGATGAATTAGCACAGTTGCAGAAGCAATGATCTTAGGCATAGCAATGATTGTGAGGTTGGCATCAGACCAGAAAGTGTTTCATTCTGTTGTGCATAGGGTCGCCATGAGTATGTACTGATCCAACAACACCTAACAACAATAACAACAATATTTTCAACAATGAATAAGGATTACAGTACAATTGATGCATTTGAGTTGTTGGGTTTTAGAAAAATAATGGAATTATCATGAACTGCCAGAGAACAAATAGGTTGAAAGTAGTACAGTTGGAGTGCTCCAGAGAAGCCAGGATGGTGAGACAGTCTTATACTTCAGATATGTGATTAGGAAGGACCAGTCTCTGGAGAAGGACATCATGCTTGCTAAAGTAGAGGGTCAACAAGTAAGAGGAAGACCCCAATGAGATGGACTGACACAGTGACAACAACAATGGGCACACTGGAAACAACAATTGTGAGGATAGTGTGGGACCGGGCAGTGTTTTGTTCTGTTGTGCAGAGGGCTGCTGTGAGTGGGAGCATAATCAACAGCACCTAATAATAATATTTTGGATTAAGTAGTTATTAAGAATTCAGTCTTATCAATATACGAAATACCACTGAATTGTATCCTTTGAAAGGGTGAATCTTATGGTACATGAATTCTATTTTAAAAGATAATTTAAAAACAAAGATTTGTATAACTCTTTGTAAACCAAAGGCAACAAACTATGAAAGAAAATTAGATAAATAGAAAGAAATTTTAGAAATGTACCAATTAGTAGGGATCCTGGTATGGCTCTGTGGTATGGCACTGGACTGCGAACTATAAGGTCTGAAGTTCAAACCAACCAGCTACTTTACAGAAACCCTATAAAGTGTCTCTATGAGTTGGAGCTGACTAGATGGTACTTAACAAAAACAACCTTTTTGTATGAATAATGCTCAACATATTCTTGTTGTTTTTTAAATGCTGTTCAATTGCTTCCAACTCATCACAACATAGTATTAGGTTTCAAAGGCTATCAATCATTGCCAAAGTAGAAAGTCTCATCTTTCTTCCAAGGTACAGCTGGTGGGTTCGAACCACCAATATTGTAGTTCATAGTCCAGTGCTTTATCAAACATTGACATCACATTCCCAATTTAAAATGTTGTTGTTGTTGTTGTTAAGTGCCATCGAGTTGGTACCGACTCATAGCGACCTTATGCACAGCAGAACTAAACACTGCCTGATTCTGGGCCAATCTCACTATTGTTGCCATGCTTGAGTCCATCGAAGCTGCCACTTGGCCAATCCATCTCGTTGGGGGGTCTTACTCTGTTTCTCTGACCCTCCACCTTACCAAATATGATATCCTTCTCCAGAGACTGGTCCCTCCTGACCGTATGTCTGAAGTATGAGAGATCAAGTTTGGCCATCTTGGCCTCCAAGGAGCACTCTGGCTGCACTTCTTCCAAAACGGATCTATTGGTTATTTTGGCAGCCCATGGCACTTTCAATATTCTCCTCCAACACCATAACTCAAATGCCTCAATTCTTCTATGGTCTTCCTTATTCACTCTCCAGCTTTCACATTCATATGAGGTTATGGAAAATACCATGGCTTGGGTCAGACGTACCTTAGTCCTCAAGTTGACATCTTTGCTCTTCAACACTTTAAAAAGGTCTTGTGCAGCAGATCTGCCTAAGTTGAAACAAGAAGAATGAAGTCTTTGACAACTTCAATCTTTCCTCTGTTGATAAAAATGTTGTTTATTAGTCCAGTGGTGAGGATTTTTGTTTTCTTTACATTGAGATGCAATACATTCTGAAGGCTGTGCTCTGTGATCTTCATCAGTAAATGCTTTAAGTCCTCTTCACTTTCTGAAAGCAAGGTTGTATCATTTGCATATTGCAGGTTGTTAATGAGTCTTCCTTCAATCCTGATGCCACGTTTTTCTTGGATTATTTTCTCACCATACAGGTTGAAGAAGTTTGGTGAAAGAATACAACCTTGTCGCACACCTTTCTTAATTTTAAACCATTCAGTGTTCCCATGTTCTGTTTGAACAACTGCTTCTTGATCCAGGTTCAGATTCCTCATGAGCACAATTAAGTGTTCCAGAATACTCATACTTCGCAATGTTGTCCATAGCTTGTCATAATCCACACAATCAAAAGCCTTTGCATAGTCAATAAAGCACAGGTAAACATCTTTCTGATATTCTCTGCTTTCAGCCAAGATCCATCGGACATCAGCAATGATATCCCTCATTCCATGGCCTCTTCTGAATCAAAGTATTGTTGTTGTTGTTGTTGTTAAGTGCCATCGAGTCGGGTCCGACCCATAGCGACCCTGTACAGGGTTTCCGAGGGTGTAAATCTTTACGGGAGTAGAAAGCCTCATCTTAGGAGGGAAAAATGTCATAGTATTATCTAAATTTAGATGGATTTAAAAAATAAATACCAAAATGTGAAATGTTTGTTTCTGGAATTACAGGTGGTTTTTATTATATGTCACTTCTATATGGATATATTGTTTGGTTGTCTGTTTGTTTGTTTAAAAGGAAAAAAGAGAGAGAGAGTGAGAGAGGAAAGCCATTTGCAGGTGGCAAGGAAGAATTTATGGCAGACCAAAAAGTTTTACTTTAGATTTTCAGCTAACAAAATGGTTGTTGTTAAGTGCCTTGTAGTCGGTGCTGACTCATAGAAGCCCTGTGCACAACAGAATGAAACACTGTCTGATCCCGCACCATTCTCACAATAATGTCCAAACTTGAACCATTGTTGCTGCCTCAGTGCCAATCCATCTCATTGGGGGTCTTCCTCTTCTTCTCTGATGCTTCACTTTACCAGACTTAATATTTTTCTCCAGGGATTGGTACCTTCTGATAATACGTACGAACTATGAGAGATGAAGTCTGGGCATGTTGACTTCCATAGCGTATTCTGGCTGTATTTCTTCCAACAAAGATCTATTTGTTCTTGTGACAGTCCATGGTACTTTTAATATTTTCCTCCAACACCATAACTCAAATGTATCAATTCTTCTACAGTCTTCCTTATTCACTGTCCAACTTTCACATGTATATGAGCTTATTGAAAATATCATAGTTTGGATCAGATGCACCTTAGTCATCAAACTTCCATGTCTGCTCTTCAACACTTTAAACAATTCTTGAGCAGCAGATTTGCAGAAGGCAATACATCATTTGATTTTTTGAATACTGTTTCCATGAGTGCTGATGGTTGATCCTAGCAAAATGAAGTCTTTAACAACTTCAGTCTTTTCTCCATTGATGTGGATGTTGTTTATTGGTCCAGTTTTGAGGACTTTTGCTTTTTTTTACATTCAATCCACACAGAAGTCTGTGGTCTTTAATCTTCATCTGTAAGTATTTTAAGTCCTCTTCACTTTCAGCAAGCAAGTTTGTATCATATGCATATTGTAGGTTGTTAATAAGTCTTTGTGTAATCTTGATGCCACTTTTTTATTATTTATTTAATCTATTGTCTCTGATTATTTGTTGCATTTACAGACTGAATGTGTATGGTGAAAGAATACAAACCTGGCACAAACTTTTCCTAAATTTTAAACCATTCAGTGTTCCCTTGCTGTGTCTGAACCACTGTCTCTTGGTTTATGTACAAGTTTCTCATGGGCACAAATAAGTGTTCCGGAATACTCATTCTCCACAACGTTATACATAACTTGTTATGATCCACACAGTTGAAAGCCTTTGCATAGTCAATAAACCACAAGTAAACATCTTCCTGGTATTTTCTGCTTTGAGTCAAGATCCATCCATCCATCACCAGTGAGATCCCTCATTCCATGTCCTCTTCTAAATCTGGCTTGAACCTCTGGAAGTTGTCTATCAATGTATGCTTGCAACAGTTTTTGTATTATCTTTAGCATGATTTTACTAGCATGAAACTATATTTTCTGATTATTTCTGCATTCTGTTAGGTCACCTCTCTTTAGAATAGGAAAAATATTGATCTCTTCCAGTCAGATGGCCATCAAACTGATATCTTTGTTTTTGTATTATCTTTAGCAAATATTTTCTTGCATGTGACTACAATGAAATTGATGATTTCTGCATTGTATTAGGTTACTTCTTTTAGAATAGGAACAGATATGGATCTCTTACAGTCAATTTGGCCATCAAACTGACAGTCTTCCAAATTTCTTAGCATAAATGAGTGGGTGCCTCCAGTATGACATCATATTGTTGAAAGATTTTAATTTGTATTCCATCAATTCCCAGTGCCTTGTTCTATGCCAATGCCTTCACTGTCCCTTGGACTTCTTATTTCAGTATCATTGGTTTTAATCATAAGTTACCTCTTCAGATGGTGGAACATCAACCATTTCTTTTTGGTACAGTGTCTCTGTGTATTCCTTTCATCTTCTTTTGATGCTTTCTGCAGCATTCAAAATTTTGCCCAAGTTGTTGTTACGTGCTGTTGAGTCAGTTCCAACACACAGTGACCATGTATAGTGTTTCTGAGGAGTAGCTGGTGATCTTGAACCACCAACCTTGTGGTTCAAACCGACTTAGTAGTCCAGCGAATTAATCCATAGCACTACATCAGGACTCCATTTTGTACATGTTGTTGTTGTTAAGTGCCATCGAGTCAATTCCAACCCTTAGAGACCCTATATTTGCACATGTTGTTGTTGTTGTTAAGTGCCATCGAGTTGGTTCTGAACCATAGCAACCCTGTACAGGTTTTCCAAGGCTGTAAATCTTTATGGGAGCAGAAAGCCTCATATTTCTCCCACAGAATGGCTGGTAGTTTCGAACTGCTGAACTTAAGGTTCGCAGCCTGATTCGTAACCATTATGCTATAGAATCCTTCAATATTGTAACTCGAGGCTTCAAATTTTTTTTTATGTTCCCTTATCTTGAGAAATGCTGAGCATCCTCTTCCCCTTTGGTTTTCTAACTCCAGGTCTTTGCACTTTCCATTATAATATTTGGCCTTGTCGTCTCCAGCTGACCTTGGAAATTTTCTGTTCATCTCTCGTACCTCCTCAATTCTTTCATTTGATTTAGCATCTCTATTCTGAAAAGCAACTTTCAGAGTTTCTTCTGACACGAATTTTAGTCTTTTTCTTCTTTCTTATCTTCATAATGACCTTTTACTTTCTTCCTGTATGATGTTAGTGATGTCATCCCACAACTCTTCTGGTCCTCAGTCTCTAATGTCTAATGCATCAAATCCGTTCTTCAGATGATCTCTAAATTTAGGTGGGATATGTTCAAGGTCATGTTTTGGCTCTTGTGGACTTGTGCTCACAATTCATGTTCTATTCCATAGACTTCCCCAGGCCTTGCTTTGACTGATGATATAGAGCTTTTCCACTATGTCTTTCCACAGATGTAGTCAATTTGATTTCTGTGTATTTCATCTAATGAGGTCCATGTGTATTGCCTTTTATGTTGCTTTAAAAAGGTATTTGCAATGGAGAAACCATTGTTCTTGCAAAATTCTATCAGGCAATTTCCAGCATCATTTCAATCACCAAAACCATATTTTCCAACTACTGATCGTTCCTTTGTTTCCAACCTTAGCATTCCAATTGCTAGTATTGATCAATGCATCTTAATTATGTTTGATCAATTTCAGAATGAATTTGGTACAATTCTCCACTTTAATCACCACTGGCTTTAATGGCTTGTATGTAAATTTGAGTAAAAGTTGAATGATCTGGTCTTCCTTGCAGGCAGATGGATATTATCCTATCACAGACCGCATTGTACTTCAAGACAGATCTTGGTATGTTCTTACTGATGATGAGTGAGACATCATTCCTCTTCAATTTTCCATTCCTGGCATAGTAAACCATGTGATTGACATATTCAAAATGGCAAATGTGAGTCCATTTCAGCTCAGTAATGCCTAGGATATCAGTGTTTCTGCATTCCATTTCATTTTTCATAATTTCCAATTTTCCTAGATTCATGCTTCGTACATTCTATGTTCCAAGTTTTGGATGCTTACAGATGTTTCTCTTTATTTTGAGCTGTGCCCCATCAGCAAATGAAGATCCCTACAGCTTTACTCCATTTTGCCATCACACTAAACTCTTCTTTGAGGAGGCAGCTCTTCCCCAGTGGCATTTTGAGTGCCTACCAAATTGAGGGCATCATCTTCCTGCACTATATCTGATAATATTATAGTGTTCTTCATCATGTTTCAGTATTCAATATTCTGGTGCTGACAGTGCTCCAGTTTTATTCATAAGGTTTTCAGTGACTAAATATTCATAATTAGTTCATTTCTACTTCTTCTTAGTCTGTCTTTGTCTGGAAGCTCAGCTGAAACCTGTCAACCATGGATGACCCTGCTGGTATTTAAAATACCAATGGCATAGCTTCCAGAATCAAAGCAACACACAAACCACACAGTACAACAGACACACTGACAGATGAGTCAAAATGATAAAGACTCAAAAAGTATATTATACATTACATACATTGTCATTGTTGAATACACAGCATAACATATCACAATTCAGTGCCATTTATTCCATTCTTTGAATAGTGCAGCCATTTTGATGCCTTTCTTCCAGACTATTCCTCCTCATCAACATAAACTCACTGTGTCCTAAGTTTTCTATATAATATTTTGAGTGGCTGTTGTCAGTTTGATCTGATATAAATAGTTCTTCAAAAGAGCACAAAGTTCAAGGCAGACATTCTTTACTAATTAAGCTAAACTACTGTTTTATTTAAAGCAGACTCCAGAGATCTTTTTGGTTTAAAGTTAGAAGTTTAAAGATGATCTCAGGGCAATAATTCCAGGGCTCATTCAGTCTCAGTGACTCCAGAGTATCTCGATCCCTTGAGAATTTGAAATTATCCTCTTTTGATAAGGTTGACTATTTCTGCTTTTCTGATATCATATACAATGTGGTGGAGTCTCTAAACGGTGTAGTTTACATTCTCACCTGATAACCAAAGGGTTAAAGGTTCAAGTCTATCCAGAGGTACTTCAGAAAAAAGGTTTGGTGACTTACTTCTGAAAACTCAGCTATTGTAAACCATATGAAGCATGGTTTTTAATCTGACACTAAGGGGTTATCATGAGTTGGTTTCAACTCCGTGATAACTGGTTTTGTCACAGAAGTAAAGAACATGACTTTCAGAGTTAACTACTACATTAGGTAAGGAGCTCTGATGATGTAGTGGGTTACACATTAAGCTGTTAACCACAAGGTCAGCAGTTTGAGCCTACCAACTGGCTCATGGGAGAAAGATGAGACTGTCTGCTCCCATAAGGATCCACAGCCTCAGAAACCCTATGCAGGGTCACTATGAATCTGAACTAACTCAATGATACATAACCACCACCACTGTTAGGTATATTTCTAGGTGATATTTATTTAAACCCAGCAATATTCCCATGAGGTGAATGTTATGATATCTACTGTCAGATACATAAAGGTGCTGGTTGACGAGCCTGAGGACACACTTAGCTGGTGGGTGGGACACCTGGGTTCTGAATGCCAGTATGTCATGTTCTAATTCTCTACTACCTTTCTCCACCCCACCCCATTTCCACACAGCCCTTATTACCACCTGCTTTCAAGTCTATCTGAGTTAAACTGTCCTCCCTAGGGTTTTCTGTGGTTAATTTTCCAGAAGAAGATCACCAGGCCTTTCTTCAAAAGTACCTCAGAGTAGATTAAAAACTCCAAACTTTTGGTTAGCTGCCAAGTACTTTAACAATTTGAATCACTCAGAGGCTTTATAGTCTTATTTTTGTTTTGCTATTAAGTGTCAACCAGTCAGTTCTGATTCAAAGCAACCCTGTATAAGGTTTCCAAGGAGCAGTTGGTGGGTTTAATCCACCAACCTTGTGTTTAGTAGTCCAATGCTTACCCTGCAGTACCACACCAGGACTCACATAGTTTTAAAGCCAGACTAATTTTTAAACCAAATAACAGATTTAGGAAAGCTTCTTTGAAATGAAATTGATCAGTTGTCAAACAACTCACATACTGAGTTGCCTGTGTTCAGCCGTGACCTTCCCCATTGCTAGAAACTAGTGCTGGAAACTTAATATTAAAGGGAGGGAGGAAGGAGCAGGAAGACGAGTTGGGGGATGAGAAAGCAAGCCTTTATCACTGATACTCCACCTATCAGGGTTTCCCCTGGTCCCCAGTTTCCACTCCGCCCTCCTCCTCCAGCCCTGCAGTTGGTCCTATTATAGCTTCCACCTTAACTAATTATAGCCACTGATTACCTAACAGCAAGCCCCACTGTCACCTGCTTTGGCCTGACAGATTATACCATCTGGGCCATGTGGCCGTGGTCCAAGAGCTAAGAGAGGTCACAGAGAGGGGCGTTTACTCTGAATGGGAAGTCCCAACAACTGAGGAGGCTACTAAAAGGAGTTGAGCTGTGTGTTCACAGCTGAAGCCCACTCCAGCAGCAGGGCCACCCAGCACTGTTAGCGAATGCAGTGGGACTGGATACTGCCGTGGTTCTAAGTGGGGCTTTCAGTCAAATACATATGGAAGGACTGAGGGATCTGCCTCCCCACTGGGGATTCACTACACACGTGCTGTGGAATATCTGAATGGAGAAAGCCAGGGTGCTCTGTTGGGGATCTGTTCCACTTCATTCAATGAACAGTTTGAAGCTCAGTGCCCTAATTTGTGCTGTAACGTTTGCTAAAGAGTTTATATCCTCCTGATTGCTGAACCTATCCATTCGTATCTTGATTTGGAAAATGCCTTCTCATGCACACATACAGAGTTGCTCACATCACACACACGAATGCAAATGAGGGAGATTTTTGTCTGTGAAGCAATGCCTAAATGAGTCATAATCATAAAACACAGTCATTGTGACATTTAGATTTTTCTAGCAGCTTCTGTATCCAAATGATTACAGCTGATCCAGTTTCTCTAGCCCCAGATTGAAAGGGAAACAGAAATGGATGAGAAAAAAAGTCACAGGAGGCGAGATACGGAGACTAGAAGTACAGCAATCCTATTTGAACCCTGGAGGGCTGATGATAAAAGTTAATAAGCATATAGAATCTTTTGGTGCCGGGTCGCTCTAAGTTGACACCAACTCAATGGCACCTAATAGCAACAAAATTAGTGCAGTGGGTTAAGTGTTGGGTTGCTTGGGGTGCTAACCACAAGATCAGCAATTCAAACTTACTGCTGAAATATATTTCTGTAAGATTTAGGAATCATGGTATGGCACTGTGGGTAATGCACTGGACTGCAAAGTCAGTAGAAACACAAGATTGACAGTTCAAACTTACAAGTTCACTCCTCAGAAATTCTATACAGGGTCACTATGGGTAGGAAATGAATCAATGGAACTTAACAACATAGACAATAAGGAACACTGGCATTGTAGTAGTTAGGAGTTAAACTGCTAACCTCAAATTCAGCAGTTCAAAACTACTAGCTGTTCCTCAGTAGAAAGATGAGGCTTTCTGCTCCCTTAAAGATTTACAGAAGATCTTGGAAACCCTATACAGGGTCATTATGGGTGGAAAACAACTCCACAGCACACCACCACCATCACCACCATGGAGACTATAACTACAAGAGTAATTTGCTCAAAAAATAAAGTTACCAAACCATTTTCTGAAAGTGTTTTTATATGACATCATAAAATGCTAACCATAATATAAAATAAAAGACTCTTGGCTGCTAACCAAAATATTGGCAGCTCAGAAAAATGGCCTGGTGACCTGCTTCCAAAAAATCATCTACTGAAAACCCTAGGTGCACAGTTACACCCAGTCACAGGAAGCTGCTATGGGTCAGACCCCACTCAAAAACAATTGGTATCTAGTTGTTGCTGATGTTAGGTGACATCAAGTCGGGACCAACTAATAGTGACCCTATGCACAACAGAACAAAACACTGCCCAGTCCTGGGCCAATCTCACAATTGTTTACATGCTTGAGCCCATTGATACTGCCACTTTGCCAATCCATATCTCTAGGGGAATTCCTCTTTTTCTCTGACCTTACCAAACATGATATCCTTCTCCAGTGACTGGTCCCTCCTGACAATAAGTCCGACGTATGAGAGATGAAGTTTGGCCATCCTGGCCTCCAAGGAGCACTCTGGCTGCACTTCTTCCAACACAGATCTGTTGGTTCTTTTGGCAGCCCATGGCACTTTCAATATTCTCCTCCAACACCATAACTCAAATGCATCAATTCTTCTACGATCGGTGCCTAGAGATAATCGTAAGTACAAAATTAAACAGAGGATAAAAGAGCCAATGCTATCACTACTTCTCTATATGTCTGTGCGTGCACACTGTGAGTGAGTATTGGTGTATATGCAGAACTGCATACATATGTTGTTGTTAAGTGCCACTGAGTCCGTTTTGACTTATAGCAACCCTGTCTAGGGTTTCCAAGAAGTAGCTGGTGAGTTAAACCTTGTGGTTTAAACCAACCTTGAAGTCCAGTGCTTATACTATAGCACCGCACCAGGACACATATGAGGCGACTTCAAAAAAGTTCGAGGAAGAATAGAATTAAATGATAATGGAATTTTTCCATGGATATTTTGACACCCCTTTTCATCACTGGCAGAATAGACTATAATAATTAATGATGTTCATTTTGGAGTCAGGTAACTTTAGGTTCAAATTTAAATTAACCGAATGTCTTCACCTTTGATTTGTATCATCTGTGAAATGGGCTGACAATTCCCACCTCACATGCTTCTTGTTGTTATTGTTGTTAGGTGTGGGCAAGTTCTGACTCATATCGACCCTGTACACAAGAAAAAGAAACACTGCCCAGTCCTGTGCTGTCCTCACAATTGTTGTTATATTTGAACCCATTGCACTATATGAATCCACCTGGTTGGGATCTCTCTTTTTGTCACTGACCTTCCACTTTACCCTCACATGCTAATGTATGACTTAAATGAGATAATATCTGGAAAGTACTTTGTATGCTGCCTGTCATACATTAAGCTTTCTACAAATGATAGTTATAATGACAATTGGCATAGAAAAAGGCCTGGAAATAAATCCACAAAATGTTAGTAATGGGTCATCACTCCAAAAAGTGAGATATAAATTATATTTATTTTCTTCTTTGTACATTTCTGTTAACTAAAATTATTCAAAAGACAAGTGTAATTTAAATTTTTTCATTTATAAACAAATCTTTATGAAACAAAATGTTGATTGCTTTTTATTCTGGTTGGTAAAACATGGTTCATTTTTCATAACTCTTTATACATTTTCATAATTCTGGAATTGTTCACAATAGATATTCATTAGTTTTAGCCATTCTTGAACATGAAATTCATAGCCATCTATTTCTGACATTTTGGAAAAATTCAAACAACCCTGAAAAAGAAAGTAAACAACATTTAAGTCCCATGAGTTCATTTTTTTTTTTTTTAATGATTGTTTAAATTTTTAAAGGAAAAAGTCAACTCCAAATGAATAGTCCCCACTTGAATTACACAATGCATAACAGGATCAGATTCATTCAGTGGTCTTTTGTCACTTCTCAACTCTATCTCCAGAGAAAGTTGCTGAAAAAGTTTTATATCAATTCTTGCTGTATATGTATCATATACACATACATAGACATAGATGTTTATTGTTGTTGTTGAGTGCCATCGAGTTGGTCCTGATGCATAGCAACCCTGTATAGGATTCCCAAGGACCAGTTGTTGGGGTTGAACTGCCAACCATGTGGTTCACAGTCCAGTGTTGATTCTATGGCACCACAGCAGAAGTCCAAAATATACATATATACATAGTTGTTGTTACTACATGCCATTGAGTTGGTACCGACTCATAGCGACCTTATGCACAACAGAATGAAACACTGCCCGTTCCTGGGCCAACCTCACTACTGTTGCCATGCTTGAGTCCATTGATGCTGCCACTTGGCCAATCCATCTCGTTGGGGGTCTTCCTCTTTTTTTCTGACCCTCCACCTTACCAAACATGATATCCTTCTCCAGCAACTGGTCCTTCCTGACAATACGTCCAAAGCATGAGACGAACTTTGGCCATCTTGGCCTCCAAGGAGCACTCTGGATGCACTTCTTCCAAAATGGATCTATTGATTTTTTGGCAGCCCATGACACTTTCTAACACCATAACTCAAATGCATAAATTCTTCAACGGTCTTCCTTCTTCACTGACCTGCTTTCACATGCATATGAGGTTATTGAAAATACCATGGCTTGGGTCAGTCACACCTTAGTCCTCAAGCTGACGTTTTGCTATTCAACACTTTAAAAAGGTCTTGTGCAGCAGATTTGCCTAGTGCAATACGTCGTTTGATTTCTTGACTGCTGCTTCCGTGAGTGTTGATGGTTGATCCTAGAAGAACGAAGTCCTTGACAACTTCAATCTTTTCTCCATTGATAAGAATGTTGTTTAATGGTCCAGTGGTGAGGATTTTTTTGTTTTCTTGACATTGAAATGTAATCCATACTGAAGGCTGTGCTCTTTGATCTTCATAAGTAAATGTTTTGAGTCTTCTTCACTTTCAGCAAGCAAGGTTGTAGCATCTGCATATCGCAGGTTGTAAATGAGTCTTCCTCCAATCCTGATGCAACGTTTTCTTCATAGAACCCATCTTCTTGGATTATTAGCTCAGCATACAGTTTTAATAAGTATTCTGAAAGAATACAACCTTGTCACACACTGTTTTTAATTTTTGGGGAAACATTCAGTGTTCCCATGTTCTGTTCGAAAAACTGCTTCTTGGTCAGGTACAGATTCCTCATGAGCACAATTAAGTGTTCCGGAATACTCGTACATTGCAATACTGTTCATAGCTTGTCATGATCCACACACTTGAAAGCCTTTGCATAGTCACTAAAGCACAGGTAAACATCTTTCTTTTATTCTCTGCTTTCAGTCAAGTTCCATCGGACATCAGCAATGATATCCTCGGTCCACGGTCTCTTCTGAATCCAGCTTGAACCTCTGGAAGTTCTCTGTCAATGTATGCTTGTAGCCGTTTCTGTATTACTTTTAGGAAAATTTTACTCGCATGGGATATCAAAGAGATTGTCCGATGATTTCCACATTCTGTTGGGCCATCCCTCTTTGGAATGGACACAAATATGGATCTCTTCCAATCAGTCTTCCAAATTTCTTGGCATAGATGAGTAAGTGCCTCCTGTGTCACCTCACTTTCTTAAAAGTTTTCAATTTTTATTCCATCAGTTCCTGGTGCAATGTTCTTTGCCAATTCCTTCAATGCACCTTGGACTTCTTCCTTCAGTATCATTGGCTCTTGTTCATATGCTACCTCTTGAAATGGTTGAACATTAACTATTTCCTTTTGGTACAGTGACTCTGTTTATTCCTCCCATCTTCTCTTGATGCTTTCTGCATCATTTAATAATTTGCCCAGAGAATCTTTCAATAACAAAAGTCGAGGCTTACATATTTCTTCAGCTCCCCCAGCTTAAGAAATGCTGAGCCTGTTCTTCCATTTTGGTTTTCTGATTCCAGATCTTTTCACATTCTGTTGTAATATTTGGCTTTATCTTCTCGAGCTGATCCTTGAAATTATCTGTTCACCTCTTGTACCTTCTCATTTCGTCAATTTGCTTTAGCATGTCTCCACTGGAGAACAAGTTTCAGTGTCTCGTCTGACATCCATTTTGACCTTTTCCTTCTTTCTTGTCTTCTTAATGACTTTTTGCTTTTTTCATATATGATATTCTTTATGTCATCCCACAACTCATCTGGTTTTTGGTATTTAGTGTTTAATGTATCAAATCTGTTCTTCAGATGATCTCTAAATTCCTGTGGGATATATTCAAGGTAATAGTTGGGCTCTTGTGAACATGTTTTCATTTTCTTTAGCTTCAGTTTGAATTTGCATATGATTAATTGATGTTTTGTTCCACAGTCTGCCCCTGGCCTTGTTTTGACTGATATGGAGATTTTTCATTGCTTCTTTCCACAAATGTAGTCAATTTAATTTCTTTGTAGTCCATCTGGTGAGGTCCATGTGTATAGTTGTCTCTTATACTGTCTAAAGAAGGTATTTGAAATGAACAAATCATTGATTTTTCAGAATTCTATCATTCGTTCTTCAGCATCATTTCTATCACCAAAGCCATACTTTCCAACTATTGATCCTTCCTCTTTGCCCCCAACCTTTGCATTCCAATCACCAGTAATGATCAATACATCTTGATTGCATATTTGATCAATTTCAGATTGAAGAAATTGGTAGAATTCTTCTATTTCATCCTCACTGGCTTTAGTGGTTGGTGCGTAAATTTGAATAATAGTGGTATTAACTGGGCTTCCCTGTAGGTGCATAGATATTTTCCTGTCACCGACAGTGTTGTACTCATGACTGATCTGGATATGTTCTTTTGGACAATGAATACAACACCATTCCTCTTCAATTTGTCATTTCCGGTATAGTAAACCATGTGGTCATCAGACTCAAAATGGCCAATACCAGTCCATTTCAGCTCACTAATGCCTAAGCTATTGATGTTTATGCATTCCATTTCATTTTTGACAACTTCCAATTTTCCCAGAGTCATACTTTGTACATTCCATGTTCCAATTTTCAATGGATGTTTACAGCTGTTTCTCTTCATTTTGAGTTGTGCCCCATCAGCACATGAAGATCCCATGGGCTTTTCTACCATGGGCTTTACTTCATTCACGTCATCATGGTCAACTCTACTTTGAGGAGGCAGCTCTTCCCCAGTCACATTTTGAGTGCCTTCCAACCTGAGTGGCTCATTTTCCGGCTCTATATCTGACAGTGTTTCTCTGCTACTCATAAGATTTTTAGTGACTAAATATTTGGAAGTAATTCCTCACTCCTTCTTCCTAGTCTGTCTTTGTCTGGAAACTCATCTGAAACCTGTCCACCATGGGTGACCCTGCTGGTATTTAAAATACTGGTGTCATAGCTTTCAGAATTACAGCAACTCACAAGCCACCACAGTATGACAAACTGACAGACAAGTGGTAGATATATAGAGAGAGGAACACTTATAATATTTACTGGTGAAGATCAAATAGCACAACCGTCAGTATGGATTGCATCTCAATGTCAAGTAAATAAAAATCCTCACCACTGGACAATAAACAACATTCTTATCAATGGAGAAAAGATTGAAGTTGTCAAGGACTTCATTCTTTGATCAACTGTCAACATTCATGGAAGCAGCAGTTAAGAAATCAAACGACGTATTGCATTAAGCAAATCTGCTGCATAAGACCTTTTTAAAGTATTGAAGAGCAAAGATATCAGCTTGAGGACTAAGGTGCACCTGATTCAAGCTATAGTATTTTCAATAACCTCATATGTATGTAAAAGCTGGACAGAGATTAAGGAAGACCTTAGAAAAAGTGATGCTTTTGATTTATGATGTTAAAAGAGAATATTGAAAATGTCACGGGCTGCCAAAAGAACCAACAGATCCGTGTTGGAAGAAGTGTAGCCACAGTGCTCCTTGGAGGCCAAGGTGGCCAAACTTCATCTCTCATACTTTGGACATATTGTCAGGAGAGACCAGTCGCTGGAGAAGGATATCATGTTTGGTAAGGTGGAGGGTCAGAGAAAAAGAGGAAGACCCCCCAGTGAGATGGATTGGCAAAGTCGCAGCATCAATGGCCTCAAGCGTGGCAACAATAGTGAAGCTGGCCTAGGATCAGGTATTACTTCATTCTGTTGTGCATAGGGTCACTATGAGTTGGTACCAATTTGATGGCATCTAACAACAACACATGCATTCCTTCCAAACCATAGCAACCCTGTATAAGAATTCCAAGGAATGGCTGGTGAGCTTGAACTACAATCTTGTGGATCAAACCAACTTTGCAGTCCAGCAGTTCTAACCTACCAGTCAATCTTCATGGGTAAATGATGTGGCTTTCTGCTCCCTTAAAGATTTACAGCCTCAGAAACCCTACACAGCATCTCTATGAGTAGAAAATCACTTCATGGCACACTGCTATCACCATATGTGTATATAGAGTCCTGGTGTGTCACTGCTGGTTAATGCACTGGACTGCAACATCGGTTTGAACCACAAGGTCGGCAATTCAAACTCACCAGCTGTTCCTTGGAAACCCTATACAGGGTCACTGTGGGTGGGAGCTGATTCAAAGGCACTTAACAATAACAATATGTAAATATATATATATATGTTGTTGTTGTTATGTGCCATAGAGTCGGTTCTGATTCATAGTGACCTTGTACACAGTTTCCAAGGCTGTAAATCTTTACAGAAGCAGAAAGCCTCAATGTTTTTCCGCAGAATATCTGGTAGTTTCAAACTGCTGACCCTGAGGTTAGCCGCCCAATTAATAACCACTACACTATACACTTGGAATTGTGGTGTGACACTGTGGGATAAAACACTGGACTGCAAGGTCAATTTGAACTGTGAGGTTTGTGGTCCAAGCTCACCAAGTGCTCCTTGGAAATGCTACACAGGGTTAGTATGAGTCAGAACTAAATCGATGTTACTAAACAACAACAGCATATAATATATGCTTACATGGTTAGATTTAAATGCCTACATAGGAAAATTCAAGGAAAATTTTGAAGTCCCAAATAACTTAGAGTGGGAGGGAGGGCACCTTCCTCAGGTGGAAATTTACTTTAGCAAATGATCCTTGAGCACCTACTCTTCGCCAGTTCAGTGTTAATGTACAAAGGAAAGCGAGATGAAGACACATGAACTCTGGCTTCTACAGATTTTCATCCCTGTCATGGAAAGGCACATATTAGAAATGGTTGCTGTGTCCTGTGGCCAATGCAATAGACGCAGGTAACAGGTCAGGAGGCAGCAAAGAGAAGATAAAGGAGTGTTTCTTCTGGGTGTTATAAGAAGACATTCTGGAAAAGGGCTTACCTGACTCACATCTCAAAAGTCATTGAATTCTGAGTTCCTATTAGTCCTACAAGGAGCCCTGGTAATGTAGCAGATTGCAAGCTAGGCTGCTAACTACAAGGTTAACAGTTTGAATTTACCAGCCGCTCCATGGAAGAAAGATGAAGCTTTTCACTTCTATAAAGATATACAAACCATACTATGAGTCGTAACCAACTTGATTATACACAATTACCATCACCATCATTATTCTACACACTTGAGTTTCTCTGATTACATCATAACCACTCATGTCTCTGGGTCTTGAACATACTACCATATTTTAACTTCTGGTCAACCGCTACTCAGTTTTCAAAACTCCACCAGAAGTAACTTCCTAGAAGCCTTCCCTAACTACCCCTGTTTAAGGAGGTACCCTTCTTTCTGACCATGCATCTTTCCTATAAACTTAAATCTCCAAGTTACATATATGTTTGCCGACAAGATTGGAGGTTAGAATTTTGCCCTGTTCATCTTTGTATATCCAAGACCCAACACTACAACTGGTACACAGTTCATCAATATATATTGCTTGAAAAACAAGACTTGAGCAGCTCTACCTTAGACACATTATACATATGGTTGCAGCTAGCACAGAGTATCTGTGTGCTAATTAGAAAACACCATTTCTCAGCCAACACATTAGAAAACGTGCTTCTCTGTGGAACAGTTCTTCAGGCATGCAGCTTAGAACACAGATGGGACCTCTCTGACTATTAGAAGTCATAGCTTCATCTTGGCTGTTCCTCCAAGCTGACTCACCCCTCAGCATCTTAGCAACAAGAACCAAGGTTTCATTCCAACCCTACTTACCTCCTTGTCTGAGAGAACTTGTGCAGGACACAGTACACCACTCTTCCTGGAAGCCCTAATGGTACCTTGGTGAACAAGATACAGCCCCCAGAAGGAACTTCAAATCTGTTCACTAATTAAATAAACACACATAGTGAATGGGTTCTTTTAAAATGATGAGTGAACAAATACATACATTTAAAATGAACGTGTTGTCTCAAATTTATTTGACTGGAATCAGTTAAGCCTCACTGTTTGTTTTGTGCATCTACTGATTTACTCTATGGTTTGTATCTAAGGCGGGGAGTCTAGGGGGTCTCTTTGTAAGAGTTACAAGGAAAGCAAAGGCTTTATCTTACAGACAGGAAGTGTCTTTGGTTCTCTACTGTATCCCCAGCACTTAACTCAGTGCCTGGGACATGCAGTATGCACTCAGTAAATGTTCATTGAGTACAGTTTCAGGGGTGGACCAGAGAAGCCTCTTGAGAAGCTAGGATGGACCCAGATAAGGCTCTCATATGATCAGCTCTTGATCTCTCCAAGGCTACTTGATCTCTCCAATGCTCCCTGAGACTGGGAACCTAGGGGGCCTCTGGGAAATGAAAGCATTAATCATAAGACTTTGTCCATTTTGAGTCTGTTTACTGTAAACAAACCACCAGAGAAGTTCTATATTTTACTTCCTTTTACCCACCTTGATAGATGACCTTTCTTTGAGGGCAGAAGAGAATCTCAACCCCTGGGAGGGACTGGAACTGGAGTACTGAAGAATTATTAATACACAAAATCCCCTAAGTTCTTTCTGTCCCTAGCAGTGGTCTTTGCAGTGGAATCCATCTTGAAGAAATGATGCACACACACACACACACACACACACAATGAGCATGGCCCTCTGAAATGATCCATTTCCTGGAAATTCCCAGCTATTCCTATGAATAAGCATGATGCCCTTTCCCCCATCCAAAACTTTAAACCTCAGCAAAGTCTTTGTTCATGTACACGGGAGTCAAGTGTTGTGTTAAGCCCTCCCCATTTCTGCTTGCAAGCCTTTTTCTTATAATACATTTTTACCCATGTAGAAACCCTACTTCATCTAACTATTCTTAACCATTAGAAGACAAGAGCCCTCTCTTGTAGGATAGAAATGTGGCTAGCTCACCCAGTAATAAATCCTCACATGTTACTGTTGTTGTTGTTATGTGCCGTGGAGTCGGTTCCAACTCATAGCGACCCTGTACAGGGTTTCCAAGACTGCAAATCTTTATGGGAGCAGAACACCTCATCTTTCTCCTGAGGAGCAGCTGATAGTTTCAAACTGCTGACCTTTAGGTTCCCAGCCCGATTTGTAACCACTACGCTACCAGAGCTGCCCCAAACTAATGGTGCCCCAAACTAATGGTGACCCTATGATTGGGTTAGAATAGCATTGTTGTGATCCCTAGAGTTTTCAATGGCAGATATTTGGAAGCAGTTCTCTAGGCTTTTCTTCCTAGTCTGTCTTAGTCTGGAAACTATACTGAAACTTGTCTAGTATCTTAACAACACCTATAAACCTCCACTTACAGACAGGTTGTGACTGTGCATAAGGTGCACTAGCTGGGAATAGAAACTGAGTCCCCAGCATGAAAGATGAGGAGTCTACCATGTAACCATCAATGAATCCTCACATAGAAGGCTATACCTCCTTTTCTTCATGGTTACAGATTCTGGAAGCCTCTAGCTTGTTCTGAACGGAATGGGATTCCTAGTAGCATAGGACCCAAGGGGTAGATGGAGCCTGAATCAGCAATGAAAGGGCTTGTCCAGGTACTATTGTGTAAGCTGACTCACCTTTCTGCTTTGGCCAGGATATTGTTCAGCATGCCTTGGTTTCTTTCTTATCAGTGACATCTGTAGCACACATACCTGTTTACACTGGCAGAGCTATAATTAGGGAGGGTGGTAAAGAGCAGGATCTAACCCTGATGGCCCCCACAGCACTTTGCATATGGTAGGCACTTAGAGGGCCTTGGGAGAGCATGTCTATGTTAAATCTACTTTTCAAATTATTGGGATTATAGTATCAACCAATCCCCATGTCATACAAATATGGAAAAGCAGATTCAGAAAACTCCAAAGAGTTAATCCATGTTATTCCACCAATGGGTGAAGGGCCAGATTTGAAACCTGAGCCCCTGGGCCTAACTCACTGGTCTTTCACTGCTACATGTAGTCCTATGGTCACCAGGGATGTGTCTCAAGTGCCTCTGAGACATTAGTAACAGAAGGATTAGCAGTGGCGTTGAAAAGCAAATTATAGCTCAAGGTAGCTAGCTATAAATACAGGTGGGATCTATGCCTGGCTTTATAATTGCACAGCCAAGAGCCCTTGTCTTATGCTGACTACTGAGAAAACATCCTAACTTACTGTTTCAGCCTTTCTCCCTCCCCCTGTTCCACTCACTCTGATCATTTCATTTTTCAAAACACTGGAATTACAGCAGCTCTCCACTGTTGGTGTTCATGGCAGCCAGCGAGTTTATCCAGAATCATGGACAACCCCCATGTGTGCTCCAGAGTTTTTATTAAGGTTGTGACTCTCGGAGCACAATGCTAGCCAGTCTACCAAGGTGGCTCTGCATTGATTTGAATAGTCTAGGGCTTAACCATTTGTGCCAATCACAGATTCATACACCTCTCTGTTGACACATAGTCAACATCATCAAGATAAAACCCCTGTCTGGCATTGAAAGTCCTTCTAAACTGGCCTCACCCAACATTGTCAGCTTCTTTGCACAAACCCTACTCCATAGTTCTTGGTTTCAAACAATGGATCCATTCTTTACTCACCCCCATACCTGAGACCTTCCCCTCAACTTGCCCAAATTTGGAAAATTCCCCATCTCAGCACAGCCATTCTGTTTCTCTATATCATTTCAAATCCTGTTTGTCCTCTGAAATGTTGTTCAAACTCTGCTTCTCTGGTGAAGTACCGTTGAATTAAAAGTGCTGGTTCGATTCTAGGTTCCCACAGTATCCTTGGAATCTATTTCTACTGGGTCATTTAGCAGCTCTCTCTCTTTATTTTTTTATTTTTAATGTTTTATTGTGAATTATGTGATAGTTTACATGTGAGAACATTAGCTTTACATTTATTCTATCGTATATTGTTTCATTGCCATGGTTACAATCCCCTCCATGCATCATCAACCAACCAAAGGGTATACCCTGCAAGCCTGCTTCCCCACCACCACCACCACCACCCCACCACCAGTCATCAGCACATAGCACATCTCCCTCTCCGGATCTAAAATTCCCAGCAGCTCATCTCACCACATCATCATCTCTGCCTACATCTCTGGCTTCACTGTTGCTCTGGGTAGGGTTCCGTTCTACACTCTTTTCCCTTGATGGTCCCAGGGACCTCCACTCCTAGACTGCAAAGTCAATCACTCCCCTCCTTTTGCTACAAAACATCCACCTTTACATTTCCAACCCTCACAGTCAGTCCTGATAATAATAATTCACCATTGTACTACAAGGGACCTATCCCCATCTCCTTTCATTAGCCCTGCCCAGATAGATTGGATACTATTCAGTGGAGATTTAACATTCCTCCACACCCTCTGGATCTAGGCTCCCTCTTGAAAGCTTGTAAGCCAGTCACTTCTTGCCTTGGTTGCTCCCCACCCCAACCCCCATTTTGGGTAACCAATGTCCAAGTTGCCCATCCCTGTCTACTCTGTGTATGGAGGGGGAGGGAATGATCCTCATTGTAAAGATTTGTTCCCTCTTTTGAGCTACTGCATCTATAGGTGTAGGTCAAGTTCATCAAATTGTATTAGATTACTCTTTTTCCTCTTAATTCTTCTTCTAATTGAGCTCTGATCATCCAGTCATTGAAGCCAGGATGAGTGGGTGTCATCTGCAAGTGTGGATGATCTAATGCATATGCCCTCTCTTCTTATCAACTGGATTCTTCACTCTCCACTCTAGTCCTCTGTGGTTATGTCAGTGACTCTGGGCCCAAGAGTCCCCAGGTCTTGTCACACTGCTGGCCATCCAGGTGCTGACCAGTGTTCACAGGAGTCTATGGAACATTGTAGGGCTTAGTTTGCAGCTTCATTGCTATTTTTCCCTCGCTTCCCCTTATTGGTAACGAACATGATCACCAGTCAGAGCACATGTCTGCTCCTGTATTCCCATTGAGTCAGTCTTGGAAGGAAGTTTGCCCTGAGGGGACTCGATCACGTCTTGATGTCTACTGTGTGAGCAACTTGCTTGTTCTTGTAGTAATCAGTCAGACTGCCTTTATTGTTTTGTATTTTTCTTGTTGTTCTTTCTTTCAAGAAATATCTTCTTTTCTTCAAGTCGCTCCAAACTGATCTTCTTGTCCTTTCAAGTGGAAATTTCCCTCCTCTGAAGATTCTGTGTGAGGTTCAGGATTCTATCTAGGGATTATGTAATGCATAGGCTCCACAGGAAACCTCCTTCAGTGGGCACTTTGTAGCTGCATTTTAGGTATTCTAATCAGTTATAGGCAGAAGATGAACTTACAAACTTTCTATGGTGATATTTCTGGCTATTCCTTTCTCTCCCCCTCAAGTGTCTATTTTATAATGGTATGCCAGGGAAACCAAGATTCAAAAGATGGCCAAGCATCTTAACATTATTTCCCCCCTTTTTCCCATTCCAACCATGTCTCAATCCCTGTATCCCAGAGCCCTGTTGTTCCAAGGTTGTAGATACACCATTATTTACCTCTGTCCCACTTAGCCCATGCAAATCTGCCTAATTGTTTTCCCATCTGTCTTATTCTTCCATTCCCCTCTTCCTTCTTGTATATTGTCCCCCTCCCTAAAACCCAAACTATCCTGTGGTTATTCCCTACCATGTGCTCCACCTTCCCCTCCCTCCCTTCACCCCACCCCCAAATTCATGGTAACCAGTAAAGAATCCCCCTCCCAACCTTTAGTATGGGTTCTTTTTCTTAGTATTTTGCAGTAGTGGTCCTATGCAGTATTTCTCCTTTTGTGACTAATTAATTTCACTCAACATAATGTCCTCAAGGTTCATCTATATAATGTGATAACTTACAGCTTCCTTGATGTTCTTCAAGGTAGCATAATACTTCATTGTGTGTATGTACCACAGATTATTTATCCATTCTTCCACTGATGGGCACTTAGGCTTTCTCCATCTTTTTGCTATTGTAAACAATGCAACTATGCACATCAGTGTGTATATATCTACTTGTGTTGTGGCTCATATTTCTTGTGGATAAATATCAAGTAGATGAATTGCTGGATCATAAGGTATTTCTACTTGCAACCTTCTGAGCAAGTGACATATTGCTTTCCAGAGAGGTTGAATCCTTTTGCAATCCCACCAGCAATACAGGACTATGCCAGTCTCTCCACATGCTCACCAGCATTTATTGTCCTCTACTTTTGTGATCTTTGCTGTTATTGCTGGTATGAGATGATATCTCATTGTTGTTTTGATTTGCATCTCTCTGATGGCTAGTGATCATGAAATTTTTTGTTGAAGTGTCTGTTCATGTCCTGTGTCCATTTTTTAACTGGGCTATTTGTCTTTTTATCATAGAGGTGTAGTTTCCTATATATTTTAGAAATCAGTCCCTTGCCCGATGTGTCATTGTAAAAGATTTTTCCCATTCTGTGGGTTCCCTTTTTACTCTTTTGGTGAAGTCTTTTGATGCAGATAAGTTTTTAATTTTTGATATGTCCCAATCATCTATTACCTGTGTTTTATTGACTACACAAAGGTTTTTGATTGTGTGTATCATGACAAGCTATGGACAACATTGCAAAGTTTGGGTATTCCAGAACACTTAATTGTGCTCATGAGGAATATGGACCTGGACCAACAGGCAGTTGTTTGAACAGAACACGGGAACATTGAATGGTTTAAAATTAAGAAAGGTGTGCAACAAGGTTATAATCTTTCACCATACTTATTGAACCTGTATGCTGAGAAAATAATACAAGAAGCTGGGTTCTATGAAGAAAAATGTTGCGTCAGGATTGGAGGAAGACTCAGCAACAACCTGCCATATGCAGATGATACAACCTTGCTTGCTTAAAGTGAAGAGGACTTAAAACATTTACTGATGAAGATCAAAGATCACAACCTTTGGTATGGATCACATCTCAATGTAAATAAAACAAAAATCTTCACCACTGGACCAATAAATAACATTCTTATCAATAGAGAAAAGATTGAAGTTTCCAAGGACTTCATTCCAGAAGACAATTTCCCTAACTTCTTGAAATATGAGAAGATAAACATTCAAGAAGCTGAATATACCCCAGGAAAGATAGGCCCCAAAAGAAAATCTCTAAGACATATAATAAACAAGCTTTCCAAAATCAAAGACAAGGAGAGAATACTAAAAGTGGCCAGGGAGAAGAGAAATGTCACTTATAAAGGCAAGCAAATCAGATTAAGCTCTGACTATTTAGAACAAACCATGCATGCAAGAAGGCAATGAGGAGACATATCAAAGCCATATAAGAGTAAAACTGTCAACCAAGAATTGTCTATCCAGCAAAACTATCAATCAAATACAATGGTGTGATCAAGACATTCCATGATAAACAGAATCTGAGAGATTTTATCAAAACCAACCCAACACTTCAAAACATCCTAAAAGGAGTTCTGTGGACTGAAAACCAGCAAGAACAGACAATAAACAGAGATTGACAGCCATAGCAACACCACCTGGAACTCGGTCAACAGATAGCATAGTCAATAACAGAAAAAGACTACAACAACAAACTCAAAGGAGCTGAGAGGTCAAGCGAAGATCAAAATTATACCAGTGCCAAATAAGGGACAAACGTAGCAACAGAGACCCAGGTGATGAGGATGTCAAGTAAATTATAGGATACAATGGATTCTCTTAATTAGAGAGAAAAGTTGGTAGATTATAAGGTAACCCCAAAGAAAGTTAATACTTCACAAATTACCATAAAAATGAACTTCCAAGCAGAACAAGCAAACAGGAAAATTAAGAAGAAACTGACAGGAAATAGCACAAAAAACACAAACCCAACACAAGAAGGCATGCAGAACAAAAGAACAAACAGCACTACCAAAAAATTAACATAATGGTAGCAATTAATTCATACATATCGAATGTCAATGGATTGAATGCACCAATGAAGAGACAGAGAGTAGTAGAAAACAAGACCTTTCAATACTCTGCCTGTAAGAGACACACCTTACACACAAAGACAAAAACAGACTAACAGTTAAAGGATGGAAAAAATTTACCAAGCTAACTGCAACAATAAACAAACAGGAGTGGTAATTCTAATCTCTGATAAAGTAAACTTTACGACAAAAACTTTTTTTCTGTTTGCTCTTCTATCTTAGTGGTATTAAGAGATTTGTCGTCTTGCTCACTAGTTCTGCCTTCCATCTCTTCTAATGTGCTCCTTTGCCCTTTCAGTGTATTGTCTATTTCTGATATTCTATTATTGATTGTTTGGACCTCTTTCTGTAAGTTTTGAATTATTTCCAATGCTGTATCTATTGTATTTGATTGTTCCTGTAGTGTTTTCCTGACTTCTTCCTTATTTTTCTCAACTCCATTGTAAAGTGTTTTTGAAACATTTTATGATCATTTTTCTGAATTCCTTCTCAGGCATTTCCAAGGCTGCCCGCCTTCCAGAATAGAGTCCAGGTCTACTTCTAGGTCGTTTGTCTCAGATATTTTATCTTTTTTCTGGACATGTGCTGATATGGTCATCTGCTTTTGCCTCTTGGACATGTTTAGTGTTTATCTGTGGCCTTAATACTTAATTGAGTGTGTGTTTTGTATATTTTCTGCTTTCTGATTGCCTCCAGGTAGATGTGACCAGGATGTGGGCTTTCCTTTTCACTCTTCTTATTTCTTAACTCAGAGTAACTTTCACAGGTGTTGTCTGCCTCCCTGGTGTATGGCAGTTGATATTGGTTCTTGCCTGGATTTTGGTGTTTTATAGAGTGTGGTTGTAGCTTGACTATATGGAAGCAATTGCTATCTGTTCTTGGGTAATATAGGGAGAGAAAGAGTCCCAAAAGGTAAAAGGGGGAGCATAAAACAGCAACAGCAAAAAAAATAAAGAAAAATAAATAACTCACCAAAAAGCAACAACAACAACAACAACAATAATAATAATAATAATAAACTAGATTGGATACTGTAGTCTATAATCACAGAAAAGGGATAGAAGAAAAAAAAAATCTGTATCTTAATATGAGTATGACTTTTAATGACCTCTTTCAACTTCTTGCCTTCAAAGTTGCCTGATAAATTTCATGATGCCACTGGTGGTTGTTATGCTATACCTCAAGATTTAATTTCACTTTTGTCCTCTTTTGTTTTTAAACTCTCTTTCTCTCTCCACACTCCTTTTTCTGGACTTTTCCCTATTGAAAAACAGTTCAGGCCTGGCTCTTGGGCTGAGAGTATTTGTGCACATGCGTTCAGAAGAATCCAACAGTGGTGTGGGTGAGGGTATGTCCACTCACTCAGGCTCCTCCACTAATCACCATAATGGAGGTGCACAGTGGGAGGGAAGGTCCAATGAACAGATACCAAGAAGAAAAAAAATATTAAAAATCAGAACAAAGCAAAACCAGCAAAGTGTATTGTCTGCCTTTGCTCTGCGATTCCAGTGAAGCTATTCCATGATGGGTCTGTTCCCCCTCTTGGCCTTGCCATTTGGTCTCGCCAAGATGTCAGCTTTGGGCTGTCGAGCCTCGCAGATTAAAAAATATTTGATTTTTTACTTCTGCTATAAGTTCCACTAGCAATAACCTTCAAACTTTTTAAATATTCCTAGATATGTGGTGCAGAGGTTTGGAGCTCTGTCTTGAACCCTTTTTACCTGGTATTCTGTGGTAATGCTGATAGCTAACTTGACTACACCTCTACCCTATCCACCATCAAGCCCCACCTCCTTGCAAATAGCAACAGATCTCTCTTATACCATCACTTTTGAGTTGTTATTTGGATTTTTCTATAATGGGAACAGTGTCTCCTTTAATATAACATGCTGGATGAAATCTCAAGCTTTGAAGTCACACACCTGATTATGTTAGTAAGTGCCACCTAGTCCATTCCGACTCATAGCAACCATGTATAGAGTTTCTGAAGAGCTGCTGATAGATTTTAACTGCCAACCTTGTAGTTCAAACTGACCTTACGGTCTAGTGCTTGTCCCATAGTGCCTCTCCCCCGTGTGCCGTACCAGCATATATTCTGCCTTTAATTATCTTGTCTTGAACAAGTTATCTTTCTTTTCTAAGACTCAGTTTTCTCATGCAAAAGAAGATGAATAATAATGACAACAATACAGCTATCACATGAGCTCCTTGGGTCCCACAAATGTTTAAGCACTCAATTACTAGCCAAAGGTTGGAAGTTTTAACCGATTCACATATTTTTGGGAAGACAGTCCTGGCAATCTGTTTCTAAGACAGCTTTGGATACCCTTTGGAGCAGTTCTATGCTGCATATATGGAGTTGCCATTACACAAAATCAACTTAGAAGCAATTAACAATAACAACATCACATAGGATAGTTGTAAGGTCTATTTACAGTGCAGATAGACTAATTAAAGAGTACCCGGAATAACAAGTGCACAAAAAATATCAGTTACTCTTATCATGATGACAAATCTGCTGTAAGTGTTCAAGAGCAAAGATGTTAGTTTGAGGACTAAGGTGAGCCTGATCCAAGCCATGATTTATTCAATAGCCTCATATGCATTTGTAACTTGGACAGTGAATAAGTAAGGCAATTGAAGAACTGATGCATTTGAGTTTTGGTTTTAGAAAAGTACTGTATACTGCCAGAGAAACAAACAAATCTGTGTTGGAAGAAGTACAACCAAAATGCTCTTTAATAAATATCTGTTGGATTTCTCTATACTAATAATGACAATGATGAAAAGGAAATTAGGAAAGCAATTCCATTTACAATAACTGTTCAAAGGATGAAATATTTAGAAATAAATGTAACCAGAGAAACAAAGGAGCTATGCAAAGAAAACTACAAAATGTTCTTTAGAAGTCAGAATGGAGAGACTTCATCTCTCATACTTTGGACATATTATCAGGAGGCACCAGTCCCTGGAAACAGACAATCGCGCTTAATGAAGTGTTGTTGTTGTTTTTAGGTGCCATCGAGTTGCTACCAACTCATAGTGACCCAAGGCACAACAGAAAGAAACAAAACACTGCCCAGTCCTGGGCCAACCTCACAATGATTGCCACGTTTGAGCCCATTGATGCTGCCACTTTGCCAATCCATCTTGCTGGGGGGATCTTTCTCTTTTTCTCTGACCCTCTACTTTACCAAACATGATCTCCTTCTCCAGCGACTGGTCCTTCCTGACAATATGTCCAAAGTATGAGAGACAAAGTTTGGCCATCCTGGCCTTTAAGGAGCACTTGTGTAGAGTTAGCAAAAAAGAGGAAGACCCTCAATAAGATTGAGTGACACAGAGACAGCAGCAATGGCCTGAAGCTAAACAATGACTGTGAGGATGATGCAGGACAGTGCAGTGTTTCATTGAGTTGAACATAGGATCGTCATGAGTCAGAACTGACTTAATAGCACCTAGCAACAAAAACAATGATCATGACAGTATAGGAATGACCGTGATGGACAGAATGTTGGCTGTGAGCAGAGTGGACAGAGATGTTGCTGCTACCATTGTTGTTAGAAGCAATTGAGTCAGTTCTGACTCATAGCAACTGACTCAGACATAACAGAAACAAACACTACCCAGTCCTACACCATCCTCAAAATCATTAAGCTTGAGCCCACTGTGGCTGCCACTCTGCCAATCCATCTCACTTGGGGTTTTCCTCTTATTCACCAATCCTTGACTTTACCAAGCATGATGTCCTTCTCCAGGGTCTAGTCCCTCCTGATAATATGTCCAAAGTATGAGAGAGTATCCTGGTTTGGAAGGAGCATTCTTGCTGTACTTCATCTAACACATATTTGTTTATTCTTCTAGCAGCTCATGGTACTTTTAGTATTGTTCTCCAACAATATTGCTCTACAAATGCATCAATTCTTCTAATTGATGATTGATTGTCTGACTTTCACATGTATATGAGGTTCTTCCTGATTGATTGTCTGAC
>NW_006408774.1:2755182-2789514 GCF_000296735.1 Chrysochloris asiatica
TTGAAAATACCATGGCTTGGGTCAGGTATATCTTAGTCCTCAAATTGACATCTTTGCTCTTGAACACTTTAAAGAGGCCTTGTATAGCAGATTTGTATAATGCAAACATCATTTGTGTTCTTGACTGCTGCTTCCATGAGTGTTGATCCTGGATGTAAGCAAAATTAAGTCTTTAACAACTTCAATTTTGACACAACAAACATGGCATTATTTATTAATCTAGTGGTAAGGAATTTCATTTTCTTAATATTAACGTGCAAAACATACAGAAGGCTGTGGTCTTTGATCTTCATCAGTAACTATTTAAAATCATTTTTGCTTTCAGCAAGCAAGGTTGTATCATCTGCATATAACAGGATGTTAATGAGTCTTCCTCCAATCATGATGCTACCTTTGTTCTTCACATAATCCAATTTCTCAGATTATTTGCTCAGCACACACATTGAATTAATACGGTAAAAGAATACAACCTTGGTGCACACCTCTTTTAATTTTAAACCAATCAGTATCCCCTTATTCTGTTTGAACTACTGCCTCTTCATTACAGTTAAGTGTTCCAGAGTACCCATTCTTCCCAGTGTTGTCCGTAGCTTGCTCTGATCCACATAATTAAGCCTTAGCGTAGTGGTTACGAATTGGGCTATGAACCTTAAGGCCAGCAGTTCGAAACTACCAGCCACTCTGCGGGAGAAAGATGAGGCGTTCTGCTCCCATAAAGATTTACAGCCTGGGAAACCCTGTACAGGGTCGCTATGGGTTGGAACTGACTCAAAGGCACTTAATAACAACAACAACAACAACAACAACATAGTCAATAAAGAACATGTAGTCATCTTTCTGGTATAAAGTGGAAGGAGTTATTAAATGTACCCTGCCTGGAAAGTCTCCAGCAGTAAGGTGGTGATTATTTGTTGAAGATGATATGTGCAGGACCCTTGGGTTCTGTCTTCAATTGTGCCCCAAAGGAATTCAATAGCTAGTAACAAAACCACCCAGGCCTACAGATCTGATGACAGCCCACACTTTATGGGACTTTACAAAGCTCTTGCCCACACAGGATCCTGTTTGATCTTACCACTACCCTGAGAATAGACTGAGTAGACAGGGCAGGTGCTATCTCTATCCCCATTGAACAGGTGTGGAGACCAAGGTTTACATGATTCATCCAAGGTCACACAACTGGGATAGGAAGGGGTTATACTGTCACTTTCAATTGTGTGTTCTTGTAGCTACATCACACGGCCTCTCAGAAACCTCCCAACAGCAATGTTCAAGGTTGACTATAAGGACATTAGCAATGGAAAACAAAACCTTTATCATTGCATTGATTTCAGTTTGTGGAGATCCCATAGTATGATCTAGTACTGAAAGTAGAGTCCCTCAGGTTGAAAGGCACTGAAAATATGACTAGGAAAGAGTGGCCTTCACAAAAGAGAGTAGAACTGTGCTCCATAAGGCTTCCAATGGCTGATTTTTCAGAGCGAGATTGCCAGATCTTTATTCCGAGGCACCTGTGAATGAACATGGCTTCCAACCTTTCAGTTAGCAGCCAAGCATGCTAACCATTTGTAGTGCTTGGGGACTCCTCAGCAACAAAGGCACGTGAAACCATAGCCTATACATGAGTAGTATAAGATGATTAATTAAACAGATGTGATCTGACAACTTAACTAAGGGAATGGTCGTGGCAGTGCCCCTAAGGCCCAGTAGAGCAGCTGTTTTTAGCTGGAGCTCTAAGGAGGCAATAATTCACTTGTCCTTCTTCATGTCATTCTTATTACCCCACCAGCCAGTGGATACTCAGAAAAACAGAACACAGAAAGGAACACTCGCATTGAGAGATAGGAAACAGACTGACTAGGAGAGATCAGTGAATGAAGAACTTGGTAGAAAAACACTGTTATTTGAAGAAGTGCACATGGCAACACTTTGGACTCTTTGTAGTTAGCATCCCACCCAGAGCAGGTAGACTAAAAACAAGGTGAGACATGCAGACCAGAGACCAAGCTCTTCCCTTTGCTAAATCCATGAAGGGCCCAATGTTTCATTAGAGGACATGTCTGGGTGGTGGAAATAGTGAACATGCTTAGCTGGTAACCAAAAGTCTGGATGTTTAAGTCTACACAGAGGAACCTCAGAATAAAGGCTTGGTAATTGACTTCTGAAAACTCAACCACTGATAATCCTATGGAGCAGTTCTACTCTGAAACACATGAGGTCACTATGAGACAGAATAGACTTGATGACATCTGCTAACTTATTAAAGAGGGAACTGAAAACAGTATCAGACTCCACTCGAAGCCCACTTGAATTGCCTTTATGATGAAATGCAAACCTTTTAAGAGTATTCACAAATCCCTTGCTTACCTCCTTAGCTTCCCACAGCCTGCCTGTAAGGACGCCCCATACACCATCTCTCCAGCTATCCAAATCACTGACTGCTTGCCTGCCTTTCACTTGGTTACTCTCTCTTGCTTCTGGGCCTTGGCCCACACTTGTCTTTGTACCAGTTTCATTTCCTCCTTTCTACCCCAGTTGCTTGTACTCCTGGTGTGGTGTCATAAGACCAGTCGTGGACTGTGAACCACAAGTTCACACCCACCAGCTGCTCCCTGGATACCCTATACAGAGTCACTATGAGTCAAAACAAACTCAGTTACACTTAATAATAACAACAACTCCAATTGCTTAGCTCTTAATTAGTCTTCTGGTATCAACTAGAGGTCACTTCTTATAGGGAGTGTTTCTCGATTTCTTGTGCCCTGGAATTGAAGACCACATTAGGTGACACTTTCAGAGGAGGTGACATTAAAATGACTGTTTATAAAATTTCTGTGCAGTGTTTCAGCAGATACTTCTAATTTTTAGAAATATTTTTATAAAAATTCCTTGTGGGTATAACAACAAAAGCATTTATTCATCAGTTCATTTTCCATATGTCAGTACATCTACAAGACTAAAATCATCTGCTGATTTATCTTATGAGCTAGACTTCTAATGCTCATAGGTCAAAGCTGTCATTATTGCTGTTATTGTTAGGTGCTGTTGAGTCAGTTCCAACCGTAGGAACCTTTTGAGCAACAAAGAAAACACCACCCAGACTTGCGCCAATCTATCTCATTGGAGGTCTTCATCTTTTTCACTGACCCTTCAGTTTACCAAAAATGAAGTCCTTCTCCAGGGACTGGTCCCTCCTGATAATATGTCCAAAGTATGAGAGACAAGATCTCGCCATCCTGGCTTCTAAGGAACATCCTTGTTGTATTTCTTCCAACATAGATCTGTTGGTTCTTTTCGCAGTTCATGGTACTTTAACTAATCTTCTCCAACGCCATGACCCAAGTGCATCAATTCTTCAACAGGCTTCTTTATTCACTGTCCAACGTTCACATGCATATGAGGTTATTGAAAATACCATGGCTTGAGTCAGGTGCCCCTTAGTCCTCAAACAGACATCTTTGTTCTTGAACACTTTAAATAGGTCTTGTGCAGCAGATTTCTCTAATGCAATATGTTGTTTAAATACTTGACTGTTGCTTCCATTAGTGCTGATAATGAATACAAGTAAAATGAAATCTTTAACAGCTTCAATCCTTTCTCCATTTATCAGGATGTTTTGTTATTTATTGGTCCGGTTGTGAGGATTTTTATTTTCTTTACATTGAGGAGCAACCCATACTGAAGGCCGTGGTCTTTGATCTTCATCAGTAAGTATTTTAAGTCCTATTCATTTTCTGCAAGCAAGCTTGGTTGTATGATCTGCATATCACAGGTTGTTAAAGTCTTGCTCCAATCCTGATGCCAGGTTCTTCATATAATCCATCTTCTAAGATTATTTGTTCAGCATATATATTGAATAAATATGTGAAAGAGTGCAACCCCAGCACACATCTTTCCTGAGATTGAGCATCCAGTGTCCCCTTATTCTGTTTGAATGACTGCCTCTTATTCTATGTTCAGGTCTATGTGTGCCCATGATCACAATTAAGTGTTTTGCAATACCTATTCTTTGTGATATGATCCATAGTTTGTCAGGAGCCACACAGTTGAAAGCCTTTGCATAATCAATAAAGGACAGAAAACCATCTTTTTGGTGTCCTCTGCTTTCAACCAAGAGCCATCTTGTCAGCAATGATATCCCTCTTTTCACATCCTTATTCGTATATGGCTTGATCCTCTGGCAGTTCCTTGTCAATGTACTATTGAAGCCATTTAAAAATTATCTTTAGCAAAATTTTACTTGCTTGTGATATTAATGATATTATCCATTGATTTTCACATTTCTTTTGGCCACCTGTTTTTAGAATGGGCATAAATATGGCTCTCTTAAAATCAATTTGCCAAGTAACTGTCTTCTAAATTTCCTGGCATAGATGACTGAGTGATTCCAGTGCTGAATTGAAAGATTTCAATTTGAATGCCATCAATTACTGGAGCATTGTTCTTTGTTGGTACCAGCAGTGCACCTTGGACTTCTTCCTTCAGTACCATTAGTTCTTGATCATATGCTGCCTCTTGAAATGGCTAATTTCTTTTTGGTTCAGTGACTCTGTGTATTCCCTCCATCTTCTATTTTTGGTTCAGTGACTCTGTGTATTCCTTCCATCTTCTATCAATGCTTTCTGCATTATTCAATGTTTTGCCCACAGAATTCTTAAATATTTCAAGTTGAGGCTTGAATTATTTCCTCAGTTCTTTCAACTTGAAAAACGCTGAGTGTGTTCTTCCCTTTTGACTTTCTAACTCCAGATCATTTCATTACACTCAGGTCAGAGCTGTCATTAGTGCCCTATTACAAAGCTACTTTGAAATGTGTGGCTTCATCTGCAGATGCTACAAGCACACACTGTTGGTTTTTGTTACTGCTGGTGTTTCCTTTGTGAACCTATGTCAGTAACTTTTTTGAGAACAAAGTATTAATTAAAGAAGAAGAAGAAAAAAATCTACAAAGGCTTTCACTCAGTTACTAATAATGCTGTAACTAATAATGTTATGATTCATTGTAGAAAAACTTTACAAAATAATTTTGTTTGCTGCTGTTATTGTTGTTAGGTGCCATCAAGTCAGTACTGACTCATAGTGACCCTGTGCATAACAGAATGAAATACTGCCTGATCCTAGGCCAACCTCACAAGCGTTACTACGTTTGAGCCCATTGATGATGCCACTGTACCAAACCATCTTGTAGGGGGTTGGAATTCATATAAGCCAAGACATATTGCATTTAAGTAATTTTCAACTATATCACTTATCATTCTATGATTAAAATGGATAATAAGTATTACTAAGGGTTTTATATGGTTTGTAATGGAAGGAAGTCCATGGGGTGGGGAGAGGTGGGGCCAACGCCAACCCTAGTGAGGTCACTGACCTTTACTAAGTTTTACCTGCACTCCTTTCCCATAACAACCTGCACTTCCTGAAACCTCATTTTAATTATTTTATTGACATTCAAGCCTCACCACCTGACAATTACTTGGTGGAATTGAAGATTGCTTTCTTGCTTATTATGGTAACCCAAAGCAAGGCATTGTAGTATTTGCTGAATGACTAAGACATAAATTCTTGCAATAATTCCACTGGTAGTAGTTATTGTTTGGTGCTGTCAAGTCAGTTTGCTAGTCATAGACTCTAATCTTTATGGAAACAGATCACCATGTCTTTTCTCCTAGAGTTGCTGGTTGTTTGAAGGACTGACCTTTCAGTTAACAACTGAGTGCATAACCATTAACCCACCAAGGTTCTACTGAATAAACATAAAGTATTTTCTCCTTTACAGAATTTAAGTCCAATTGGCCTCAACAAAGGTCCAGATTGGAGAACCCCTCCATGTCATCTTACATAGAAACCTGAACAGACTGGGAGAGTCTAGAATCTGCTGCTAAAGTGAGTAAGAATCCTATCCTATGAAGGTTTATTTCAGTCTGGGCATGATTCAAGTTATTCAAGGCTTTCAATAGTTGGGAAAGACCTTATCTTTGAAAGCTAAAACCCAACCCCTGTCCTTTGTTTCTTGCCAAACATCTCCCACCACCCACATTAAGCGGATTACTCTGTTCTTAATTACAAGGTAAGTGCCGGCATCTGTGGGTGGCATCAGCTGATAGAGGCAGCTGCGATGACCAGATATATCTCCTACTATTACAACAGGGAAGAATTTAGAGTGGTGGATAAAAATAAGACAGCTTGGGTTAGGATCTCCATTCATTTATTCCACACTAGTTAAGGTACAATTATGAGATAGATGCTGCATAAAAATAAATGAGATCCATTTCTTCCCTTCCAGGAGTTCTCTAGAATTAAAATAAGTGTTTAGACAAAATATATTATTTCTTATAATGGCCTGGCTTTTTCTATCAGGGTTTCTCAAACCTCAGTGTGCATGTGAAGGAAATCAACTGGTATCCTAGGGTTGTTCTAGCAAAATACCACACAGTTGTTGTTGTTAAGTGCCGTCGAGTCGGTTCCGACCCATAGCGACCCTGTACAGGGTTTCCAAGGGTGTAAATCTTTACAGGAGTAGAAAGCCTCATCTTTTTCCCGCAGAGCGGCTGGTAGTTTCGAACCACTGACCTTAAGGTTCACAGCCCGATTCGTAACCACTATGCTACCAGAGCTCCTTAACATTAAGTAGGTGAGTTCAATGGCCTTCTTGTTTGGTTGTCTTTGAGCAGAACTTCATTTATGATGTTGATTTACATTCTGAAGAGGGGCAGAGAAGCTCAATGTTCAGGTTTCTTCCACAGAGACTAGGATGTTTCAAAGACGCAGGGAAGACAGCGCAGAGGGGAGCGCGGAGGGTGAGTTCTGCTTGTTGGCTTTAGTCGCTGGCTCAGAATTCAGACTCTTGGTGATGCCATGGTCAGGTGCTCGGGTACTAACCTAAAGGCACCTTCCTCCTCTCTCTCCACAGCCCCAGCGCCCCCAAGCACACACATCACATCCATCATCAGGGGAGAGAGAGCCAAAGGTGGGCACGTCTCCACACAGTAGGTGGCTTTAAAGAAGAGATAATCATGTTCTCATCATTGTAGAGGTGATTCCTTGGTGTCACTGATTACATCTTCAGGCTTCTCTGCTAGTTTCTTGTGGTGGTGGTGGTAGCAATCTTTGGCATTCATTTCCCAGTTATAGACACATCTGACTCTGTTGACACATGGTAGTTCCCCTGTATATCTGTGTTTGTATTCCCCATTATAATACCATTTAGAAAGGACACCATTTTGGGCCTGCTCTGATGGGAATCCTGGTGTGGTACTATAGGATAAGCACTGGACTGATAATTTCAAGGTCAGCAGTTCCAACCCATCGGTCACTCCTTGGAAACCCATACAGGATTGCTATGATTCAGAACCAACTCAACAGAACTTAACAACATTAGCAGCTACTCTCTTATGATCTCATTAATATAACAAAAGAAAATATGTATTTCCAAATAGGATAGTGTCTACATATACAGGAATTATGACTTCAACATATATTATAGGGAAGTGTGGGAAGGAACAACACAATTCAATATAACGCCTGGGGAATCACATTAAAATGAGATTCTGATTCAGTAACAAGATCCTAAGTGATACCCATGCTACTGGTCAAGGAATCACATTTGAGCAGAAAACATTACATTGTAGTCTCTATCTCTCTATCTACACCTATATGGGGGGCAGTGTATCTCTGAAGGATAAGCACAGGACTGTGAACCACGGGCTCAGTGGTTTGAGCCCACCAGCCACTCCACAGAGAAAAGATGAGGCTTTCTGCTCCCACAACGATTTAACGTCTTAGAAGTCCTATATGGTCACAATGAATCAGAATCAACTCAAAGACACTTAACAACAACAACATAATCTATATCGATATAGACATATAAATATAGATACAGATCTACGAAGTCCTGGTGTAATTCTGTGGATAAGCACTGGAATACTTAATGCAATGTTGGTGGTTCAAATCCAACAGCCACTCCTTGGAAACACTATACAGGGTCATTATGAGTCTTTACAGACTCAGTGACACTTAAGAACAATATATTTTTATACACACATATATACATAGTATATACGAATTGGGCTGTGAACCAGAAGGTCAGCAGTTCGAAACTACCAGCTGTTCCACAGGAGAAAGATGAGGCTCTCTGCTCCCGTAAAGATTTACAGCCTTGGAAACCCAAACAGGGTCACTATGAGTCGGAACCGACTCCATGGCACATAACAACAACATATGTATATATGGACTTCCAGTGTGGAGCTGTAGGATAAGCACTGGACTGCTAACCACAAGGTTGGTGGTTCAAAGCCTCAGTCCACTCCTTAGAATCCTTATAGCTATGAATTGGTGCCATCCAGTCAGTGCTGTTAGGTGCTGTCCAGTCATTTCTGACTCACAGTGGCCCTATGTATAACCAAACAAAGCACTTCTGGATCCTACACCATCAGCCTTACAAATTTTATCCTGTTTGAACCCATTGTTGCAGCCACTGTGTCAGTCCATCTTGTTGGGGGTCTTCCTAATTTTCTCTGACCTTCCACTTAAACTATTTGATATTCCCTTGTTCTGTTTGAAAGACTGCCTCTTGATCTATGTACAGGTTGCACATGAGCACAATGAAATATTCTGGAATATCCATTCTTCGCAATGTTATCCATAGTTTGTTATGATCCACACAATTGAATGCCTTTACATAGTCAATAAAGCGCAAGGAAACATCTGTCTAACATTCTCTGCTTTGAGCTAAGACCCTTCTTATGTCAACAATGATAACCCTTGTTACACATTCTCTTTTGAATCTGGCTAAATTTAGGAAATGCCTGCTGCATGCACTGCTGTATGTGTACCAGGACTTCAGAAAGATCATGGAAAAGTTCCATTATCTTTTGCTATTTTTCCATGACGTTTTTGAAATCTCCTTGTATACACACACATATATATACATAAATATATACACCGTGTACACACACACACACACACATAAACCTTTGGGGCTTCCTTGTATACATATATATATTATACATGAACTCATACATCTTCACACACCTTGATTAAATGGTCAGGTTTGGAGTGCAAGGACGTGGTTAAGGATTGGACAAAGGGAGAAACTCAGATGTCCTTTGGGGATAGGAGAGCCCTTCTGTCAGGAGTGAAGGCTATGATAAGAAAAGGGGCAGGGGTGGTTCTTGGGCTCATGATTTCAAGCTGAGCAGGAGGTCCCTTTACCTGTAGTATAATCCAGAGCTCGCTAAAAACAAAAGCTGGAAAGTGTTTTATTCATGAGGACACTGAGACCCAGACTTAATTAAGAGCCTTCTGTCAGTTGGTTAAGTCTGGAACCAAGCTTCTTATCTATCAAACCAGTGCTTTCTGCAGTATCTGACCGTCTCGTCTGTTGAGCTGTTCAGCTAGTCTGTCAACACGGACTGATTATGTTCCCATTCTGTTTCCAGCTTGATGACTTCAGGTGATTACTAGATGGTTCAGGAACCCAGGATTAACCCCAGCTATGAAGCTGCTGAACAGGAACTTTTTAAAGTGTTGAAGAGCAAGGATGTCAGCTTGAGGACTAAGGTGCGCCTGACCCAAGCCATGGTATTTTCAATAACCTCATATAGATGTGAAAGCTGGACAGTGAATAAGGATGATTGTAGAAGAATTGATACCTTTGAATTGTGGTGTTGCAGGAGAATACTAAAAGTGTCATGGGCTACCAAAAGAACCAATAGATCTGTTTTGGAAGAAGTGCAGCCAGAGTACTCCTTGGAGGCCAGGATGGCTAAACTTCATTTCTCATACTTTGGACATGTTGTCAGGAGGGAACAGTCGCTGGAGAAGGATGTCATGCTGGGTAGGGTGGAGGGTCAGAGAAAAAGAAGAAGACCCCCAACAAGATGGATCAGCCAGGTGGCATCATTGATGGCATCAAGTGTGGCAGCGGTAGTGAGGTTGGCCCAGGATCGGACATTGTTTTGTTCTGCTGTGCATGGGATCACTGTGAGTTGGTTCTGACTCGATGGCACCTGACAACAACAACAACAACAACATGAAGCTTCTGGTGTGACGCTGTGGGTTAATGCACCAGACTGCAAAACCATTTGAACTGCAAGGTCAGTGGTTCAAGCACACCAGCTGCTCCTCGGAAACCCTATACAGGGTCACTATGGGTCAGACCGAATCGACAGTACTTTACATCATCAACAACATGAAGATTCTAGGTGAGTGTGTATACCTGGAGCATCTGCCTACTTTTGGACCAAAAAGGGCCCATCACTTCAAGTTGTGGGGCTAAGAACTATAAAGCAATAATCACATGGTAGGGCACTGGCCAGAGAAACTTCAATCATAATAACATGATGTGATGTGAGTGGCATGGAGGTGGTGCTTGTGAATTATCCTACCCACACACACCCTATACCAGCTCTGCAGCATTCTAGTACGACTGCATTCCTGATCTCACACGTAACTCTTGTTGCTTCAAAATTGGCTGGATGCAATAATTGCACTCTTCTTGCAAACCAATTGAGTCACTCCAAGGCAAGTGGGAGTCCTGCCCTCTCTGCACCGGGCTTTACACTGGTAGGGCCCCTTCCTGGTTTCTACAGGTGATCCGAAGCCACTGTTCTCAAAGTATAATCTAAAACGGCCTGAATCAGAACCCCCTGACATGATTGTGAAAACACAGTTAACTGGGCTCTTCTCCACCTACTGAATCATAATCTCTCCATCATGAACAGGTTCTCCAGGATGGATGAGTTCTGCTGATAGGATGGGTTTCTTGGGTTTGGAAAAACATTATTGGTTGGGATAAAGAGTAGGGCATTTCATTTTCTGTTTTACCATTTCCTTGCTGTGTGGCTTTGGGTAACACCCTCTCTGAATATCTGTGAAAGAGGTACAGAAGACCTATCTCCTTTTTGTACCCATCATATGGGACAATTTATGGAAAACACCTATACATTGTCACACAGGTAGTAGGTGCTCAAAAAGTACAATTCTCTTCCATTCCATTAGGACAGTGACTCATTGTCCTTGCGTACCTTGTGCAGAGTCATAGTAGAAGCATGGGGGGACAGGTGTTCAAGGATCTCAATACAGGTACTGAGATGTACATGTGATAGGTATTTTCAGGATTCACCAAACTTCCTTCTTCACTTTGCTCTTTGTGTTCCTCAGTGCATTGTCTTGTTGTTGTTGTCAGGTGCCATCGAGTCGGAACCGACTCATAGCGACCCCATGCACAGCAGAACGAAACAATGTCCGATCCTGGGCCAACCTCACTACCGCTGCCACACCCGAGTCCATCAATGATGCCACCTGGCTGATCCATCTCATTGGGGGTCTTCCTCTTTTTCTCTGACCCTCCACCCTACCCAGCATGACATCCTTCTCCAGCGATTGTTTCCTCCGGACAATATGTCCAAAGTAGGAGAGACGAAGTTTAGCCATCCTGGCCTCCAAGGAGCACTCTGGCTGCACTTCTTCCAAAACAGATTTATTGGTTCTTTTGGCAGTCCATGGCACTTTCAGTATTCTCCTCCAACACCACAACTAAAAGGCATCAATTCTTCTACGATCCTCCTTATTCACTGTCCAGCTTTCGCATCCATATGAGGCTATTGAAAACACAATGGCCTGGGTCAGGCGCACCCTAGTCCTCAAGCTGACATCTCTACTCTTCAACACTTTAAAAAGTTCCTGTGCAGCAGATTTGCCCAGTGCATTGTCTTGGGGGTAACTAAATCCATAAAAGAGAACTCAGGTCAATTCCAGAAGATCAGACTGTTGCTGCCAAGATGACAGCATGGGATGTCAGAGCAAACACAGTGCCAGATCTATGTCCAGAGGCCAGAAACATGGTGACTGTGATCAGCAACTAAGGGTAGGAGCAGTAGAGAGCAGTAAGTTGGAGACATGGGGTGAATGAATGAAACCAAGCTTGGACACCTGTGAGACAATTGGGTAACTGGATCTGATTTTTCTTAGATTCAATTTATCTGTGGAAAAGTCAGAAAATACCTGTATTACTCACTCCTGGAGTCCTGGTGTGGTGCTATAGGATAAACACTGGACCACAGGTCAGTTTGAACTGCAGGGTCGGGTGTTCAAACCCACTAGAATCTCCTTTGAAACCCTATGCTGGGTTGCTATGAGTTGGAACAGACTCAGCAGCACTTAACAACAATATTCACTCCTAGGATTCTTATTACAATCCATTGAGATAATATATTTTGCTATTGTGAAGTGTCATCAAGTCAGTTCTAACACATAGAGACCCGGCATAGGGTTTTCTGAGGAGCCGGATCCAGCTCACAGCAGTCTGTATAGGGTTTCTGATGAGCAGTTGGTGCATTTGAACCATTGGCCTTGTAGTTCAAAGCAACCTTCTGGTCCAGTGCTTATTCTGCAGTGCCACAAGTGCCACACCAGACGCCAATAAATATATAAGCAACATATGTATATTTATGCATTGGGCTGCTAAACCACAAGGTAAACAGTACCAACTCAGTTACCACTCATCTGTCAGTTTGTCGTACTGTGTTGTATGTTGCTGTAATGCTGGAAACTATACCACATGAATTTTAAATATTTGCAGGCTTGCCAAGCAAAGAGAAAGGATGAGTGATTGAAAATCATGGTCTTAGTGATAGAAACAACACTACGGATCGCATGATAGAGTTTTGCAAGACCAATGATCCATTCATTACAAATACCTTTTCTCAAAAAAATGAGTGACTGTATACATGGACATTGTCATATAGAGCACACAGGAATCACACTAGCTACATCTGTGGAAAGAAACTATGGAGAAGCTCAACACCATCTGCCAGAGACCTACTGTGGAACACACCCTCAATTGATTATATGCAAGTTCAAGTCCTGCATCATATTCACAATAGTTATTACATTTGAATCCATTGTTGTAATCATTGTATCTGTCTTTTTGATATCTGTCTTTTCTAACCCTCTATCCTGGTGACAAATTCTTCTTCATCTAGTCCACCTCCTCATAATGCTCTTTTCCAGAGATTGTTCCCTCCTGATAACACATCCAAGTAAGTGAGATGAAGTCTCCCCATCCTGGCTTCTAAGGCGCATTCTGGCTATACATCCTCCAAGACAGATTCATTTTCTCTTCTAGCAGCCTGTGGTACTTTCAATATTCTTTGTCAACACCATAATTAAATGCATGAATTCTTTCCCCTGCTTCCTTATTCATTGTCCAGCATTCACATGCATGTGAGGCAATTGAAAATACCATAGCTTGGGTGAGGCCTTAAACTAGCATCTTTGATGTTCAACGCTTCAAAGTGGGTTTTTTGTTGTTGTTGTTTTTTGTTTGTTTGTTTGTTTTTTCATCAGATTTACCCAATGCAAGACATCATTTCTTGACTTCTTGACTGTTGCTTCCATGATTATTGATTACAGATCCAAGTAAAATAGAATTCCTAATAACATCGATCTTCTTTCTGTTTATCATTATGTTGTTTATTGTTCTGCTTGTAAGGATTTTTGTTTTCTTTATATTGAGTCTTAATTCATACTTAAGGCTGCAATCTTTGATCTTCATCAGCCAGTGCCTCAAGTCCTCCTTGCTTTCAGCAAGTAAGGTTGTATCATCTGTATACCACAGGTTGTTTATGAACCTTCCTCCAATCCTGGTGCTCCTTACATAGTGCAGCTCTGAGGATTATATGCTCAACATAAAGACTGAATTTGTTAAGTGCTGTAACGTCAGTTCCAACTCACAGCAATGCTGCATAGGGTTTCCAAAGAGCAGCTGAATAAGTATGGTGAAAATATACAATTTTAAGGTACAACTTTACTTGTTCAGTTCAAATGACTGGGTATTCCAGAACACAAAATTGTGCTCAATTTACATCAGTTTGTTGAAACTTTTCAATTAGTATTTTGTCCATTTCTGGAGCCTTGTTTTCACGAATGACTTCTGTGTGGCTTGGACATCTTCCTTCAATACCATCAGTCCTTGATTATATTCTACTTCTTGTAATAGTTGAACATCAAACAACTCTTTTTGGTACAGTGATTCTACAGCACCACACCAAGATTCCATTTGGGTCATATGATCCTTTAACATTTCATCCAGAATCTTACATTTTTTCTTCATTTCTTTCAGCCTGAGTAATGCAGAACATATTCTTGCCTTCTAGTTTTTCTAAGTTCAGGTTCTTATACATTTCATTTATAATATTTTACTTGATTTTTTGAGCTACCCTTTGGATTTTTCTGTTCAGCTCTTTTATTTCATTATTTTTTCTATTTTCTGGATAGCCTGGTTCATTTGAACAGCAAGGTCAGTGGTTCAAACTCACCAGTTGCTCCTTGGAAACCCTATAAGGGTCTCTATGAGTCAAAACTGACTTGATGGCACTTAACAACAACAACTCTACATTTAAGAATAAGTTTCAGACTATCTTCAAATATCCACATTGATCTTGTCTTTCTTTCCTGTCTTTTTAATCATCTTTTGTTTTTTCCATGTGCGATAGTCTTGATATCATACCACAACTCATCTGCTCTTCATTCATGAATATTCAATGTACCATATCTGGTTTTGAGACAATCTCTAAATGTAAGTGGAATATACTCCAGATCATATATTGGCCAGCCAATTGCCCACTCCAAAGGAAGGTGACCGAATGGAATATAAAAATCATCAAACAATTTAATTCATATAACATGAAAGTAAAAATTTGCTGAAGATAATTAAGATATAACTGCAGCAGTATATCCTCATGGAGCTTTCAGAAGGAAGTCAGATTCAAAAGAGGACATGGAACAAGGGATATCATAGCTGATATCAGATGGATCATGGTTGAAAGCAGAGAATATCAGAAAGATGTTTACTTGTGTTTTATTGACTGTGAGCATAGTAACAAATTTATGGATAATATTGCAAAGAAATGATATTCCAGAAGATTCACTTGTGTTCATGAGGAACCTGTACACAGATAAAGAGGCAGTCATTCAAACAGAACAAGTAAATATGAGTGGTTTTAAGTTATCGATTTTGATGTGTGGCAGGATTATAGTCTTTTGCCATACTTATTTAATCTGTATGCTGATTAGAGTATAAAAGAATTAATGCATTTGAATTATAGTGTTTGCAAAGAATATTAAAAGTACCATGGCCTGCTGTAAGAACAAACAAGAAGTACAACTATGATCGCCTTAGAAAAGAGAATATCAACACTTCCTCTCTCGTACTTTGGACACGTAGTCAGGATAGTTAACTACCTGGAGAAAGAAAGATACCTTGCTTGGTAAACAGGAAGATCGATGATTGAAAAAACAGGCCTACAATAAGATGGATTGACACAGTAACACTAACAATTGGCTCGAACACAACAATTGTCAAGATGACGTAGGACTGGGCAGTTTTTTCTTCTGTTATATATATAGTCACTATGAGTCAGACCTGATTCACCATCACCTAACATCAACAACAAATATTTATATATATGTTGTTGTTGTTAGGCGCCATCGAGTCAGTACTTACTCATAGTAATCCTATGTACAACAGAACGAAACGCTATCAGGTCCAATGCCAATCTCACAATCATTGCTAAGTCTGAGCCCACAGTAGAACTCTACTGTTCTAATCTATCATTTTGGGGTCCTCCTCTTGTTCTCCAACTCTCTAATTTACCAAATATTATATCCTTCTTCAGGGACGGGTCCCTCCTGATGATATGTCTGGAAGTATGAGAGATGAAGTCTGGACATCCTAGCTTCCAAGGAGCATTCTGGCTGTACTTCTTCCACCACAGATTGGTTTGTTCTATTGGCAGCCCAAGGTACTTTTAATATTCTCCTCTGACCAGATAACTCAAATGCATCAATTATTTTATGGTCTTCCTTATCCACCCTCTAACTTTCACAATCGTATGAGGATTCAAACTTAGTCCTCAAACTTTGCTCTTCAACACTTGGAAGAGGTCTTGAGCAGAAGATTTGCTTAATGCAATACATCATTTTATTTCTTGAAAGCTGTTTCTATGAGTGTTAATGGTTGATCAGAGCAAAATGAAGTCTTTGACAACTTCCATCTTTTCTCCATTTATGTTGATGTTACTTATTGGTCCAGTGGTGATGATTTTTGTTTTCTTTACATTTAGGTGCAACCCATACTGAAGGCTATGGTCTTTGATCTTCATCAGTAAATATTTTAAGTCCTCTTCACTTTCAGAAAACAAGGTAGTAGCATCTGCATTTCACAGGTTGTTAGTAAGCCTCACTTCAATCCTGATGCCCCATTTGTCTTCATATAGTGCAGCTTCTCAGATTGTTTGCTCAGCATATAGATTAAATAAGTATGGCGAAAAAATAGAACCCTGGTGCACACCTTTCCTAATTTTAAACCATTCAGTGTGCCCTTGTTCTGTTCAAACAACTGCCTCTTTGTCTATGTACAGGTTCCTTATGAACACAATTAAGTGTTCCAGAATACTCATTCTCCACAATATTGGCCATAGATTTTCCTGATCCACACAATCAAAAGTTTTTGTGTAGTCAATAAAGCACAGGTAAACATCTTTCTAGTATTCTCTTCTTTCAGCCAAGATCCATCTGATATTAGCAATGATATTCCTTGTGCCACATCCTCTGCTAAATCCAGCCTGAACCTCCAGAAGTTTTCTGCCAATGTATGGTTGTAGCCATTTTTGTATTATCTTTACCAAACATTTAACTTACATGTGATATTAATGATACTGTCCAATGATTTCTGCATTCTGTTGGGTCACCTGTTTTTGGAATGGGCAGAAGTATTGATCTCTTCCAGTCAACAATAACTACAGAACCATTTGTGACACTTGGAGCCATGCAACCTCAGAATGCAAATCTCATGGCAGTACTGAAGATCAAGAACTGCACCAAATACTCCAACCTGGATCCTTTGCAAAGTTCATATTAGCAGCCTTGCCTTCATGGTAATGAGCCAGCTGTGTCTCCCTAAGCAGGCCCTTATTAAGAGCTCATGCATTCTGAAGGTAAGTAGCCCACTAGCTATATGTATGGTCTGCTATCAGATTCCTGTTCTGACTGTGGGTTACTCAAGGGAGAGGTGGGGATCAGTGATCAGATAAGGGACACATGCTGATGGAAAGTGACAAAGTTTATTAAAAAGTTCCAAGCTTATATAGGGCAAATCTGCCAAGTCATTGTGGTTTTGGCTTAGCGCACAAATTTCCTTTTCCCCAAAATGGCTCAGGTAAATTCACCTGTAAGTTTCTAATGCTGACATAACTGTTGCTAGGAAAGTTTGGTTTCAAGGTAGTCATGAGCCTTGGGAGGCTCTGGCTTCCTACAGTCTGCCCCCAGCATAATAGCTAGTCCACAGCCGTCTTCCAGAAAGCCTACAAGTAAATCATTATCAAGCATGTATTGTAATGTCGAGGTTTGTTCTGAGTGATAAGAATAACGATTAGGTCAGATCTACATCATCTGTGCCTCCAACAGCATCATCAATGAGACCCATTGCTGTTAAGTCAATTGTGACTCAGGGCAACACCATGTTTTACAGAGCAGTGCTGTCCCATAGAATTTTCTTGGCTGTTATCTTTACTAAGATATTTGCTAGACCTTTCCTTCCCAGAGCTTCTGGGCGTGTTCAAACTGCCAACTTTTAGTTGGCAATTGATCACAAATCTCTCCAGTCACTTTAAGACCTACTATCTGAGTGAGAGACTATGAAATATGTAACAACAATACAGTCTCCAGAGTTCTCTTAAGAAATGAAAAGAGAAAATTAAGGAGAAATATCTGAAAAGCAGAAGGTGGCATCAAAATCGTGTCTTTTCTTTTAAAGTGTAGAAGACATTATCCAGAAGAAGGGAAGGAACAATGATGCTGGCAGGAGGAACAGCATGTGAAAATTCCAATAGGTATTAACCAATTCATTAAAGGAGGGGAAGGAAAAAAGAACATGTCTGTATGAGGTGAACATAATGTGTACAGAAATAGTCCAATGAGGATGAGTCTTGAGGGCTGAGTAGGAGCTGGACGAGGCAAAAATGAGTCAACCATGCTTCCAAGTGTTGAGAAGTTGGGATTTAGAGATGAGACTGAGACAATGAGGCAGACAGGCAACAGGGAGGTGATTACAGTCATCCATATGAGAGATGATACAGATATGATTCAAGGTACTATTTAAGCTAAGACCTTAAAGAGAAGACGAAGCCAACCCAAGGAAGATCAGAGAGAAGAACATTATAGCCCAGGAAAACAAAATTCAAAGTCATGATGAAGGACTATACATGACTTGATTGAAGAATACGAAGTGGGTCAGCAAAAAAAAATTAAAAATTAATTAGGAACAATAGGTGGGTATTGACACAGAGAGCCAGGGGAAGTGTTTGGATTTTCTTCAAAGGGATGTCTTTAGACTTTCAAACAGCCATTTTACATATTTTTATTTGCATTTTTTTTTTAATCCTCCTCTTTATTGTGTGGGAAGTGGACTAGAGGGGAACAGCAAGAATGATAGAGTCTTGAGATTAAGATGGTGGCAAAGGAGTAATTAATTTTGGCAGACTGGAAAGAAGAATTGACAAGAATGACTTATTACTTGGGTGAGGGGTTGTAGGAGAAAGAAGGAAACTTTGTCTCGGAGACTTGCACAACTAGATGCACAGTAGTGGCATTTACTAAGATGGGAAGGTTCACAGATGAGCAGCTACATTTCTGGTGGGGTGAATGGAACCATTAGTTATATAATAAGTTCCCTATTGAATGTGTTAACTTTGAGACACATGCCAGATATCTCTCATTTTGGACATATTATCAAGAGGACCGAGTTCCTGGAGAAAGATATCATGCTTGGTAAAATGGAGCATCAGCAAGAAAGAGGAAGGCCCCCAACAAGATGGATTGACACAGTGGCATAAACAGTGGACTTAAATATAACATTTGTGAGGATGGCATAGGACCGAGCACTGTTTCATTCTATTGTGCATAAGGTCACAATTGGATGACTTGATGGCACTGACTTGATGGCACCTAACAATAACAACAACAAATGGAGATGTCAGGTAGTCGTTAGTCACTATCAAGTTGGTCCCTGACTCATGCCCACCCTCATCCAGTAACATCCTCATGATAGGTGCAGATCAAACATCACTGTGATCCATTGAATTTTCTTTGACTGATTTTTTTTTTTTTAAGTAGATTTCTAAGCCATTCTTCCAAGTCCATCTTTGTCTGGAAACTCCGCTGAAAGCTGCTTAGCATAATAGCAACACTCAAGACTCCACTGACACCTGGGTGATGGCTAAGAAAGAGATTCATTTGCTGGGAATCAAATCCTAATCTCCCACATGAAAGGTGGGAATTCTACCACTGAACCACCCTCATGAGATGCTAGGTACAAGATGATAATACAGGTTTGTCTTTGTGTCTAGAGACATAAAGTTGAGTATCACTATCATCTAGATGATATTTAAAAACATGAAATTACTTAGAGAGTAAGACAGAAAAGAGGAAATTCAGTTCCAAAGCTTGGAGTCCTCCAATACTTAAGATTGAGAGAGAAATAGAAGACAAAATTGAGAAAGAATGACTTGAAATATGGAAATAAAAAGAGAATGTGTTTCAGAGAAGGCACCCTGGTGGGTTACATATTGGGTTTCTAAGCATAATATCAGTCATTTAACCTTCAAACAGCTCTACAGGAGTAAGATGAGGCAGGATGCTTCCAGAAAGTTTTACAGCTCTAGAAATTTTTAGGGCAGTTCTACTCTATCCTATGGAGTCACTATGAGTCAAAATCATCTTGATGGCAATGGGTTTTTAGTTCTGGGTGGTGTGGGACCACATGGTCAGTTTGAACTGTAAAGTTAGTAGTTCAAACTCACCAGCCACTCCTTGGAAACTCTATACAGGGTCTCTATGTGTCAAAACAGACTTGACGACACTTAACAACAACAATAAGGAAGTTAAAGGAAATTTTTATATTATCTTTTCAAGAAGAAAGTGGCCAAATTTGTCTGATGTTGCCAAAATGAGACTGACACATAATTATTGGATTTATACCACCAGCTGCCTTGAGGATGACTGAAATATGTTGTTGTTGTTAAGTGTCCTCCAATCAGTTCACACTCATAACAACCCTGCAAAGGGTTTCTGAGGAGCAGTTGGTGGGTTTGAAACTTGTTGTTCAAATTGATCTTGTGGTTCAGTCCATTACCCTACAGCACCACACCAGGACTCTAGACTGACATAAATGTTATTGTTGTTGTTAAGTGCCATTGAGTTGGTCTAGACTCATAGTGACTCTGTATAGAGTTTCTGAGGAGAAGTTGGTGAGTTTGAACCACCAACCATGGGGTTCAAAAGATGATGTTGCAGTCCATTGCTTACCGTAAAGAGCCACACCAGGACTGACATAAATGGTAGATAATAAATTAAACATTAAAAGATATAACGCAGGAATGGAAAATACCAGGCATTTTGACTTCTGGGCCATCACCTCCTGCCTCCATAACAGATAATGATAGTCAATCACTGCCTCTTTGTTATTGTTGTTTTCAACTCCAAATTCAGCCTCAAACTTCTTCTGCCCTAGGCCGGCACAACAAGCTATTGGAATTGTCATGCAAATGTAAACCTATTTGCCATTCCTGGTATAGACAGAAAAGTCTGGGCAGGACTTTGTAGCTGAATAGTTCAACAATGGAGCCTCATTAGAGCAACTTCATGAGGAACCACAGACCATCTGCTAGGAACACTGCAGAGGGAATTCTACCCTGGTTAAGGGTTGAACCAGGTGACTGCTAAGGCCCCTTGGAGATTCTAGGGTTCAAATGGTGGTTCTCTTGACTCAAGTACCCAGCTGCTCAAAGCACAAAGAGAAACATCCAACCCAAGCTAGGGTTAATACATGTGAACTAAATCTTTCTTAAAACTTCTTCCTATGCATTTCTTTTCCCTCTTATCTTTATTAGCCTTCTGCAATGCCTTATCTGCAAGGGCATGATTCTGTGCTAAATCTCCGTCTTTGAACACAATTACCACTTCTGCTTCTTCTTCCACGAGGTACAAATGAATCATGAAATGTAAGCCATTAACTTATCTTATCCACCCAGCCATAGGCAGCCTGGCTTCATCTCCAAATGATGTACTCCCCCACATAAAATAAAAGCAGACGGGTTTATTCCTCAGTCCAACGCACTTAGCATTATGGAGAGACATCTGCTGCAGACAAATCCTGGGCCTTTGGAGCCTTAATACTTTGAAATTTATTCCTCTCTACCACCTGGAGGCTCATGAGGCCATTTGTGGACTTTTCCACTTAATGCTGCCTTGCAAGCTAATGAGCAGTTGGTTCATAGACATGCAAGTTGTGGCTCTTCTATTAAGACTCATACATCCATGTTGTAGCAGAAAGGGCAGAAAATGAACCACCAGAAGCTTCTTCATGCACCCTATTTCCTCTTATTGTTATTTGGTGCTTCAACAAGCATGTATTATGCTATATTCTAGAATAGAATCTACAGGTACGTACAGTCAAGAATAAGATGCATATAGTGTCTTCTCCTGCCTGTGTCTTATGAATGGGCTACAGAATTCTACATTTTCCTGTTAAATGATATGCAAAATTCTGTGTGTATGTGCATCTACATGCATATTTCTCTGCAGAAAGGTCTATAATTTTAATCAAATGCTGGGTCAAAAAAGGTTAGGAATCAATAGAAACTGAAAGTCAGCTTTGACATCTCCCTCTCCTTCATCATGTTCAGTCACAGAAAATCAATCACCAAGTCTGGTCAACTATAGATCTTTCCCCTTCTCTTCACAGTCCACCTTAGTCCAAGTTAGCCTGCTCTCTCATTGAATATAACTGTCTCACAACTCAAACTCTGCCCTTCTCCGACCTATTCTCCACCCAGAAGCCAGTACATATTTTCAGATCTCTTTTCTGCTCCCAAAAAGATTTACAGCCTCAGGGACCCTATGCAGAGCCTCTATGAGTCAGAGTCAATTCAATGGCAGTGAGTTTGGCTTTTGGTTTGGGTGGAACGCGGTCACGCATCACCTGTCTGTCAGCTTGTTATGCTTTGGTTGTTTGTATGTTTCTGTGATTCTGGAAGCTATCCTATCAGTATATCAGATATCAGGAAGGTCACCCCCAGTGAACAGGCTTTGGCAAAGCTTTCAGACTAAGACAGAATAGGAAGAAAAGTCTTGCTATCTATTTCTGAAAATCAACCATTGATAACCTTGTGGGTGACAACAACATATTGTTCAATCTAGAGTGCTGAAGAATAAGCCCCTAGGTTTGAAGGCACTCAGAATACACAGTGGCCACAACAATGAATTCAGCACATGCTTGATTGTAAAAATGGAGCAGGATTAGACAATCTTTTGTTCTGTTTGCATGGGGTCCAAACCAACTCAACAGCAACTAACCATAATCCAATCACTTTTACCCCTTGCTTAACATCATGTAATGTCTTCCCATGGCTCTGAACATAAGTAACATACAATAGTCTTTCACAGGTTCATCACTAATACTTTCTCACCACTTTCTACCACTGTGTGTTATGTACTCTCTGAACTCTAGTCCATCAAACTTCTTTCACATCCTCCAAATCTCTGTTCTGTCTCCTGTCACTGGGTGTTTAGGGACTCTGTATCCTCTACCTGAAAGACTCCTCTCTAACTACACCAAATCCTTTGGTAATTATCACTTTCTACAGGGACACTGTCCCTGGCCTTCCTGACAAGGTCACCCTACTCTAAAACCACACCAGGACTCATCTTTTGTGGTGGATACTTAAAAGGATTAAGTGCTGCCAGAACATGGCAGAGGGGATGTCTCCTTAGTAGCTGAGGAGAACAGGGTCTGTGTCTTATTCATCTGCAATATCTAATACACAGCAAGTTATGTCAAGTCTATAAGCAATGTGTGGTGCTTTGGGATAATGCACTGGACTGAAAAGTCAGTTGAACTACAAAGTTGGCAGTTCAAATTCACCAGCTGCTCCTTGGAAATGCTATCCAGGGTCTCTATGAGTCAGAACTGACTTGAAGGTACTTAACTGCAACAACAAGGTAAGCAATGTGCATTAACTGAATGCATGAAATATCAACAAGCACAGTCCAGGAGAGAAGGGGAAGCCTTCAAGAGGAATTAGCATTTGACATCAGACAAATAAAGGAAAAATAAAAACAATTCAGATCCCTGGGAGAGAGGTAGGAAAAGGCATTCAAAAGAGAAGAAATGGGAGTATAAAGGCACAAAAGCAGAAAATAAGAAGGAAAGTTCAGAAGAAAGAAGGTGCATGTAATAGACATGTTGTTGTTGTTGTTATGTGCCATTGAGTCGGTTCCGACCCATAGCGACCCTGTATAGGATTTCCGAGGGTGTAAATCTTTACGGGAGTAGAAAGCCTCATCTTTCTCCCGCGGAGCACCTGGTAGTTTCGAACCGCTGACCTTAAGGTTCGCAGCCCGATTCGTAACCACTACGCTACCATAGACATATAGATGAGATAAAGAGACCCTCCCTCCCTAACCCCAACTGCTGGGAGCCTTGAGACCGGAAACCCCAAATACCAGTCCTCTCAGAAAGCAACTTGCCTGAGGTCACACTTTCCAGGATCAGCCCCACTCCAGTACTGGACCTGACAGGGATCTGAAATTCTGCTTATTTGGCCCTATTCAGACAGGTTCTCTAGACAGGCAAAGCAATATATAGGTATGGAAGCTTCCAAAAGTACATGGAATAATGGAATTAAAAGATAATGGAAGATTTCCATGAACTTTTTGAAGCGTCTGAGAACTCAAAAATACAGATGGTCCCCAACTTCAACAGATTCTGTTCTGACAATTCAGTCATAAATTGGTTAAGTATGACTTAAGAAAATATCTTTTCCTGCTTTGTTGTTTGTTTTTAAGTTTTCATAGACTGGTATTCGATAGTGTTTATACCAATCATAGCATTGAATATGTACGAATAAACAACTAAGTGATTCTAACATTAGCAAATTACCTGCTGTAACTCTGTATGTTGTATATATCACTAAAAATAAGATGTACAAAAAAAAAAAAAAGAAAAAGAATGCCCTGAATTCGATTTATAATAACTCCAATGTGTCATACAATGTTTAAGCCCTTGGTTACTAACCTGAAATCAGCAGTTCAAACACACCTGCAGTCCTGTAGAAGTAAAAACCTGGCAATCTTCTCCCCAAAGATTGTTGTCGTTGTTGTTAGGTGCCATCGAGTCAATACCAGATCATAACAACCTTACGCACAACAGAACAAAATGCTGTTCGGTCCTGAACCAACATCACAATAGTTGCTACATTTGAATCCATTGCTACTGCCACTGTGTAAATCCATCTCACTTGGGGTCCTCCTCTTTTTCACAGACCATCAGCTTTACCAAGAATGATGTCTGTCTTCAGGGACTGGTTCCTCCTGAAAAATATGTCCAAAGTATGAGCATTCTGGCTGTACTTCTTCCAACATAGATTCATTGATTCTTTTGGCATTCCATGGTACTTTAAATATTCTCCTACAATACCACAATTCAAATGCATCAATTCTTCTAGTCTTCTTTATTCATTGTCCAATTTTCACATGCATATGGGGTTATTGAAAATACCATGGCTTAGGTCAGGCACACCTTAGTTCTCATATTTGTTCAATCTGTATGTTGAACAAATAATCAAAGAGGCTCGATCATATGAAGAAGACCATAGCATCAGGATTGGAGGAAGGCTCATTAACAACCTGCGATATGCAAATGATACAACATTGCTTGCTGAAACCCAAGAGGGCTTAAAATACTTATTGATGAAGTTCAAAGACCACAGCCTTGGTATGGGTTGTACTGCAATGTAAAGAAAACAAAATTCCTCACCACTGGACCAAAAAATAACCCCAACATAAATGGAGAACACAATGAAGTTGTCAATGGCTTCATTTTGCTTGGATTAACTATCAACACTCATGGAAGCAGCAGTCAAGAAATCAAATGACGTATTGCATTAAGCAAATCTGCACATGATCTTTTAAAAGTGCTGAACAGCAAATATGTCACTTTGAGGACTAAGGTGCCCCTGACCCAAGCCATGGCATTTTCAATAATCTCATGTGCATGCAAAAGTTGGACAATGAATAAGGAAGACCATAGATGTATTTGAATTATGGTGTTGGAGGAGAATATTGAAAATATCGTGGGCTGCCAAAAGAACAAACAAATCTGTGTTGCAAGAAGCACAGTCAGAGTGCTCCTTAGAAGTCAGGATGGCCAGACTTCATCTCTCATACTTCTGACATATTGTCAGGAGGGACCAGTCACTGGAGAAAGATATCATCTTTGGTAAAATAGAGGGTCAGAAAAAAAGAGGAAGACCCCCAGCTAGATGGATTGGCACAGTGGCAGCTTCTATGGGCTCAAGCATAGCAGCTATTGTGAGGTTGGCCCAGGACCAGGCCATGTTTCATTTTGTTGTTCATAGGGTCACTATAAGTCAGTACCAACTCAATGGCACTTAACAACAAACACAGCAATAATTCATTTTCAGCAAGCAAGGTTGTATCATCTGCATATCACAGATTGTTAATGAGTCTTCCTCCAAACCTGATGACATTTTCTTCATACAATCTAGCTTTTCAAATTATTTGCTCAGCAATTTTCCCATGTCAGGATGTAAGCACATAGCTGGGAAACACTGCAGAAGTAGTGTGATTCTGAGCATAATATGATGCCCTTATACACATCCTTTGAATTGGAATGTATTCCTTATGGCATTTTCTCTTGTGTGTTTCTTTTGAGCATTTTGTTTTGTTTTGTTTTCATTCAACATAGTATAGTAGAAAGAGTAGACCGGCACACTAATCCAGATCTGACCCTTTACTAATTTTTAACTAAATGTATAACTTTGAGTAAATTACACATCCATCAAATGGGGACAATTACACCAATCACTCAGGGTTCACTTGAAAGTTTACAAAGATACTGTGTACGATATCTATTCTGATGCAGTGGAATTTTATATAAATATCTTATATGAATGTACTATCCAAAAGAGGTTCCAGGGGAACAGAGAAAAGGAAAAGTTACATCATTTGTGGAGCCCAGGGCAAAGTAAAAATTGTTTTTAAAATACTGAATATTTCAATAAAGTGACAGTAGAGCATTCTCCCACTTCCTTAGTAGTTTTTGCTGCTCATATACCTCAAATATGGTGAACATCTTGATCCATGATAAGTGTGAGTCTTGTGTAAGGAAGATGTTTTTGTTTTATATCTTGGCCACTAACCAGAGTAATCATCTTTGCATGCATAATACCATGAATGGTCTCCTTTGAGTTAAGGAATTGTTATGGATAAGGTTTACTCTTCTATTTTCCTTCTTCATCACCCTTCTGTGAGTTTTTCATACTGTGCTTGTTTACATGTTGTTATGCTGCTAGAAGCTATGTCACCAGTATTTCAAATACTATGGTGAAACCATGGATTCAGCAGAACTTCTAGACTAAGATATACTAGTAAGAAAGTCTTGCTGATCTACTTCTGAAAATGAAGGCCTTATTGTTCAAAATGGAACATCATCTGATATAGTGTTGGAAGATGAGCCCCCAGGTATAAAGACACTCTAAATAGACAGTGGCTGCGATGATGGACTCAATCATGCCAATGATCAGGAAGATGGAGTAAGCAATGTTTCATTCTATTGTACATGAGTCATGATGAGTTGGACTCAATTCAATGGCAACTAACAACAACATATTTTCCCTTTATATGATTGCATTTCTGAAAGCCAAGAGGACTTAAAATACTTACAGATGAAGATCAAAGACCACAGCCTTGGGTATGGGGTGCACCTCAATGTAAAGAAAACAAAAGTCCTCATCACTGGACTAAAAAATAACATCCATATAAATGGAAAAAAAGATTGAATTTATCAATGACTTCATTTTGCTTGGATCAACCATCAACGACCATGAAATCAGCAGTCAAGATATCAAGCAATGTATTGCACTGGGCAAGCCTGCTGCACAAGACCTCTTTAAAGTGTTGAAGAGCAAAGGTGTCCATTTGAGGACTAAGGTACGCCTGACACAAACCATGTATTTTCAATAGCCTCATATGCATGTGGAAGTGGGATAGTGAATAAGAAAGATCATAGAAGAATTGATTCATTTAAGTTATGGTGTTGGAAGAGAATACTGAAAGTGCCATGGACTGCCAAATAGATCTGTATTGGAAGTAGTACAGCCAGAGAGTTTCTTGGAAGCCAGCATGGCCAGATTTCATCTTTCATACTTGGGACATATTGTCAGGAGAGATTAGTCACTGGAGAAGTAGATCATGTTTGGTAAAGTGGAGGGTTGAAATGGATTGACACAGTGGCAGCATCAATCGGCTCAAACATAATAAAGATTGTGAGGTTGGCCCATGACCGGACAGTGTTTCATTCTGTCGTGCATAGGGTCACTATGAGTTAGTACTGACGTAACGGCATCTAACAACAAGAACAACAAACATGCTTGCTTTGGCTCATAAATCCTGTAGGAGAGCAGAGCCCACAGTAGTGTCATCTCTCATAGACCCTCCAAAGTAGGAGACAACCTGTGCCAGAATCTAGACCACATGCAGAATCTCATTTAATCCATGCAATGACCCTACAAGGTACATATCATCCTCATTTCTAGAGGAGGCTGTGGAGAGAGAGAACCATAGCAGGGAGGTGATGTGCTCTAAGTTGCCCAGCACATAAGCAGCAGATCTAGGACTCAGATCCAAGGCTCATGCTCTATCAGTGGAATCTTGACAATTTTTTACTACTTCCAGCTCTTTCTCTTCCTCACATATCAATCCCACCAATCGCCACCCTTTGAAATGAAGAGTTCATTGGTTAGCCGGAAATCGGCCTTTTTGCATTCAGCTAACAGGGGCTCATTTCACTAATTCCCTTGAGACATGAAAGGCCAGAGGCCAAGCCACAGGAAAGTTTGAATGTCTGCCCTGTATTTCCATAGCTCTGATTGCCAGGTGGTGAAAACTCAAGGCTGACATCACTAATCTCCAGCTTTCCTAATATGAGCCCAGGTGAAGAGAATGTTACAAGGGGGAGAAAAAATAAATAAAGAGAGAACAAGCTAGAGTGAGTGATAGATGTAATTAATGTCATTGACAATGAAAATCTCACATGTGGAAAGAAAAATGAGTCAGCAGTGAGTTTAGTGTTGAAATTACATGCTGTCTGTTGTTGCTCAATTGCTTACCTATTTGGGAAATAAAATAAGAAGCTGTAACTTCTTGCTCAATACATAGCACAAATCTGGGTTGAGGATACTGTGAGTACAGAAAAGGCACACTGTGTGGTGTTTTTCCAACACATACACACACTTTTTTTATATGCATAATAATTCTGAACTTATTATCATTCTGGATTTATCTTTCTTTTTGTTGTTTCTTATCACAAAAAGGAGCTCTGGTAGGGTAGTGGGTTGAGTTGGGCTGTTAACCACAAGGTCAACAGTTCAAATCTACTAAGTGCTTCTCTGGAGAAAGAGGAGGCTTTCTGCTCCTGTAAAGATTTACAGCCTTGGAACCCTATACAGGGTCACTATGAACTAAAACCAACTCCACGGCACACAATTACCAACAACAACAACAACACCAACACCGAAGCCTTTCATGATCTGACTTCACTTCTCTCCTAGTAGTTAACCTCTTTTGTCCCTTCTCTACATATCCAAATCCTACTTTCCCTTCCCGAGGCAGCTCAGAGTCTACCTAGACCCGAAACCTCCTGGACTTCAGAACCAGATATGCAAGGAAGGAAAGGCATGGTTCATTTTCAGAAATGGTGTCAAGTTTGATGCATTCCTTGATTTTAACCAGGAAGACCCCTTTTCTACCTGAACTGCAAGGTTGGTCGTTCAAGCTCACCAGTCACTCCTCGGAAACAGGGTCGCTGTGGGTTGAAACCGACACAACTGCACTTAACAACAACAATATCTGGCACATATTACATCTTCATACTGAGTTAATCATTTCCTTTTGCAGGCATTCCTGGTACTTAGTTTCCACATCTAGTATAGGGCTCAACACTCTTGACACAACTGTTTGCACATGACAGCTAACCTAAAAGTTTGCAGTTCAAACACACCTTGTAGCATTGCAGAAGAAAGATTAGGTGATCTGCTATTGAAAGGTCACCGCCACAAAACCCTATGGAGCAGTTCTACTAGTAACACATGGGATTACCTTGAGTCAGAATTATGGGTGTTTTATTTTGTTTTGTTTTTATAGTTGTTGTTAAGTGCCATCGAGTCAGTTGCAACCCATAGCGACACTGTATAGAGTTTCCGAGGAGCAGCTGGTAAGCTTGAATTGCCGACCTTACCTTTCAAATGGCTTTGCAGTCTGGCGCATTAACCCACAGCACCACACCAGAACTCCATTTTTATAGTAAGCGCATAAAAAAATTCACACATGATTGATTTAATGCAGTGGAATACCTTTTCTATTCACTCATGGGATTCAGGAGAGCAGCTTTTGTATATTGATCATCGTTGCACTTTCTTGGTTCTTGGTATATGGTTTTCAACAAAGTAGAGATTCAATAAGTATTCACAAGATATACTTGCATCATTCAAGATTTGTGTTAATGATTACAAATTGGGCCAGATTGTACACGACATTTGCTGCCTATCAAAAAAAGAGGAACACTGAGATTTTGATAATCCAAAGATCTTAACAGGATTCAGAATAAGTGCAAGGAAAAATATTCAACTAACACAGATGCTACTGCATCAAATTATATAAAAATTCAAAACTGAGGATGATGTGTAGCAAAAGTGAAAGGGCAACATAATGGATCTGTTATCTGTTGAAAAAAGAATCATCTGGTCCATGTGGGTGAAAGACCGTCATTAGCCTTGGAACTAGTAAATTAATGGTAATAATAACAGCTATTCTCTGCTAGTGATTAGACATATGTCATGTGCTTGCAAAATCATTTAGAATACTATCCCAGTAAATATTCTCAACAATCCTATGAGGGAAATATTTTTAATCATTATTCTCATATCATATCTCCATTTGGAGACTAAGAATCAATTGTTGTTGTTGTTGTCAGGTGCCATTGAGTCGGAACCGACTCATAGCGACCCCATGCACAGCAGAACAAAAAAATGTCCGATCCTGGGCCAACCTCACTACTGCTGCCACACTTGACGCCATCAATGATGCCACCTGGCCAATCCATCTCGTTGGGGGTCTTCCTCTTTTTCTCTGACCCTCCATCTTACCTAGCATGACATCCTTCTCCGGCGACTGGTCCCTCCTGACAATATGTCCAAAGTGGGAGAGACGAAGCTTAGCCATCCTGGCCTCCAAGGAGCACTCTGGCTGCACTTCTTCCAAAACAGATCTATTGGTTCTTTTGGCAGTCCATGGCACTTTCAGTATTCTCCTCCAACACCACAATTCAAAGGCATCAATTTTTCTACGATCTTCCTTATTCACTGTCCAGCTTTTGCATCCATAGAGAATATCAGAAAGATATTTACCTATGCTTTATTGACTACACAAAGGATTTCAGTTGTGTGGATCATGACAAGCTATGGACAACATTGTGAAGTATGAGTATCCAAGAACACTTAATTGTACTTCTGAGAAATCCGTACCTGGACCAAGAAGCAGTTGTTTGAACAAAGCATGGGAACACTGAATGTTTTAAAATTGGGAAAGGTGTGCGACAAGGTTGTGTTCTTTCACCATACTTATTCAACCTGTATGCTGAGCAGATAATACGAGAAGCTGGGTTCTATGAAGAGAAACGTGGCGTCAGGATTGGAGGAAGACTCATTAACAACCTGCGATATGCAGATGATACAACCTTGCTTGCTGAAAGTGAAGAGGACTTGAAATATTTACTGATGAAGATCAAAGAACACAGCCTTCAGTATGGATTGCATCTCAATGTCATGAAAAGCATCAGAGAGTACAAAAATTTAGTGCTATGGGTTAGTCATTGGTTTGGTAAGTTCAAGGTTGGCAATTCAAACCTACTATCCACTTTGAGGAAGAAACATTAGATGTCCGCTTCAGTAAAGTTTTACAGTCTTAGAAACCCTATATATGTTATAATAAATGGAGAAAAGATTGAAGTTGCCAAGGATTTTATTTTATTTGGATCAATAATCAGCTCTCATGGAAGCAGCAGTCAAGAAATTGAACATATTACATTTTAAAGACCTCTATAAAGTATCAAAGAATAAAGATAACACTTTTAGACCAAAGGTGTGACTGACCCAAGCAATGATAATTTTAATCACCAGCAAGATGGATTGGCAAAGTGGCAGCGTCAATGGACACAAGCGTGACAACGATAGTGAGGTTGGCCCAGCATAGGGCGGTGTTTCGTTCTGCTGTACATAAAGTCACTATGAGTCTGTACTGACTCGATGGCACCTAACAACAACATATGCATGTGAGAGCTAGACAATGAATAAGGAAGACTGGAGAAGAATGTTACAAATGAATTACGGTGCTGGTGAAGAATATTGTAGCTATAATGGACTACCAGAAGAACAAACAAATCTGTCTTGGAAGAAGCACAGCCAGAATGCTTCTTAGAAGCCAGAGTGGCAAGGTTTTGAATCATGTACTTCCACATGTTATCAGGAGAGACTGATCCCTGAAGAAGGACATCATGTTTGATCAAGTAGTTGTTGCTGTTGTTAAGTGCCATCAAGTCAGTTCCAATTCATAGTGACCCTCTATAGGGTTTCCACGAAGCAACTGTTGAGTTTGAACCACCAACCTTATGGTTCAAACCGACTTTTTAGTCCAGTTCTTTATCCTACAGCACCACACCTGATCAAGCAGAGAGTCAGCAAAAAAGATGAAGATCCCCAACAAGATGGGTTGACACAGTTACAACAATAATAGGCTCAAACATGACAATAATTGTGACAATAATGATGCAGAATCAGGCAGTGTTTGGTTCATTGTGCTTGTGATGACTATGAGTTGGAGCTGACTCAACAACACTTCACAACAATAATGTATTGAAATCCACTCAGTGGCATTGGGTTTTAGTGTTTTGGCCCAAAGGTGCAGAGCTAGTGAGTGGAAGAACTGTTGCCCATTAAGCCAATGCTCAAAAACAGACTGCTCTGTAAGTTATAATAAACATATCAGCTCATTCTTTTAGTTGAAGGAGGGAGTGATCATCTCTTTGATAGATTCTAATCTCCTTGTTTTACAACAAGAAAACTGAAACCCAGAGAAATGAAGAAATATTGGCTTTTAGATTCTCATTGGAACAAAAGTAAGCAATTTTGGGTTCTATTACATATGGCACATGGCTAATCATTAGCAGGGAGCAGCTACATTGGGTACCATTTCATTGTCTGACTTTTTATATTAATTTTATATTTAGCCATCTTATTAAACTTGCCACCTTACTGAATTACTTTTTCTTTCTTTGTTCTTGAATTCTAAATTAATTATTTTGGTGTTTCCAAATACAATCATATCCACTGCAAGTAATGGTAAGTCTGTCTCCTTTCTCACTTTTACTTCTCTATATTTTTCTTGTCCTATTTATACAACCAAATTACCATAATGGTAGAAAACTACTATTCAACTCTGTAAAATAAGGGAAACTGATCCTAAGTTGAAATAACTTGGACTTTAATACCAATGAGATAGAAAATCACTGGAGAGTTGTGGAAAGCTCAATGACCTATTCTCACAACTAGCTGTACATTGGCAATGATAAATAAAGGACAGATAAATTTGGGAGGACTGCAAAAATCCAGATAGACATGTGGTAACTGGGACCAACATTATAGCAGTCTAAGTAGTGAAAGCTGATTAGATAATGGATATGTTTTAAGGGTAAATTTATAGAATTTTCTGAAGGGTTAAATGTGAAAACAAAGTAAGAGTGGTGGATAACTCCAAAGTTTTCAGAAATTAGAATGGCTATTACAATTAGCAAAGGAGTATTAAAGCGAGTTCAAAACAGGAGGAACTAGGCTAAACAGATCATCTGGTGCTCTGATTTTGCACTACTATTTTAGCTATCTAGTGCTGCTATAACAGAAAAGCCAAAACGGATGGCTTACACAAACAAACTTATCTCCTCACCATTTAGGGAGCTAGAAGTTCTAATGCAATACAGTAATTCTAGGAGAAGACTTTCTCTTTCTGTCAGCCAGCTCTCAGGGAATGTCCTGGTCTTTTGTGCTTCTAATCCCTGGTTCCTTGGTGATCTCCATATAGAAGGGTATCTATCAACCCCAGTCTCTGCTTCTTAATCAGATCATTTTATATACTTTACGAGATTGACAAAAGAAACACCCAAAATCTTGCTTAATTAATATAATAAAGGCAACCCATTCCCAAATAGGATTGTAGCCACAGTTATAGAGGCTGGAGTTTACAAAACATCCATAACAACTATGTCTAACTTCTCCAACACTTGTCTGTTAGTTAGTCATGCTGTGGTGGCTTGTGTGTTGACATCACAGTATTACAAACTTACAGACAAGTGACCCATCATACTTAGTTTATCACACTTTGGACATATTATCAGGAGGGCCCAGTCCCTGGTGAAGGACATCATGTTTGGTAACATGACCAGTCAGTGAAAAAGAAGACCCCCAATGAGAGAGACGGACCCAGTGGCAACAGCAATGGGCCCAAGTGTAACAATCATTGTGTGGGTGGTGCAGGACTGGGCAGTGTTTTATTCTGTTGTACACAGGGTCACTGTGAGTTGGAACCAACTCAACGGCACCTAACAACACAACAAGCTGCAAAACACAGTTTGATACAGTTCCAGAAAATGAGCCCCTCAGGTTGGAAAGTAATCATCATTTGACTAGAGAAGAATTGCTTCCTCAAAGTAGAGTTGATCTTAATGATGTGAATGAAGTAAAGCTTTTGATACCTTTATTTACTTATGTGACACAACTCAAAATGAGTTGAAAAAAGAGAAAACATACATTAATCCTTGGAATATGGAATGTATGAAATACGAATGTAAGAAAATTGGAAGTTATTAAATATGAAATAGAATGCATGAAAATCAATATCCTAGACATTAGTGAGCTGAAATGAACTGATATTGGTGATTTTGAATCAGATGATCATATGTTTTACTATGCTAAAAACAACAAACTGAAGAGGAATGGTATCACATTCATCATCAAAAAGAGCATGTCAAGTTCCAATTTTGAACCAAAATGCTGAATGTGATGGAATAATAGGATATGCCTACAAAGAAGATCAGTTAAAACCACTAATATTTAAATTTATGCACCAACCACTAAAGGCAGTGAT
>NW_006408774.1:2791499-2813414 GCF_000296735.1 Chrysochloris asiatica
TTCTGAAACAAGTTGAAGTACTTGTCCTTCCTCCACAAGCAAATTAACACCAACCTGTCTGGTAGCATAGTGGTTAAGAATCGGGCTGTGAACCTTAAGGTCAGCATTTCTAAACTACCAGCTGCTCCGCGGCTGTTCCACGGGAGAAGATGAGGCTTTCTGCTCCCGTAAAGATTTACAGCCTCGGAAACCTTGCAGAGGGTCACTATGAGTCGGAACTGACTCCACGGCACATAACCAACCAACCATCCCTAGGCCCATACCACATCTGGGCCCCCAGCCTCATCTGGCGGACAGTGCGAGGTATGATGCCCCACAAGAGTAAGCATGGCCAGGATGTCCTGGACCGCCTCAAGGTTTTTGACGGGATCCCACCCCCCCCATGAGAAGAAAAAGCGGATGGTGGTTCCTGTTGCCTTCGAAGTTGTGCCACTCAAGCCCACTCGGAAATTTGCTTACCTGCGTCGTCTAGCACACGAGGTGGGTTTGAAGTGTCAGGCGGTGAACGCCACCTTGGAGGAGAAGAGGAAAAAGAAGGCCAAGATCCATTACCGGAAGAAGAAGCAACTAATGAGGCTTCGGAAACAGGCCGGTAAGAGCTTGGAGAAGATGGACAAATACAGAGGTTCTCAAGACCCATCGACTCCTGGTCTGAGCCCAATAAAGACTGTTGTTAGCTCCTCATTGGCCTGGCCTGGCCCTTCCTCCGATACCGCCCTGGGACACCGCCCTGGGGCCCAGCTAGTGTCTAGGATTGAGCAGGGGCCTAGGTCACACATCCACTGATTCCACTTCTGTTACTAACTTGTGAAGAGTTATCATAAATCAGTAGCTGGAGCAACCAGTTTACTTCTGCTGTAAGAAGTTTTGTATAACTAACTGCAAGGAACAATCAAATAGTAATTGGGGTGTTTGCTAAAAAGATTTCCACATGATTTTACACTACATTCTGCAGCTGTGTTAGAATATTCTAAAAGTTTGTGCGATCTCGGGTGCTCCTGGGATTGTAAACAGGATATTTACTGATGTAGAGGCTGGGAGGAGCTGCCATCAGGGGCCACATTGGTGAGTTCCCTGTGATTTGTAATTCAAAGCTAATAAATTATTTGTAACAAAAAAAAAAAAAAAGAGTTAGCATGTGATCAAAAGCCAATGATTCTGAAAGAATTCTGAGGTGCATTGAAGCCATTGGCAAAGAATAAGGGAATGCGAATTAATGGCATATAAATTGAAAGTTTTCGGAGAGTGAGGCATCACTGGAGGCACTCACTCATCTCTGCCAAGGAATTTGGAAGACAACTATCTGGCCAACTGACTAGAAGAGCTCTGTATTTGTGCCCATTCCAAAGAGAGGTGACCCAGAGGAATGCAGAACTCACTGGACAATATAATTGATATCCCATGTGAGTAAAATTTTACTAAAGGTAATACAGAAATGGCTGCAACCATACCTTGACAGAGAACTTCCAGAGGTTCAAGCCAGGTTCAGAAGAGAGCGTGGAACGAAGGATATCATTGCTGACATCAGATTTGGATCTTTGCTGAAAGCAGAGAATACCAGAAAGATGTTTACTTGTGCTTTATTGACTACACAAAGACTTTCAATTGTCTGGATCATGACAAACTATGGGCAGCATTGCAAACTATTAGCATTCTGGAACACTTAATTGTGCTCATAGGGAACTTGTACATAGACCAAGAGGCAGTTGTTTGAGCACAAGAGAACACCAAATGGTTTAAAATTAGGACGGATGTGTGTCAGGATTGTATACTTTTACCATACTTATTCAATCTTTATTCTGAATAATCAGAAAAGCTGGATTATATGAAGAAAAACATGGCTTTAGGATTGGTGGAAGGCTCATTAGCAATCTGCGGCATGCAGATGATACAACCTTTCTACTGAAAGCCAAGATGACTTAAAATACTTACTGAGGAAGATCAAAGACCACAGCCTTCGGTATGGGTTTCACCTCAATGTAAAGAAAACAAAAATCCTCACCACTGGACCAATAAATAACATCCAGATAAGGATTGAATTTGTCAATGACTTCATTTTTCTTTGATCAACCATCAACTCTCATGGAAGCAGCAGTCAAGAAATCAAGCACCATATTGCACTGGGCACATCTGCTGCACAAGACCTCTTTAAAGTGTTGAAGAGCGAAGACGTCAGCTTGAGGACTAAAGTGCGCCTGATGCAAGCCATGATATTTTTAATAACCTCATATGCATGCAAAAGTTGGATAGTGAATACAGAAGATCATAGAAAAATTGATGCATTTGAGTTATGGTCTTGGAGAATAATATTGAAAGTCCCATGGACTGCCAAAAGAACAAATAGATCTGTGTTATACAACCAGAGTGCTCCTTGAGAGCCAGCATGACCAGACTTCATCTTTCATACTTTGGACATATTGTCAAGAGGGACCTGTCACTGGAGAAGGATACCATGTTAATTAAAGTGGAGGGTAGGAGAAAAAGAGGAAGTCCTCAGCACAGTGGCATCAATGGACTCAAGCGTAGCAATGATTGTGAGATTGGCCCAGAATCGGACAGTGTTTTGGTCTGTTGTGCATAAGGTCACTATGAGTCAGTACCAACTAGATGGCACCCAACAACAATAATCCAAATATTCTCATAGGACCTTGTAAAGTGCATATATCAATTATATATTCAACTCTAATTGAGCACACTCTCTTTCTTTGTTTCTGTTTTTGGTACCACGTAGAAATGTGTTTGTAATCAGATCCTCAAGTTAAAATAGCTCTCATGTTCTTCTAAATGACTGCCTTTTTAAACATTTTATCTAGTATGATTAAGTGTTATCATACTAGAATATTAGAATAGGTCAACATGATTCGTCTGTTAGAACAATAATTGCCCAAAAGAGTCTAATATTCTTAGTATTTTTAAATATATATATTTTTTCAAGAATCTGTGTGAGGGTATTTCAAATTTCATGGAAAAATAAAACTAAAAGATAATAATAAAATGTTTTCAAAAATTTTGGAAGCATCATGTCTTTCTCCAAGGCTCTATTTTCCAACTACTGATCCTTTCTCTTTGTTTCCAACATTAGCATTTCAATCACCAGTAATTATCAATGCATCTTGATTGTATGTTTGATTAATTTCTAACTAAACAAGTTTGTATTTTTCAATTTGATCATCATTGAGTTTAGTGATGAATGGTGCGTAAATTTGAATAACAGTGGTTTTAACTAGTCCTCCTTGTAGAAGTGTGGATATTATCCTATCACAGACAACATTGTACTTCAACATAAACCTTGAAATGGTCTTTTTGACAATGCAACATCATTCCTCTTAATTTGGTGTACCTAGCAAAGTAAGCCTTATGGTTGTCTGATTCAAAATGACCTCTACTAGTCCAATACTAGAGATTTTGACTAGTAAAATCTCATGGAAAGAGAAAGGCTGTGTGCTGGTGGCCAGGGGGCAGGCAGGCTTGTAGAATGTGTTTTTTGGTTGTTTAAATGATTATATATTCCTGACTGTTTTTGTATACACCCCCCCCCGACACACACACACACAATGAAACAAACAAACAAAAAACTACAACCCCAGAGGTAATAGAAACAAATACTGTTGAATGATGATGCCCAGAGGAGATGGTAATCATTGCAATTAAACAATGAGTATAAAACTGATGCTCCCCATGTACATTAATCACTCAATTCAAAATAAAAACTTTAAAAACAAAACAAAAAATCCATCTGACATCAGCTAAGATCAACACTATCAATGACACATGACAACAACAACATTTTGTTAAGAAGAGTTAGTTACGTGATCAACAAAGAATTTAAATGGTTCCCATGTGGTACTACAGGTTAATACACTGGACTACAAGGTTGGTTTGAAATGCAAGGTCAGTGGTTCAAGCTTACCAGCCCTCCTTGGAAACCCTATACAGGGTTGCTATAAGGCAGAACCAACTCGTTGGCACTTAACAACAACAACAATTTCCTACCAATAAGCTTCAAACTCATTAGTAAGGCATCTCAAGGCCTTCCATGCTCTGAGCACTTTCTGAACCCTAAACCATCTACAGAGACCCTGGGTGGCACAATGGTTATGTGTTAGTCTACTGCCTAAAATGTTGATGATTCAAACCCACCCAGAAGCATCTCAGAAAACAGTTCTGACATTTTGTTTCCAAAAATCTTGGCAACTAATGAAGTAGTTTTACCCTATACACATAAGGTCACCATGAGTTAGAATTAACTAAAGGACAGTTAACAATAACAAGATATCTACTTTCTGCTTTTAGTGAAGTTGTTTATTTAGGTATCTCCTCTTGACTGCTCAATTGAAGAAACTCCTTGAGGTTGAGGACTGAAAACTATTGAGCATTTACCATAGAACCTGGCTCAGCACAGGTAACTCATATACATTTTTTACTCACTGCTAAGATAAAACATTAAACAGCTCTAAGATATAATTAATGTTACCATTTCAGTAGTAGAAGGAGCACTGGACATGAACTCAGAACACTTAGCTTAAGTATGGACCCTCCACCTTGCCACCTGGATATTCATGGGATTCTCTTTTATTTTCTCTGAGTTCCATCATTCTTACCTGATAGATGCTGTTGTCAAACACCATCAAGTCGGGCCCCACTCAGTGATCCCTTACAGGGTTTCTGAGGAGTGGCTGGTGAGTTTGAACTACTAACTGCAGTTCAAACTAACCTGAAGGTCAAGTGCTTATCCAATGGAACTGTTCAAGTCAACTCTTCTGATTACTGGAGAAAAAAAAAAAAAAAGAAAGAGAGATCAGAAATGAAAGAAAGGATACATACAGTGTAGCATAGAAAGAAATACCATCAGGGCTATGAAAGGACAATGAGACTGTGACAATCAGACTATTAACAGAGTTGATTTATTTAACTGGCCTAAAATCAGTTAAATCAATGTTCTTTTGCAAAACTAAAATAACAATTTTATTTAAACAAATTATAAATCTTAACACTAAAGAAGAAACATCATTGAAAAGGTTTTCGGAGAACTGCATGGATGGGCTTTGAAGTAAATGGAAGAGGTACTAAGACAAGAGCTTACCCATTTTGGAGTCCCTGAGTGATGCAAACCATTAATACCTTCAGCTTACAGTCAAAAGTATTGACGTGCAGGTCTATCCAGTTGTTGTTGTTGTTGTTAAGTGCCATCAAATCGGCTCCAACCCATAGCAACCCAATATAGAGTTTCCAAGGAGCAGGTGGTGAGCTTGACTGGCAATCTCCTTTTGAAAAGTCTGCCATTAAAAACCTGTGGATCACAGTTCTACTTTGACACACATGAAGTTACCATGAATCAAAGTCCACTGATACCAATGTTTTTATAGAATGGTCTATTGAACCACGAAGGCCAGTTGATATGCAAAAGCTAGCAAATGATGAACTAGACAAAACATCTCAGGAAGGTTGAAAAATCAGTGTCTCTAGTACACACATGAAAAGAGCCATGTGCAGTTACTCAAAGAGCCTGGGAACACTTTCTTGACTGCTCCAGGCTGTCAAGATATGGATCTCTCCAGGCCCAGTGTTGAAGTGAATGACCTTTCACTAAGAGCAAAACCAGCTAAACCATTCCCATGTGAGAACTTATCAGTAACCAACACAATTTGGCACCACTGCAGAAATGAAGACTTTTTTTTTTTTTCTTTCTTTCTACTTCTTCTATCATAAAATCAAACTCACCAATATTCCAAACCTGTCTGTCCACAAGAAGCCCAAATCTGAGGTGGATCAACAATGGAGAGGCCCTTTGCCTCTCAAAGGAGACTTTTGTTACTTTCCAGAGAGGATATAAGTGAAGGGGGAGGGCCGCAGGGCCTTGAGGAGTCCTACTTTCTGCATCCAGGCATTTTCCCATTTGTGTTGTACAGGTAATTCCTTGGAAGTGGCCCTATTTCCACTTGCACTTTACTCCTAGCTTCCCTGAGGTCTCTGCCAACCAAAAGGGAAGGAGGTTCCTCACAGCCCAGTAAATGCTTTTGTTGTTTTTGTTGTTAGGTACCATCGAGTTGGTACCAACACATAGCGACCATGTGTACAACAGAATGAAACACTTCCCAATCCTGGGCCAACCTCACAATTGTTGCCACGCTTGAGCCCATTGATGCTGCCACTTGGCCAATCCATCTCGCTGGGGGTTTTCCTCTTTTTCTCTGACCTTCCACCTTACCAAACATGATACCCTTCTTAAGTTACTGCTCTCCTGACAACATGTCCATAGTACGAGAGACGAAGTTTGCATCCTGGCCTCCAAGGAGCACTCTGGCTGCATTTGTTCCAACACAGATCTGATGGTTCTTTTGGCAGCCCATGGTACTTTCTATAAACTCCTCCAACACCATAACTCAAAAACATCTATTCTTCTACTGTCTTCCTTATTCACTGTCCAACTTTCACATGCATATGAGGTTATTAAAAATATTAGCACTTGCCTGTCAGGTTGTCGTACTGTGGTGTCTTGTGAGTTTCTGTGATTCTGGAAGTCAATGTTCTTAGAGTCCTTTAATGTAAAACTTCAACTATAACTATAGTCACAGACATTGTGGCCACGTCACTTTTAGTTACAGTTAGCCTTGCCAAGAAGCTAACTAAAGCAGCTGCCTAAAACAGTGGCAAAGGGGAGACTTGAGGCAACTTCTTTGATTAGGAAATAGTGTCATTCCATTAATGGTGTCTTGATGTGGGGCTGCGGGTCAATGTACTGGACTGCAAAGTCAGTTTGAACTGCAAAGTTGGCAGTTCAGGTTCAGCCACTCCTTGGAAACCCTACTTGATAGCATTTAACAACAACTAATGGTATGGTGTTGTAGGATCAGCACTTGACTAGGAGTCACGGGGTTGGCATTTTAAACCACCCTTGGAAACCCTACATAGGGTCACTAGATTTGGAACTGACTCACTAACAACAATAACAATAGTTTCGAGTCCTTGGAAAATGCCACACAAGAGATATCCTTGGGCCAAATTCCTAAAGCACAGTGATAAAGTTGGAAGCACCCTTGGTGTGCTGTGGAGTCAGTTCTGACTCATAGAGACCCTGTACAGAGTTTCCGAGGCTGTAAATATTTACGGGAGCAGAACGCCTCATCTTTCTCCCACAGAACAGAACAGCTGGTAGTTTCGAACTGCTGACTTTGCAGTTCACAGCCCGATTCGTAACCACTATGCTACCAGAGCTCCTTGGAAGCACCCTTAAAGAGCAGCTATACAAGTGTTTAATGAGATAAGAAGACAGAGGCCCAGAGAGCTTAAGAAACATGCTCAAGATCATCCAGCAAATTCTCAGCAGAGTTAAAACAACAACCAATTTCTTTCTACTGGGTCATATTCTCTCCTCAGCTGCTTAGGAACATCTCAGCAAAAATTGTTGAATATCATGACGCCTCCTTGTGCTTGTCACTGGAGATAAAAAGATAAATAGGAGGATGTTCTTTTGGTCTAGACCAGGGTTGGGGAATGTCCCGCCTGCAGACCATATAAGGCTCACAAAATCATTTAGTCTGGCCCTGCCAAGGTAACTTCAGTTCCAGCCATCACATTGGGAGTGAGTTAATTAAATGTTTGGCCAAATATAGTGGCTAATTTTAAGTTGATAATTTTTTATAGCTCACGAATGATGTTATAACTATCCAAATGGCCTTTGGCAGAAAATTTTTTAAAAATGTTCCCCACCCTTTTTCTAGAAAGAGAGACACAGTCAATAAACAAAGGCAAATGTAATCCAATGGAATAAGTGTTTCAATGGAAGGTTGCACAAATCTCCAGGGGAGACTAGAAAGAGAAACTGCCTGTGGGGAAATAGGGGTGGATAAGACTCTCTGGTAGCATAGTGGTTATGAGTTGGCCTTCTAACTTCAAGGTCAGAAGTTTGAAACTACCAACAGTTCCACAGGAGAAAGATGAGGCTTTCTGCTCCAGTAAAGATTTACAGCCTCAGAAACTCTATGCAGGGTCGCTATGAGTCAGAACCGACTCCACGGCACACAACACCACCATCACCGAGACTCTCAGAGGGGGACATTTGAGCTGGCTTTTACAGGATGAATGTGATATAATGAGAAAACAAGAGGCTATATACAACATCTAGAGTTGTTGTTGTTGTTGTTGTTAAGTACCATGGAGTCAGTTCCAACTCATAGTGACCCTGTACAGAGTTTCCAAGGCTGTAAATCTTCATGGGAGCAGAAACCCTCATCCTTCTTACACACAATGGCTGGTAGTTTCAAACTGCCGACCTTTAGGCTAGCAGCCCGATTCATAACCACTATGCTACCAGAGCTCCTTAACATCTAGAGTACTACTTAGAAAATCCTCAAAAGGTTCAAGATTTTATAGAGGCTGCTTCTAGAACGTCCCATAGATGAAAAAATAAAGAAGAATTGATGCATTTTAACAGTGGTGTTGGAGAGAATATTAAAAGTACCATGGAATGCCAGAAGAACAAACAAATCTGTGTTGGAAGAAGTACAACTAAAACATTCCTAGAATGATGAGAATTATTCTTTTATACTTCAGACATGTTATCAGGAGAGACCAATTACTGGAGAAAAAGCTCATGCTTGGTAACATGGAGGGTCAGCAAATAAGAGAAAGACCACCCAATAAGATGGATTGTCATAGTGGCAGCAGCAATGGGCTCAAACCTAACAATATTTGTGAAGATGGCAAAGGACCAGGTATGGTTTCTTTCTGTTGTGCTAGGGTCACGATGAGCTAATTTGATGGAACCTAACAACAACAGAGGGTACCAAGGTGCCACAAATAATTTGTACTGAGATGCCAACCAAAAACTGGCGGCTAGAACCCATGGAAGAAAAATCCTGATGATCTAATTTCCTTGAGATCACATCCAAGAAAACTCTATAGAGACCTTCTACTCAGTAACACATGGAAACAACTCAATAACAGCTAACAACTAGAGGACAAGATGGTGGGAGCACCACAAAAATGCCCCCAATCAGTGTATCAATGACCTTGTATGCCACAATAAAGGGCAAGAATTTTACCTAAAAGACAAAGATAAACATCTATGAGTTAAAAGTCAAAGAGGAAATACTAACTTTCCCTGGGGTTTTGTTTAAGGAGAAGCAGCAAGCATCTGGCTGAGCAGATCTCCTTTAGGAAGACCATCCGAGCAAAATAGTAAGCCCTCATCCTTGCTCCCACCACTCATCTGTCAGGTTGTCTCACAATGGTGACTTACATGTTGCTGTGATGGGGAAAGCTATGGCAACGGTATTTAAATATCAACAGAATCACCCAGGCTAAGCAGGTTTCAGTGGAGCTTCTTGACTAAGAAATGCAGGGAAGAAGAAGAGCCTCTGAATAGCCACAGAACATTGTCAGATATATTGCAGGAGATGAAGTGATGAATAGAAGATCATTATCAGATATGGTGCTGGATGATGAGTTCCTCAGGTTATAAGACACTCAAAATATGACTGGGGAAGAGTTGGCTTATCACAATACAGTTGAAAATAATGGTATGAATGGAGCAAAACTTTTGTGACCTTCACTTGCTGGTGGGTCACAATTTAAAATGAGAAGAAACAGCTGCAAACATCCGTTGGTAATCGGAACATGGAATGTATAAAATATGAATGTAGGAAAGTTGAAAGTTGTAAAAAATGAAATGGAACACATAAAGATTGATATCCTAGGCATTAGTGAATTGAAATGGCCTGATATTGATGATTTTGAATTTGGTAATCATGTGGTTAACTATGCAGGCTGCATCAAATTGAAGAGGTATTATATTGTATCCATGATAAAAAATAAAATTTCAAGATGTATATCCTGTGATAAAATAATATCCATACAACTACAACTAAGACCAGTGAATACCATTACAATTAAATTTATAATCCACTAAAGCCAGTAATGATGACATTGAAGGATTCTACGAATTTTTATAGTATGAAATTGATCAAATATGCATTCAAGATACATTGATAAACACTGGTGATTGGAATGTGAAAGTTAGAATTAAACAAGAAGGATCAGGAGTTGGAAAATATTACCTTAGAAATATAAATTATCCACCACTGGTCTATCAGTTTATCATATTGTTGTTGTTGTTGTTAAGTGCTGTCGAGTCAATTCTGACCCATAGCGACCCCATATAGGGTTTCCGAGGAGAAGCTGGTGAGCTTGAACCGCCGATCTTGCAGTTCAAACGACTTTGCAGTCTGGCGCATTAACCCACAGCACCACGCCAGGACTCCAGTCATATTGTACTGGCTTGCATGTGTCTGTGATTCTGAAGGCTATCTCACCAGTATTTTAAATACCAGCAGGATTGCCCATGATGAACAGGTTTCAGATGAGCTTTCAGACAAGACTAAGGCAGACTGTTGTGGTTGTTGTTAGGTGCCATCGAGTCGGTACGGACTCATAGCAACCCTATGCACAGCAGAACGAAACACTGCCCGATCCTGGGCCAACCTCAGTATTGTTGCCACGCTTGAGTACATTGATGCTGCCACCTGGTCAACTAGGAAGAAAAAACACTTCCTTGAACATTAACTCACTAATATCTTATGAATAAGGAGCTCTGGTAGTGTAGTGGTTATGAATCGGGCTGTGAACCACAAGGTCAGCTGTTCGAAACTACCAGCTGTTCCGTGGGAGAAAGATGAGGCTTTCTGCTCCCATAAAGATTTGTAGCCTCGGAAAGCCTGTACAGGGTCTCTATGAGTTGGAACCGAGTCCACAGCACATAACAACAACAACAACCTTATATGGACCACTGTCAGATGGCACCACAATATCATTAATATTATATGCTCATAAAATTTTGCAGAATATATTTCAAAAATGGTTGTGATAACACATCAACATGAAACTGCCAGGAATCCATTGTAGATTCAGAAGAGAACATGGAACAATGGATATAATTGCTCACATAAGAGGGATCTTGACTGAAATCAAAGGATACTAGAAAGTTGTTAACTTGTGCTATATAGAGTATGCAAAAGCTTTTTACTGTTTGGGTCATGACAAACTATGGTTAACAATGTGAAGAATGGGAATTCCAGATCACTTAATTGTGCTCATGAGGAGCCTGTACCTAGACCAAAAGACAATCATTTGAACAGAACAAGGGAATCCTAAGGCTTCATTCCTTCACTTTATTCAATCTGTATGCTGAGTAATAAATCTGAGAAACTGGAATTTATGGAAAATGTGATATAAGAATTCGAGGAAGACTCATTGACAAGATTAATGTGGATGATAGACTTGGTGGAAGCAGAAAATGACTTAAAAAATTACTGATGAAGCTCAAACATTACAATCATCAGTATGGATTTCTCCTCAATGTAAAGAAAACAAAATTTCCCATAACTGGATCATGATGAATGGAAAAAAGACTGAAGTTGTCAATGACTCATTTTGCTGGATCTTCTAACAAGATTCATGGAAGCAGCAGTCAAGAAATCAAAAGACACATTGCCTTAGGCAAATATGCTGAAAGGACCTCTTTAAAATAGTCAATCATCACTAGTTTGGCAGTCTGTCTTATGGCGGGGCTTGCACATTTTCAGTACTATATCTGACAATACTCGGGTGCTTTTCATCATGTTTCAATATTCTATATTCTGGTGCTGGCAGGTTTCCACCTCTATTCTTAGAATTTTCAGTGACTAAATATTTGGAAGTAGTCCATCTCACCTTCTTCCTAATCTGTCTTAGTCTGGAAGCTCAAATGAAAAGTGTCCACCATGGGTGATCAAAATACCATAGCTTCTAGACTCACAGCAACGCACAAGTCACCACATTACAATAGACAAGTTGTGGTCTGAATTATTAATAACAGTGTAACACTTTCAAATAACACCAAAATATTTAATATTTAAACATAATAAACAGCACCAGAAGTCAGCTATAGTGCAAAAGATGAGTTGCTCAGATCGGAAGGTTCTTAAAATATGACTGGGAAAAAGCTGCCTCCTCAAGGTAGAGTTGACTGTGACAATAAAAATGGAGTAAAGTGCTTGGGACCATAATTTGCGGGTGATACACAACTCAAAATGAGGAAAAATACCTGAAACACGCATTAGTAATTGGAACATGGAATGCACAAATTATGAATCTAGATAAAGACTGTGGCAGCAGCATTGGGCTCAATGGTAAAAATTTTGTGGATTGCACCAGACCAAGTAGGTTTTCATCTATTGTATATAAGGTCACTGTGAGTCCGAACAGACTTGTACCTAAAAACACCACCATCATTGTGCCATGCCCAGCCTTCTCATGGGTACTGAAAACATGCCACCTCTCAAAGTTTAACTGAGTTACCAATCATCTCTGGCTTTGCAGTGAAAGCCAGCTGTGAGTGCCTGTCAGCATTTTTAAATTGTATCTACAGCTTGCTTTCCCAGTGATGCTTCCACTCTTCCAGACTCAAACCATTTGTTTCCCAATATGTATTATTGGGTTGTGTACCCACAATATCAACATTTTTGAAAAAAGAAAAAACACAAAACAAACAAAAACAAAAGAGTGGGGGTGAGAGGTTTTCGTTATTCTATATACTTTGAGGAAACCCTAGGGAACCTTATTAAGGTTACTTTACTGCCATAGTGTCCCTAGTGATTATCAACAACTAATCAAAAGGTTGAAATTTTGAGTTTAAAGAACTCAGGAGTGCTTTAGAAGAAAAATTTGATTCTCTCTATTATTAATTTTTTTACAGTGTCTATTGTGTATGGAAGGAGCTGTGGTAGGGTAGTGGTTACGAACAGTCTGCTAATCTCACAGTCAGCAGTTCGAAACTATCAACTGTTCCACGGGAGAAAGATGAGGCTTTCTGCTCCCGTAAAGATTTATAGCCTCAGAAATCCTGTACAGGGTCACTAGCTATGAGTCGGAACCGACTCCATGGCACACAGCCACCACCAGCCATATCCACACATACAGGTAAAGTTCATCAAATTGCAGCGGTTACTCTTTTTTTTTCCTTCCCTCTTCTTTCTTCTTCTAGTCAAGTTCTGATCATCCAGCCATCAAAGCCAGGTCAAGTGGGTACTATCTGAAACTATCAACTGTTCCACGGGAGAAAGATGAGGCTTTCTGCTCCCGTAAAGATTTATAGCCTCAGAAATCCTGTACAGGGTCACTAGCTACGAGTCGGAACCGACTCCATGGCACACAGCCACCACCAGCCATATCCACACATACAGGTAAAGTTCATCAAATTGCAGCGGTTACTCTTTTTTTTTCCTTCCCTCTTCTTTCTTCTTCTAGTCAAGTTCTGATCATCCAGCCATCAAAGCCAGGTCAAGTGGGTACTATCTGCAAATATGGGTATTCTATTGCATCTCCCCTCACTTCTTATCAGCTTGACACTTCACTCTTCGCTCCAGTCCTCTGTGGCCAGGTCACCACCTCTGGACCCAGGAGTCCCCGGGTCTTGCCGTTATTGCTGGCCATCCAGGTCTCCACCTGGGTTCACAGGAGTCTATTGAATGTGGTCAGACTTAGATCCAAACTTCATTACTGTTTTTCCCCCTCATCCCCTTATCGGTGACCAGCCTGGTCCTCCAGCCAGACCACATGCCTGCTCGTGTATTCCCTTTGAGTCTTATTGTTGGAAGGAAGTTTGCTCTGAGGGGACCCGACCACTTGCCTTGATGGCTCCCAGGCTAACAGCTTACTTATTCTTGTAGTAATCAATCATACTGCCATTACTGTTTCTTATTTTTCCTGTTGGTCTTTCTTCACAAAATATCTTCTGTTCTTCTAGTCACTCCAGGCTGGCCTACTTGTCCTTTCCAGTGGAAATTTCCCACCTCAGACAATTCTGGATGGGATTCTGGTTTCTATCTATGGTATATGCAATGCAAAGCTCCACAGGAAGTCTCTTTCACTGGGCAATTTCTAGCCCCTTTAAGGTATTCCAATCAGTTATAGGCTGAAGACAGACTTACAAACTTTCTATTGTGATACCTGGATATTCCTCCCGCCCCCCTCCCCTCCAAAGATCTATTTCACAATGATAGGCAAGGGAAACCAAGAGTCAAAAGACAGCCAAGCATCTTAACATTATTCCCCTCTCTTACCCCTTTAAACCATACCTCAATCCATGTATCCATTCAATAATTTGCCCAGAGAATCCTTCAATAATGAGACTCAAGGATTGAATATTTTCTTCAATTTCCCTAACTTGAGAAATGCTGAGCGTGTTCTTCCTTTTTGGTTTTCTGATTCCAGATCTTTGCACATTTTGTTGTAATATTTAACTTTATTTTCTCGAGCTGCTCTTTGAAATTCTCTGTTCAGCTCTTTTATTTCATTTCTTCCATTTGCTTTAGCATCTCTACACTGGAGAGCAAGTTTCAGTGTCTCTTCTGACATCCATTTTTACCTTTTCCTTCTTTCTTGTTTTTTTAATGACTTTATGCTTTCTTCCATACACACTTAGCCAACTGTATTAACATCTATTACCTTTGTTTGTGTGTGATGTACACATGTCACATTGTAAATATATATTTGTTTAATGTCCAAAGGGCACGTTCTGTAAGTCAGACTCTTGCCCACACACACACAACTTTTCTAGGTTAATGCGCTTATAGTCCTCTGCTGCAGTCTCTCCATTCCATCGTCTCTGCCACCATCTCTGCTGTTGCCCTTTTTCTGGTTAAGATCCTTCATTCTTTTCATGTTCTTCCCTCTTGATGGTCCTAGGGTCCTCTGTTCCTGATATTACAGATTAACTGCTCCCAGCTTTTAGTTGCATCTCTTCTACATTTTTAGTTGTGACCATCACCATTAGACTTGAAAATAATTAATTGCAATTGAATAATAAAATCTTATACTGCTCATCACCAAACCCATTTGGGCATGAAGAAAATTACTCAGTAGTGTTTTTGTCTTACTCTCCCCATTCTGACACTAAGCACTCCCATGAAAGCCTGTAAGCCAGTCATTTCATGCTTTTATAGCCTCCCAATTTTGGTAGCTGAAGCCTACACTGGGTTCCTATCAACCCAGTGTACCAAGGAGACATGCTTGATCCTTGATATGGAGAATCCTTCCCTATTTGGTTGGAATTTGGGGCAGCCTCATCCGTAAACAAGAGTCCAGTGCATCAAGTTATAGCCCTTTATGGTTGCTCCCTATATCACACTTCTTTATCTTCCTCTGGTCAGATTCTGGTTGGCAAGCCATCCAAGCTAGGTCCAGTTGGTACTGTCTACAAGTCTGGGAGTTCTCACATGCTTCTCACCTCTTTAAATCAGCTGACTGCTTTATTCTTAACTTTAGCCCTCAGTGGGTAGGTCAGTGTCTTTGGACTCAGGAGTTCACACATCCTCTTCTCATTCATCTCAAGGTCAATGGGCATCTATGGAACATTGCCAATTTCAGCCCACGTCTTCTTTGCTATGTTTCCCCCACTTACACTCACAAATTGGCCAGGATGATCACCAGTCTGCATACAAGACTGTTCATGTGTTCCCTTTGAGTTTCAGTCTTGGAAAGAAATTTATCCTGATTGGCTAATTTTTTTTTTTTTTTTTTTGCATTGATAGTTCCATGGCAAATAGCTTGATATTGTTAAAGCCAAACAAAAAATAGTCTGGTTTTTTGTTTTTGTTTTTTTTTTTTTTTAACCCCTTCTCCCTCTGTTTGTCTTCCTTTCAAGAAGTATCTTCTGTTCCTCTAGTTGTTCTGGTTTGGTCTGTATGTCTTTTCAATTGGGAATGCCTCACTCCTGAAGGTTCTAGGTGTGGCTTAGGATTCCACCTAAGGCCCCATACTCCACCAAGACTTCACAAACCTGTTTCCCTGGATACAGTCTAGACCCATTTTGATCATCCAATTCATTATAGTCTGAAGATGGGTTTGCAAGCTTGAGATTTGATTTACTTTAAAAATCAGTCATTGAAAATCCGATAGAATACAGTCCTACTCTGACACACACATGGGGTTGTTATGAATCAGAGGTGACTTGACAGGATTTGTTATTTTTGTTATTGTTATGGTGTTTGCTTCCATATCTCTGAACATTCCAGAGCCTCTATAATATACTCGTGTGTTAATAGATATAAAATATTTTAAGCAGTGTCTTGCACACAGTAAGTATTGATTAAATGTTAGTTACATATTTTATCTATTAGAATAGGCTAGGTTATTCTTCTGTAACAAGCAACCCTAAAATCTCAGAGGCATAGGTCAATAAGCTCATCATATTTTGGAGAGATAAGTATCTTCATTCAGTGAATGCCATAAGTTACAATAAAGGAAAAGATCAGACTGGATATCTAAACACTGGTAATTGCACATGTCATTTATAGCCACGTTTCTTTGGCTCCAGAAAGTTACATGTTCATATCTAACTTCTATAACGGGTGAATACAATGCTTGCATGTATCAAAATACAGGACGAATAGGTATTGGTAAGTGGTAGTCAGACTTACGACAGCAATCATCTATATATCTATAATTATTATCACTATTGTTGTTAAGTGCTGTGAAGTTGGTTCCAACTCATAGAGACCCTGTATAGGGTTTCCAAGGAGCAGCTGGTGAGCTTGAACCACCTACCTTGCAGTTCAAACTGGCCTTGCAGTCCAGCACATTAACCCACAGCGCCACACAAGGACTCCAAATAGTGACCCTAGGTACCACAAAATGAAAACAGCGCTGCTCAGTAACTGTCCCAATCATTGCTATGTTTGAATCCATTCTTGCAGTTACTGTGTCAAACCATCTCAGTGAAGTTTTTTCTCTTTTTCACTGACTCTTTACTTTACCAAACATGATGTCCATCCTAGGGATTGGAGCCTCCAGGTGCATGTCCAAAATACATGAGATGAAGTCTTACAATCTTTGCTTCAAGGGAACATTCTGGTTGTATCTTTTGCAAGTCAAAGTTACCCATTCTGCCAGTCCATGGAATAATCAGTATTGTTTGTCAGCATCATAATTGAAAAGCAGCAGTTCTTCTTCCATATTTCATAAGCTTTGTCCAGCTTTCCTCTGACATTAGACCCTCAGATTGAGAGACTACCTACCTTCAACTTTTTGCCCACCAACTCAAGTTTTAGCCTTGCTTTTGTTCTAGCCTAACACGTCTCTTGCCCTTCTGGCTCAACATCCATTTCCTTTCAGCAACTCTTTACTCCACCCCAAACAAACCTTCACTTTGCCAAGACCTGTCTCCAACTTCAATCACAGAAAAAGAAAAAGAAAAAAAAAAAAAAAGAGAGAGAGAGAGGAAGTTGGACAATCAGCTAGGAGTGAAAGGTCTGTTGCTACATGTTCTGATTGAGGACCACAGAAATAGAATCTAATATATGTTCAAAAACTTCTGTGTTCTAGCAACTTCCTGGAATTATAATTGGGCCTCAGTGGGCTAGGGGACAAGAGCTCATGTACCTCACTTCTCCCATTACAATCGGCTATTCTGGGGAAGGAGTTGGATGAAATGACTATCATGGCATGAAGCTGGCCCACTTAAAACTTCTATTATGAAACAGAGTTGCATAAGCTGTAAGAACAAATAAGTTATATTCTCAGAAACAAATTCCAGTGATTCAGCTCATTTTAGCCTCACATCTTCATCTGTCTCTGAAGTGGCTTATTTAAATTTTAATAGAAAACGTTCAATACGGGGCTCAAATGGAGAGAAGGAAAATAACACTGTTTATCCCCAAGATAAAATTGTGTCAGGAGCCAAAGGGAAAAAAAAAAAAGAGAGAAAGATGATACTAATTTTGTGAAAACAAAACTCCTATGTCCCACTTGGCAGGAACTGGACAAAGCCATATAAAGTCTATTGTACTGAACAAAAGCAGCCATGGTACATGTAGAGACTCACTGTCCCTTTTTGTTTGCTTTTTAAAAAATCATTTGGAAAAGGAAAGTGCCCTTGGGAAAAAGTGAGAAAAGCTTGCAAAAGAAAGTTTTGCCAACATCATAGGGAGGCATATGTTCAGTTCACCAGAGAAGGAGCATAGTCTGAACTGGAAAAACGATAGGAAATGATAGTAGCGTAAAGGAAGACCTTTCATGGGCTCACTTGTAAAACAGAAAAATCTGGGTTCGAGTACTGACTTTGCCACCTACCATCAGTGTGAACTTGGGATCAAAATTAAGAGTGCTGACGTAGAGATTATTGTCTCTAATGGAAAGAATCATAGCTACCTCGTGGTACTGGCATAAGAGGAAACTAAAAGTTGTAAGGAGTCATTTTCCTGGACCATCCTCCTCCAAGGTACCATATCTCAGTGAACTGCACACCTTCTGTATCAGTGGTTGGCAAAATACAGCCCAAGGGCCATATATGGTCTACTGCCTGTAAATAAAGCTGGTTGGAACATATCCATGCCCATTATATTTTGCTTTTTCAAGTATTGTCTATCATTGCTTTAAGGAGCCCTAGCAATACAATGGTTAAATAATCAGCAGATAGCCAAAAGGTTGTAGGTTCGAACCCACCTGTGGCTACATGAAAGAAAAATTCTGGCAATCTACTCCCATAAAGATTATAGTCTCAGAAACTCAGAAGTTCTGTTCTGTCACATTTGGTTGCTATGAGTTGGAGTTGACTCGATGGCACTCGGCATTCACACTATAATAGAGCTGAATAGTTGTGACAAAGACTATATTGCTCACAAAGCCTAGAACATTTACTCTCAGACCTGATATGGAGAAAACTTATGAACCCTTGCTTCAGACACTCATAAAATTTGGGAATCATTCCAAGCAAAGATGTCTTCCTCACTTCTATATCCAATCATGCACCATGCCCTGTGGATTCAATCTACAAATTATCACTTGACTATTTATACATCTCTTTATCTCCACTGACATCATCCTAGTCCAACGTGCCATCACTAGTCCCCCAAGCATCTACTCTCTCTAGCTTACTTTTTAATGCTTTTATTGTGTACTGAATGAGTAAAGACTTACAGGACAGACCATAAGTTTTACATTCAGCAAATCATTGTAATGATTACAATCCCATCCATGCACCCTCAGCCAAAAGTATTTACCTCTCTTACCTTTTTTTTGATGTGCACATGCCACAATGAAAATATATATTCGTTTAAACATCTAAGGGTATATTTTGCAAGTCAGCCTCCTGCCCACAGACACACTGCTTTTATCAGTCCCTTAGCCTGTAGTCCTCTGCTGCTTATTCTATGCCATCATCTCTGCCACCATCTCTGTTGTCACTTCTTTTCTGGTTAAGATCTCTTGCTCCTTTCATGTTCTTCCCTTTTGATGGTTCTTGGGTCCTCTGTTCCTGAAATGACACATTAGCTGCTTCCTCTTATTAGTTACAACTCTTCTCCATTTACAGTTGTGACAATCATCATTAGACCTGGTAATTCAATTACTTGTAATTAAATCATAAAATCCTATCTCCCTCATCATCAGACCCATCTGGACAAGAAAAGAACTATTCAGTAGGATTTCTGTTTTACTCCCCTCATTCTAACATTAAGCACCCTCATAAAAAGTTGTAAGCCAGGCACTTCATGCCATTATAGCCCTCAGTTTTGATAGCCAAAGTGTAAGTTATCTGTCCCTGTCAACCCAGTGTACTAGGGAGACATGCTTGATCATTGATATGAAGAATCCTTCTCTATTCCATTAGAATTTTGAGAAGCTTTATCCATAAGCAAAGGTCCAGTTGGTCAGCTTGTAGCACTTCACACTTGCTCCCTGTATCATACTTCTTTATCTTCTTCTGGTCAAATTGTGGTCAGCAAGCCAGCCAAGCTAAGTCAAATGTGTACTATCTGCAAGTTTCGGAGTTCTCGCATGCCCCTTTCCTCTTCAGACCAGCTGACTGCTTCTATCTTAAATCTAGACCCCAGTGGCTAGGTACGGGGTCCTTGGGCTCTGGACTTCAAGGGTCTCCCTAAATTTCAAAGCATCCAGCCCATCCTCTTCTTTCTCGCATATGAACGTCATTGGACATCTATGCAATATGGCCAAACTCAATGCAAGTCTTCTTTGCTGCATTTCCTCCCCTTCTACTCATAAGTTGACAAGGAGGGTCTCTCTTCAAATGGCAATCTTAGTGAGCTTTTTAACAAATGCAAATCATCCCAACTTTCTGCTTTTGACCACTCTAAGGATTCTCCTTTTTCTTTGGATAGATATAGCATCCTGACAGACTGAAAAGCCATCTTTGTCTCTCATCTCCCTTTCCCCCCAGGGACAGTCCCTATTTTGGTTTTCTAGTGTTGCTGTAACAAAAAGATCACAAGTGGCTTTCAAGAGCAAATAGGTATTTTCTCAAAGCTCAAGAGACTAGAAGTCCAAATTCAGGTTATATCTAAATTTCAGTTCTAGAGCAAGGTCTATGGCTTCTTTCAGCATCTGTAGGCACAGAATTTCTTAGAGATAACCTTTGTGTCTTGGTCTCAATCTTTTCTTGCATCGTGGCTCTTCATAGTACTTTGAACTTGGGTCCAAAGGATGTACTTCACTCCCAGCCCTTCTTTTTTTGTGGTATTAGGTCCCACAGAGCTCTGCTTGCTTAATTTATCTCTTTTATATCTCAAAAGAGATTAATTCAAGATACAGCCTAATCCTGTATATTGCATCTGCCATCCTTAACATCACAGAAGAGGGTATTTATCAAATAGGCTAATGGTATCAGATCAAGTCTGATCACATCAGATTATACCAGGGAGATGATTTCATCATATTAGATATCATCATGGAGGAGATTATCACATCTTAACTATTAAACCACTAAGAATCTTAGCCAAAACAGGCTGACACAAAATCTTAACTATCACAGCTGGTATGGCTTCATTTACATAACAGAAAAACTCTAAACAGGGAGTCAGAAGGTTTGTTCTCAGTAGGTTATTCTTATATATCACAATTCTCTTCATTGGGCCTTTGTTTCTCATAGGTTCAAGGACCATGAATTCAGCACATATTGAGAAAAGGGGAGCTAGATACCAATCAGTTCATAATTCTGTTCTTGGGTCCAACTAGCCTACTCTGTTCTTGGGTCCAACTAGCCTTTCCACATATGAGCAGAAAGAAGGCTAGTTTGACCCAAGACTTACCCAAAGGATGATTCCTGAACTAGGAAAAGATGTGTGCATCACCTTTACATCCTCATCACCTAGCTAATTCCTACCCATCCTTTAGGCCTTAGCCTAAATGTTACCTGCTCAGGCAAATTCTTATTACTTTGTATTGGTGGTTGAATTCATTTATATATCACCAACACATACTTATATATTATATATCACCAGCACAGTGGGCCTTTGAGCAAATGTTTGTGGGATTGTGCCAAATTAAAGATGTTTATGTGTGTTAGCCCCCTTGATGTCTAATAGAAAGTTTGATGACCTGCTGCAATGCAATTTGGTGCAAAAGGAATGTGGATGTGCTGCTTCTTGAATGAGAGGGAACTGCAAGGGCACTCTTTCTGAAAGGCCAGTGTGGTACTGAGTCAATGAGGTTCATTGTGTAAAGCGGCAGTGTACCAGGTAGAAAGGACACTAAGATTGCCAGTCTCTCCAAGACTGAACTGAGGGACTTACATTTCTGGGGAGGTGTGTGTCATATGGCTTGTCCTCAGGGGATTTTGCCTACACATCAAGAGCTGAACATAAAATTTTATCGAGAAGATAAAGCCAAATATTACAACAAAATGTGCAAAGATCTGCAGTCAGAAAATCAAAAAGGAAGAACACACTTAGCATTTATCAAGCTGGGGAAACTTAAGAAAAAATTCAAGCTTTGACTGTCATTATTTAGGGATTCTCTGGGCAATTTACTGAATGATGCAGAAAGCATCAAAAGAAGATGGAAGGAATATACAGAGTCACTGTACCAAAAGGAAATGGTTGATGTTCAACCATTTCAAGAGGTAGAATGATCCTGAAGGAAGAA
>NW_006408774.1:2815001-2815871 GCF_000296735.1 Chrysochloris asiatica
GATGTTTACAACTGTTTCTCCTCATTTTGAGTGGTGACCCATCAGCAAATGCAGATCCCAAGGGCTTTGCTCCATTCTCATTTTCCAGCATACTTGGCAATTCTCCCCTGCTATTCATAATGGTTTTGGTAACTGAGCATTCAGAAGTAGTCTGTCTCTCTTTATTCCTAATTTGTCTTAGTCCGGAAGCTAAGCTGAAATCTGTCCATCATAGATGACTCTACTGGTATTTAAAATGCTTGTGGCATCTGTTCCAACATCACAGCAACAGGCAAGCCATCACAGGATGGAAAATGATACAAGATGTTTGTGTTTATTGACTGTGCAAGGAATTTGACTGTGTGGATCATAACAAACTATGGATAGAATTTCAAAAAATGGGAAATCTCAAGCATTTAGTTGTGCTCATGAGACACCTGAACCTAGAACAGGAACATTTGAACAGAACAAGGGAATATTATTTGATATGATTTTAAATCAGAAAAGTTGTGTGTCAGAATTGTATCCTTTCATGATACCTATTCAATCTGAATACAAGAAGCTGAATTATATGAAGAATGAGGCATCAGGATTGGAGAAAGGCTTTCAATACGCAGCTGGCACAACCTTGCTTGCTGCAAAATAAAGAGGACTTACTGATGAAAATGAAAGAATATGACCTTCAGTACAGATTAAAACTCAATATAAAGAAAACAAAAATCTTTACAAATGGATCAATAAACAACATCATGATAAATGGAGAAAAGAATGAAGCTGTCAATTCTGATGGAAAGAGCAGTCAAGAAATCAAAGAATGTATTTATTACATTGGGAAATATGCTGCAAAATACCTCTTTGAAATGCTAAAGTTCCAAGATATCTGTTTAAGGA
>NW_006408774.1:2828232-2832602 GCF_000296735.1 Chrysochloris asiatica
TATGTTCAATAGCATTATAAGCATGTGAAAGTTGGGCAATTAATAAGGAAGACCATAGAAGAATTGAAGTATTTTGGCATGGTGTTGGAGGATAATATTCAAAGTACCATGATCTGCCAGAAGAACAAAGAAATCTGTGTTGGAATAAAATCATAGTTCCTTAGAAACTACAATTACACAACTTTGTCTCTCATACTTTGGGCATATTATCAGGAGGGATCAGTTCCTAGATAAGGACATCATGCTAGGTAAAGTGGCGGATCAGCAAAAAAGTGGAACACTCCCAATGTGATGGATTGGCACACTATCAACAGATTAACTATGATTGTAAGGATGGCAGGACTGGGCAATGTTTCATTCTGTTGTACATAAAGTCACTATTAGTCCATACCAACTCTCCAGCACCTAGCAACAGTAACGACAGTTCCTACTGGCTATTGAAATAGGAGAATAAACGTTTTGAGAGTCTGGTGTCTGCCCTTATGTGGCACTCTATCATGTTACCTTCCTTCCTTTTTGGGAATACTAATACAGATGGAATCAGGGCCCCATGTCCATCGTCAGACCCCAAAGGTAGTTAGATACTCACTATCTCTGTCCTTGAGCATCAAGGGTACCAGCAGGTATCCTACTCACATGCCCTTAGGACTTTGAAGTTTGTAGGTGTGATTTAAAGGCACAGGAGTGCTGGGGATTGTCACAAAGATAGACACAAGAATCCAGTGGTTTTGTGATTAGTGTCCAGGTCAGAGACTCAAGAGGGGTATCTGGTTGGGTCTTGCCTTCTTTGGAAGCTCCCCATTTTCTTAGCCTGTCTCTCCAACTTTCCCATTAATTCTATGAGCCTCCTCATATAGCATTCATAAGGATTCATTTCCTTAAGCAAGAGTTTGATTTTGTTGTTTGAAAATTGTGACAAGTGAGAAGGAAACGTATCTACTATATATAACTACCTGTATTACTCTTATCTCATTAATTGTCAGAAGAATTCTATCAAGTGACCCGCGTCCTCCCCTTACCAAAATTCTAAATGCTGGAAACATTCAAATTGTAGTTGCTACTTGCCACTGAGCTGAGTCTGCTCGAAGTCATGGTGACCTTTTATATACCAAAATGAAATACTGCCTGGTCCTGTGATACTTCATGATCCTTGGAATGTTGATTTAGTATTCCAAAAATAGAATTGTTCTAAGTAAAAGAATCACTTAATTGTCATCAGGCCTCCTAGTGTGGCACTGTTGAATAATCGCTCAAATGTGAACCACAAGGTCAACAGTTTAAACCCACCAGCTGCTCCTAGGAAATTCTGTGCAAGTCCACTATGAGTCGGAACTGACTTGACAGCACTTAATAACTACAGCAACAACTATCATAGACTCAACCAATCATCTAATAATTTGGACTCCTGTTGTAGTGCTGTAGGATAAGCACTGGACTGCTAGCTACAAGATTAGTGCTTCAAAGTGACCAGCCACTCCTTTAAACCCTATGCAGGTTTGCTATGAGTCAGAACTGACTGGATATCACTTCACAACAACAATAATGCATAGGTTTGACAAATGCTCACTAAGAAGGAAGTAGAATGATCCAACAGACTCAAAATAATCACTGTGTAAAGTCTCAATAAATGGAGTCTTGGTGTGACGCTGTAGAGTAGGTTAATGCGCCAGACTGCAAAGCCATTTGAACTGCAAAGTCAGTGGTTCAAGCTCACCAGTTGCTCCTCGGACATCCTATACAGGGTCGCTATGAGTAGGACTAGACTCCACGGCACTTAACAACAATGACAAACTAATCACAAGGTTAGTTTGAACCACAGGGTCAGTGGTTCAAATTGACCAGCTGCTCTTTGGAAATGCTATACAGGGTCACTATAAGTTGGAACCGACTCAATGGAACTCAACAACAACAACAAAGTTTCAATTAAGAACCCTGATGGCTTGAGGATTAACCACTCTGTCTGCTAGCCAGATGATTGCGGCTTGACCTCACCCAGTGTTTCCATGGAAACAAACCAGGTAGTCTTCTCCTGTAAAGATGATATCCTAGAAAATCCTCTAGGGCCATTTTTCACTGTCACATGGGGTTGAAATTGAATCAACAAAACAACAACCATATCTCAATGCATATTCTGCTGGAGTATGGCTCTTGATCATTTATATGATTTAGGAATAGATAAGAATGACTTTGAAGCTTAATCATTCAAATTGTTGCATTGAAAGAAGTGGCAAAGAACAAGGCACCAGGAATTGATGGAATAAAAATCATTCAAATTGGGCATACATAAATCCTATTTCTAAACTCATGCATTGATAGAACAACAACAACAACAACAACAAAATGGAAATAGAAAGTCAAGAATATGTACCTAAAGTATGTATCTAGAAAGGATTGAGGCTGAATCAAGTTAGTCTTTCTCTGTGTCTGTGCTTGTTTATAACTTTACTCTTTTAGAGTTCATGCATCTAAACTCCAGAGAGACTCCAACTATAAGATTCATCAAAGTATGGATAAATAATCTCCTCTGTGTTTCTCTTTCACAGCTGATGAAACAGGGCTCAGATGGGTTTAGATAACTTAAGATACCTCATTTGTAAATTTAAAACTCAGCAATTGCATTAATGTGTTCTATCACTTTGAAACGAATTATTTCAGACCCATCGTCTAGGTTCCAACCTTTTTCTTCAGGTGAGTTTGCAAAGAACTTAAAATAGTGTTTTGCATACTCATTTATAAATACCAACACCTCCTGGTGACTCCATATGTTATGAAGTAGAACTGATCCATAGGCTCTCAATTGTTCCATAGGATCCTTGGCTGTAACCATTTATGGAAATAGATCACTACTCCTTTCTTCCAAGGAACTTCTGGGTAAATTCAGATGCCAACTTCTAGATTAATTGTTGTTGTTGTTGTATGTGCTGTGGAATCAGTTCTGACTCATAGTGACCCTGTACAGGGTTTCTGAGGCTATAAATCTTTATGGGAGCAGAAAGCCTCATCTTTCTCCTGCAGAACAGCTGGTAGTTTCAAACTGCTGACCATGAGATTAGCAGCCCGATTTGCAACAATTATGCTACCAGAGCTCCTTCAAGATTAATGTTGTTGTTGTTGTCAGGTGCCATCGAGTCGGAACCGACTCATAGCGACCCCATGCACAGCAAAACGAAACAATGTCCAATCCTGGGCCAACCTCACTACCACTGCCACACTTGAGTCCATCAATGATGCCACCTGGCCAATCCATCTCGTTAGAGGTCTTCCTCTTTTTCTCTGACCCTCCACCTTACCCAGCAAGATTAATAGTCAAGTAAAAACCATTTGTACCACCTAGTCTTACATATAGAATCCTGGTGTGGTGCTTTAGGATAAACACTGGTCTGCTAAGCACAAGGCCAATGGTTTAAACCTACTAGCTGCTTCTTGGAAATCTACACAGTGTTGCTATTGGTTGGAACTAACTATACGTCACTTAACACCAATACACACACAATATTACATATGGTGTTGCTAGGTGCCATTGAGTTAGTTCTGGCTCATAGTCACCCTATCCACAACAAAACAAACACTGCCCAATCCTGTGTTAATCGCCCACTTATAATGTTTCAGCCCATTGTTGCTATGTCAATCCATCTCATGGGGGTCTTTCTCTTTTTCTTTAACCGTCTACTTTACCAAGCATGATGTCCTTCTTCAGGGACTAATCTTTCCTAACATGTCTCCCCAATGATGAAGTTTCCCCCTTCTTGCTTCTTAGGAGAATTCTGGCTATACTTCTTTCAAGCTAGATTTGTTTGCTTTTCTAGCAGACCATATATTATTTACATATGTTTGGTTGGTTGGTTGTGTGCCTTTGAGTTGGTTCTGACTCAAATGACTGTGTGTAGGATTTCTGAAGCTGTAAACCTTTATGGGAGCAGAAAATCTCATCTTTCTTCTGCGGAATAGGTAGTAGTTTTGTACTGTTAACCTTGCAGTTAGCAGTCCAATGCATAACCAACTACACTACCAGAACTCCTTATGTTATTGTTGTTGCTGTTAGGTGCCATCGAGTCAGTACTGATACATAGTGACCCTATGCACAACAGAACAAAACACTGCCTGGTCCTGGGCCAACCTGACATTTGTTGACACCCTTGGGCCCATTGGTGCTGCCACTTTGCCAACCCATGTCGTTGGGGGTCTTCCTCTTTTTCTCTGACCCTTCACCTTACCAAACATGATTTACTTCTCCAGCGACTGGTCCCTCCTGACAATACGTCCAAAGTATGAGAGACAAAGTTTGGCCAGCTCCAAGGAGCACTCTGGCTGCACTTCTTCCAACACAGATCTCTTGGTTCTTTTGGCAGCCCATGGCACTTTCAATATTC
>NW_006408774.1:2832832-2838123 GCF_000296735.1 Chrysochloris asiatica
TTGATCCAAGAAGAATGAAGTCTTTGACAACTTCAATCTTTTCTCCATTGATAAGAATGTTGTTTATTGGTCCAGTGGTGAGGATTTTTGTTTTCCTTATATACTGTAAACAATAATTATTTGTTAACCATCTGTCAGCTAAATATCATAATTATCCCCTTTTTTCAACCCATCTATATGATTGTTGAAGTTATGGTGTGGTGTTAAGATAATGCACTGGATCACAAGGTTGGTTTGAACCACAAGTTCGGTGGTTCAAATTCACCAGCCACCCCTAAGAAACCCTATACACAGTCACTATGAGTAGAAACTGACTTGACAGCACTTTGCAACAACAACATTAGATTTTTTATAACAGGAATTCAATTTTTATTTCTAAATATTTCCTTTGCTCCTGTCTCAACTCTCTACCATCATGAGTAATATTGTGTTTTTTTTTTCCTTGCAATTTTGATTCTATGTCTCATCTTTAAACACAGTATTCATAGCTGTTATTTCTTTTGTATCTGATAAACCTGTAGCCAAGTCCTCGAGGGTTGTTATTTGCTTCCAGTGACTGTCAATCTTGCTGGCCTGTTGTACTGTGTGTTTGCTAACGTTTCATTGTAAACTTATAATTGGCTGGACTTAATCCTGTGCGAATTCTGAAGACTCTGAGTTGAAAATGCTTTCCCCTTAGCCGGCCCCTATACTGTGCCTATGCCATTTCCAGACACCAGGGACTGCTCACCTTAATATTCTGTTGTTTTCGCTGTTGTTGTTAAGTGCCATCAAGAAGGTTCTGACTCATAGCAACCCAGTATAGGGTTTCTGAGAAGCATCTGGTGAGTTTAAACAGCCTTGTGGTTCAAACCAACCTTGCAGTCACCTGCTTATCCTACAGTGCCACACCAGGACCTTAATTTGGGAACACTGTAATTGTTTTTCTTTTCTTTGTTTTCCCCAGTTCCATAGGTAGTTTAAAAGTAACAAAAAAAGTCCACATGAGAACAGACGGAGACAGGAGGTAACAAATTCTAGAGGAAACTGCTACTGTCACTGAGTAATTGTTTCCAGGGTCATAGTAGAGACATACATGCTTTTTACTTAGCTCCCTTTATTGCAGGCAGATTTCTTCGTTTCCTTCCTTCGTGTCTTTCCTTGGTTTCTTTCTTTCCTTCCTTCCTTCCTCCCTCTCTCCCCTCCCCTTCTTTCTTTACTTTCTTCCTTCTTTCCTCCTTCCCCTCTAGTTTTCAGTGATTGTATTGACCCTTTGAATGTCCTGGTTTATGAGAGGACCTCAAATTCATTCCCACGCACTCTCCATTTGTCTTGATCCCTAAGTTCATTTCCCCATATTCTGGATGATCAATAATTTTCAAAGCTACAGATACCTGTTGTTGTTGCTAGAATCTGTAGAGTTGGATCTGACTCACAGAGACCCTCTGAACAACAGAATGAAATCCTGCCTGGTCCTAGGCCATCCTCATGATAGCTCTAGCTGATTTTTGGGGGCCCATTGTTGCAGCCACTTTGTCCATACATCTTGTTGGGAGTCTTCTTCATCTTCATTGACCTGCTACTTTACCAAGCATGATCTCTTTTTCTGAATTGTTCCCTCCTTGGAACACACCCAAAGTATGTGAGAAAATATTTTGCTACTCTAAGGTGTATTCTGTGTGTACTTCTTCCAAGAGACATTTGTTTTTCTGGAAGTCAACGGCACTTTCAAAATCTTCTTTGATCTGCCTTATTCATTGTCCAGCTTTCACATGCATTTGAGGTGTTTGAAAATACTGAGGCTTGGATCAGGTGCTTCTTAAAGCAACATCTGTGCTCTTTAACACTTTAACAAGGGTTTGTGCAGCAGATTTGTCCAGCACAATATATCATTTGATTTCTTCATTGCTAATTTCATGAGCATTGATTGTGGTTTAAAGCAAAATGAAATCTTTTGCAACTTCAATCTTTTCCTCATTTATCATGATGTTTTTATTTTCCCAGTTGTGAAAACTTTTATTTTCTTTACGTTGAGTTGTAATCCATTCTGAAGGCTATATTCTTTTTCATCAATAGATATTTCAAGTCCTCTTCATTTGTTATCTGCTTGTCACTAGTTGCTAATGAGTGTTCATCCAATCCTGATACTACTTTCTTCTTGTAGAATAGTGTCTGAGATTATTTGCTCATCAGATAGATTGAATGTTGTTAGGTGCCCTTGAGTCCATTCCGACTCATGTTGTTGCTGTTGTTGTTATATGCTGTGGAGTCGGTTCTGACTCATAGTGACCCTGTACAGGATTTCTGAGGTTGTAAATCTTTAAGGGAGCAGAAAGCATCCTCTTTCTTGTACAGAACAGCTGGTAGTTTCAAACTGCTGACCCTGAGGTTAGCAGCCAGATTCTTAACCACTACGTTACCAAAGCTCCTTATTCCAACTCATAGAGACCCTGTATAGGGTTTCTGAGGAGTGACTCTGCATTTGAACTTCCGACACTGCGATTTAAACTGACTTTGAGGTCTAGTTCTTATCCTGTAGCACCACACCAGGACACCACAGAACGAATAAGTATGGTGTAAGTATGGTGAAAGAATTCAACCCTGATACACACACTTTTCCTAAATTTAAGCCATTCAGTGTCTCCTTGTTCTGTTTGAAAGATTGCCTCTTGGTCTATGTATAAGTATTCTGGAATTCGCATTCTTGACAATGTGATGTGATTGTATTATGATCTACACAATTGAATGCCTTCACATAGTCAGTAAAACACAAGTAAACATCATTCTGGTAATCTCTGCTTTCAGTCAAGACCTATCTGACAATAGTAATGATGTTCCTCAGTCCACATCCTTTTCTGAGTCTGGTTTGAATTTCTGGCAGCTACCTGTCAATATATGGAATCCTGGTGTGGCACTGTGGGCTAATGTGTCAGACTGCAAGTCATTTGAACTCCAAGGTCAGTGGTTCAAGTTCACCAGCTGCTTCTTGGAAACCCTATACAGGGTGGCTATGGGTCAGAATCGACTAAACAGCACTTAACAACAACAACAACAACCTGTCAATATAAGGTGCTCTGGTAGCGTAGTGGTTACAAGTCAGGCTACTAACTTCAAGGTCAACTATTCGAAACTACCAGCCATTCCATGGAAGAAAGATGAGACTTTCTGCCCTTGTAAAGATTTATAGCCTTGGAAACCCTAAGCAGGGTCACTGTGAGTTAGAACTGACTCCGTGACACACCACCACCACCTGTCAATATACTATTGCAACCATTCTTTTAATTATCTCCAGCAAAAGTTTAGTTATTTGTGGTTTTAATAATACTGTTCTTTCTGGAAGATGCATTTCTTTGGAATGAACACAAATATAGATGTCTTTCAGTTGATTAGCCAGGTAGCTGTCTTCCAAATTTCTTACTGTTTCCAACACTGTATCAACTTGTTGAAACATTTCAATGGCTATTCCAGCAATTCTTATAGCCCTGTTTTTCACTAATGCCTTCAGCGCAGCTTGGGCTTTTTCCTTCAATACTATAGGTTTTTGATCGAATGTCAACCAATTATTTTTGGAACAGTGAGTCTTGTGTATTCCTCCCATCTTCTTTTGAAACTTCCTGCATTATTCCATAATTTGCTTGTAGACTCCTTCAGAATTGCAATTCTAGGCTTACTTTACTTTGTTTGCTCTAGCAGCCCTTTGAAAAGTTTCTGTTCAGTTCTTTTACCTGATTGTGCCATTCTACCAATGATTACTCTTCTTTTCATCCTTGCTAAACGGTCTGCGTTCGCTCATGGTTAGTTTCTTGTGGCATTGAAGGAATTTCTGGTTTTCTTGTGTATTGAGAAATACATTGAAAAGTGTGTTTGTTGTTGTTATTTATTCAGCACCTACACACAATACAGCAGGAAAGCTACCCAGGCTACCTTGTTATCCTATGGCTAGAAGAAGTTCACATAAATATCAGCTATGACTACAATTTTACATTGATCAAATTATTTATTTGATCACACAGAATACAAGAAATAAACCTAGGGCTCATGAAAAATTGAAGGAGGGTTGAGTGAATTTGGGATCCTCTCTGATACCAGGATATTTATAGGGTCAGTACAATCAGTGAGAAGTGAAGAAGAGATGAGAGAGTCACTCTGGAAAGTTTGATTCGGTGCCTGACCTATTGTAAGAGTCAAGTAAATGGCGATCATTTTGAACATGTTGAGATTAGTGTGTACCTCAATATAAAAATTAGTGAACTAAGAATAATGTTTGGTGAGCATGTCTTTATTCATTGAATTAATACTAAAAGTATGTTGCTGTTGCTAGAATAGAACTGATTCCACAGAATTTCCAAGGCTGCAAATCTTGACAGAATCAGACTGCCACATAGTTCTCCCTTGGAGTGACTGGTGGATTTCAACTGCTAACTTTTATGTTAGCAGTCAAGCATTTAACCACTGCACCACCAGGGATCCTTACCAAAAGTGTAGTTAGCTTGAAAATGTTGACATTAAAAGGAAAGGTATAGATCCAAAAAGATTAGAAACTACTGGCCTATTTCATAGGGATGTCGTGAGGATTCAAAGAAAAGGCATGCTAATCTTAGGGAAGTGAGTGACCACATGTCTAGCTGCCTGTTCCCTTGATGGAGATAAGGACTACCATGGTTTTATCATCAATCCCTTCCTATCCCATACAATTAATAGTCACTGCCTACAGACTTGGCAACTGCCACCAGACTCAGGGATGACTTCAAAATATAAAAACCTACACCAATAATTACTTATTTTCTCTCTCTCTCTCTCTCTCTCTCTCTCTCCCTCTCTCTCTCTCTCTCTCTCTCTCTCTCTCTCTCTGTGCAGGCTGCTTGGCTCTTCTGTTTCCTGAGTCCTCCTTTATACTCATTAAAATATGTTAATGATAACTCTGCAAAAGGAAAATGAGGAAAGTAAGAAGACAAAACAAGGAGAAAACCAATACATCCCGGGAGTTTAGCAAGCTTGGATAAATTCAAAGTTGTATTTTCAGGTTATGAGTGTTTTGTTTATTGACTAAAGATACTAACCACTCCTTCCTCCTTTTTTTAAACCCATAGCACACTCTTTAATGGCATATTTTTTTCTTTTTAAATTCAGCAAACCTTTATTGAGTATCTGCTGTGCAGACAGCACACAGTGTTAAGTGATGGGGACTATGAAGCATAAAGAGGTCCCTCCTCTCTGTTGGTATCCATTCTTGTTAACAATATAAACACCCTCTAGGGCTCACCACTGGACCAATGAACAACGTTCTTATCAATGGAGAAAGGATTGAAGTT
>NW_006408774.1:2838523-2840160 GCF_000296735.1 Chrysochloris asiatica
AACAAAACCCATTTCCAATTAAGTTAGGTTTTATAGGCCTTTACATAAGCACTGGTAGCATAGTGGTTACAAATCAGGCTGCTAACCTCAAGGTCAGAAGTTCGAAACTACCAGCTGTTCTGTGGGAGAAAGATGGGGCCTGCTTCCGTAAAGATTTACAGCCTCGGAAACCCTATGCAGGGTCGCTATGAGTCGGTATCGACTTGATGGCACCTAACAACAACAACAAAGGGCTCCAGTACTCATAATGTAGGCTTGTTAACGTCTGAATCAAATATATTCAGACTCTAACAGTCATAGCTATGGGTGTGGGTTTGTTTTTGTTTTGACTTAGGGCCTCTATGTGCAGCCCTTCTTTGATGTACAGTGTTTGAGATATAATAGAAACTCAATAAATATTTGTTTAGTGAATACATAAATAGATTCACCTGGGTGCCCAAACAAAATAAAGATATACCACAATACCAGTAAACAGATTCATAGCACTTCCTTTAAAAAGTATTCAAACCAGCTAAACCATGAACACTGGTATGAAGCCACATAGTTCCTTCCTTTGAACAAGTCCTGGTTTTTCTGGTTCCCCTTGCCTCATTCATCTTTCTAGTTCCAATCCCTAACTTCAACTCATGACTCCAGTTGTGGCATCTTCCCACTCTTGGTAGCTGTTAGCACGTCCATTGAAACACCTGCTGATCAGTTTTGATTTTGTACAATATGTCACAAGTGACATTTGGGACTGGGTCTGAAGCATCTTGTTAGTTTTCCAGAAAGAACTCTCAAGCACACACTAGGTTTCAGTCTCATTCAGTTCTGCTTGTACACAGTCTTCTACTGGTTTTTAAACAGGGTCTTAGTGTAGTGAGAGTTGTGTGCCTTTTAGGAGGCTATCCAGAAGGAAAAGGTAGATTAAAAGGGAATTAGACTAGAGACAGAGAGTTAAGAAAATATTCAGTCAGTCAACTGAAAAACAAAAGAATGTCTGCACTAAGGTGGGAATGTGGAGGGAGAAGAAGGGAGAAATGAGTGCTACACTAGGGGAAGTCAATGGGCTGGAAAAGTGATTGGATGAGATTCAGGCTCAATGGGCTATGGTGTGCTGGTGACCTGTGAAACACTGTACTGTCTCAGAGAAAACAGCCTCTATGGATCAGCACAGACAGAGGAGAACCATGGGAAGAATGGAATAGGAGCTAAATACTTCACAGTATGCAATAGTAAGCCAACTCCCAATAGTTGAAGAGGTTAATATTAAAAAATAATAATACATACATTTTCCCCCAGGCTAATTTTTCTTCCATCATGTCCTACTGTCTGCATCACCTTTGTAGAGACTTTGACAGAGTTGTGCAATGGGGAGTGTTTATTCCCTCTTGAGAAAAGAGATTTATGCTGTTAATTACACAATTGTCCTCTCACCATTTCCCCTCAGTTACCTTTATGCACAGTTTTCTAAAGACATGATACAAGATGATGTTATGTTACATTACACACACATACACCCATGTCTTTGAAAAGGGCACCTAGCATTTATCTGTGGCTACTTCTTAAGCTTCTCTTTACTTCTCACAGGGAGTGGGAGGAGTGGAAGAGTTTACAGTTGTATGGACTTAAGGATATAGTAATATCACCTTATCATT
>NW_006408774.1:2841109-2854947 GCF_000296735.1 Chrysochloris asiatica
ACCATTCAATGTTCCCATATTCTGTTTGAATAACAGCCTCTTGGTCTACGTATAGGTTCCCCATGAGCACAATTAAGTGTTCTAGAATACTCATATTTCACAATGTTGTCATTGTATAGATGCGGTAAATGTATCCAGTAAAAGTCTGTGTTTTATGCATTAAAGATATATAGCTACACTACATCCCAGAGTTTTCAGAATGACTAAAATATAGCCCATACAGTCTAAGTACTTCTATTCTAAATCAAACCAAACTTGTCTTACTTAATTGAGGTGCTAAATGTTTGTCCTAATATCACCTCCAAGTCTATTGCTGGACATAAGACAAGGCATAGAGCTGATGTTAGTGTGAACAACAAAACCCATTTCCAATTAAGTTAGGTTTTATAGGCCTTTACATAAGCACTGGTAGCATAGTGGTTACAAATCAGGCTGCTAACCTCAAGGTCGGAAGTTCGAAACTACCAGAAGTTCCATGGGAGAAAGATGAGGAGATCTGCTCCCGTAAAGATTTACAGCCTCAGAAACCCTGTGTAGGGTCACTATGAGTCAGAACCGAATCCACGGTACTTAACAACAAGAAGAATATAAGCACAAGTGGAAGGTCAGTGAAAAAGAGGAAGACCCCCAAGGAGCTGGATTGGTACAGTAAAAAGAGCAATGGGCTTTGGCGAAGCAATAATTATGAGATTGGTGCAGGATCGGGCAGTGTTTCCTTCTGTTGTGCAGAAGATTGCTATGAGTTACTACTGACTCAGTGGCACCTAACACCAACCTAAAAGCACATTTAAAATTTGCTTAGAGTGATTTGGATAAAAATACTTAAATGCACCCAATGTAAACTAAAAAAGATTATGGACTAGAATTTTAAGGGGAAATCAGAAAATAACAAGAAACTTACTGAACTCAGGGATTTTTTCACCTTCCAAAACTGCCATAACAGATTACCACAAACAGTATTTTAAAACCACAAATATTTATTATCCTAAGATTCTAGATGCTAGAAATCCAGAATCAGGGCCCAATTAGGTCATATTCTCTCTAAAGGTGTTAGACTAAGATTCTTACAGGTCTCTTCCTAACTTCTGGGTTGCCAGAAATCCTTGGCATTCATTCACATTTAACTGATGACACCAGCTTCTCCCTTTCTCATCACATAGCATTTTCCCTGTGTGTCTCTAAGCCCCTACCTTCATATGACCATCTTATGAGGACATGAGTCATTACATTTAGGGTAAGCCTACTCCATTGTTAGCTCATCTGAAATACTGGCAGTCCCTGGGTTTTGTTGTTAGGTGTCACTGTGTTGATCCTAACGCATAGCGGCCTATGTACAACAGAATGAAACTCTCTACCCAGTCCTATGCAATCCTCACAATTGTTATATTTGAGCCAATTGTTGCTGCCACTGTGTCAGTTAATCTTGTTGGGGGGTCTTTCTCTTTTTCACTCTTCCAAGCTTAATGTCCTTCCTTCCCCAGGGATTGGTCCCTTCTCTTGTGTTAATATGTCCAAAGTAGGAGAGATGAAGTCCTGTCATACTCCCTTTTAAGGGACAATGTACTGTTACAGTCTTTGTAAAATTATCTTTAGCAAAATTAAACTGCATGCAATAGTAATGATACTGTACAATATTGTACAATGATTTCTGCATTCCGTTGGGTCACCTCTCTTTTGAACAGTCACAAATATGAATCTCTTCCAATCAGTTGGCCAGGTACCAGTCTTCCAAATTTCTTGGCATAGATAAGTGAGTGCCTCCAGTGCTGCATCAGTTTGTTGAAAGATTCCAATTTGTATTCCATTAATCCCTGGAACCCTTTTCATTGCCAATGTCTTTTCTGTAATAATTCCTACTTGCCCTTTAATGCAAGGCTTGAACTGGTTCTGACATGGCCAGAAAATGAAACTGGAACACACTGGAATTTTTATTTTTGGCAATGCGTCTTGATAACCAGTATGGAACAAGTTTCTGGTCAAAGTTCTGGATAGAAGTCTGGGAAGAGGCATAGTGAGCCCTATCAGGAGCCTGATGCATGACACTGGACCATAGACAGGACTGTTGAGAATCACACACATTCACAGCAACACAGTTCATCTCCAGTTTTGAGCTGGGTACCTCCAATTGTGTAGTCTTCCTTTTGTTGTTGTTTAATGCTATTCAGCTGGTTAAAATTTATAGCAACCCTGTATATGGTTCCCAAGGAGTGGCTGGTGGATTTGAACCTCCAACCTTGCAGTTCAAACCAACCTTGTGGTCCAGTGCTTCTCCTATGGTGCCACACCAAGTCTTCCTTTGTGTTGTTGTTGTTAAGTGTCATCGAGTAGGTTCCAACTCATAGCGACCCTATATATAAGAAAGGCTAGTGTGCTTGAACCACCGACCTCATGGTTCAAACTGACTTTGTAGTCTAGCGCATTAACCTACAGCACCACACCAAGACTCCAACTTTTACTTTGTTGTTGTTGTTGTTGTTATGTGCCTATACAGGGTTTTCCAGGCTGTAAATCATTACAGGAGCAGAAAGCCTCATCTTTCTCCCACGGAACAGCTGGTAGTTTTGAACTGCTGACCTTGCGGTTCACAGCCCGATTCGTAACCATTATGCTACCAGAGCTCCTTATAACTTTTACTTTAGGGTTATGTAAATTTTCCCTCACTTTGAAATGATTTTATCAACCTTTACTCACAACAAAATCTTCACCATAATCACCTTCATTTTCTCTACATGCAGTTTTTAAATCGCAGAAAAAATTTGAGTCTTTTAGTACACTGAAATGAGGGTAAATAAGAACCATATGCACCCGTTCCAACCAATCTACAAATTATTCAAGAAACAGATAGGAATGGATCTTGTCATAACCCATAGACTGTCTGTAATGATATCCAAAGAAAACTGTGTTTCCAAATAAGGTCACATTCTGAGGTTTCTGGTGGACATGAATTTGAATAGACACTATTGAACTCCATATGTTGTTGTTGTTGTCAGGTGCCATCGAGTTGGAACCGATTCATAGCGACCTCATGCACAGCAGAACAAAACAATGTCCGATCCTGGGCCAACCTCACTACCGCTGCCACACTTGACGCCATCAATGATGCCACCTGGCCAATCCATCTCGTTAGGGGTCTTCCTCTTTTTCTCTGACCCTCCACCTTACCCAACATGACATCCTTCTCCAACGATTGTTTCCTCTGGACAATATGTCCAAAGTAGGAGAGATGAAGCTTAGCCATCCTGGCCTCCAAGGAGCACTCTGGCTGCACTTCTTCCAAAACAGATCTATTGGTTCTTTTGGCAGTCCATGGCACTTTCAGTATTCTCTTCCAACACCACAACTCAAAGGCATCGATTCTTCTACGATCTTCCTTATTCACTGTCCAGCTTTCGCATCCATATGAGGCTATTGAAAACAAAATGGCCTGGGTCAGGCATACCTTAGTCCATATAGGATTAATAATATTCCAGAGAAAAGCCTTAGTTGTTGTTATTAAGTGCTTTCAGGTTGGTTCTAACCCATAGTGGCATTGTATAGGATTTCCAAGGTGCAGCTGATGAGCTCCAACCACTGACCTTGTGGTACAAACTGACTTTGCATTCCAGCACATTAGCCCACAGTGCCACACTAGGATTTCTCTTCAATTCACAGTTATCCGATGTACAACACAACAAAACACTGCCCATTCATATGCATCATCACAATCATTCCACAGGAAAGTCTAGACTCAGCATATAAAGAATTGGTCATATTTTCCAGACCATTGGACTTTTGCAGAGATTTGACTCACAGTCTCTTATTTAAGTTAAATATAACTATTGTGAATTGTTTACAGTGCCATAGAATTAATTCTGACTCATGCAGATCCTATAAGATCCCCACATCTGAGACTAGAAATCTTTGCAGGAGCAGAAAGTTTCATCTTTCTTCCATGGTGCAACTGGTAGGCTTGAACCACCAACTTTGTGGTTTGTAGTTCAGTGTTTATCCTACAGAGCCACCGTGTTCCTCTTAGGTAGAGTAGGCACTAGTATTCTTATTCCTTTTTTGTCATCTGCTGAAATTGAAACATAAAACAAATCTCCAATGTCCCTACATTTAATAAATTGGAAAGCCGTCACTCACAAAGTAGCATTACCCTATGTCCAGGGAGGCATCTTGAAGAATATGGAACCTGAAATCAGGTCTTCTGAGACATTTACTAAACTTTGGTGCAGTCATTTTACCATTTAAGCACTGTCTTCCTCATTTATGAAATGTCACAGTCTTATTTTGAAGACTGAGTGAGATAATATAAGTTAGACACTCATCACATAATATGAAGTTAGTAAATGTTATTTCATTTCTTTCTCCTTCTCTTTGAATACAATGTGTGCAAATTCAACCTCATCTTCAATATGTTCTATAATTTCTAAGTCATAATCAAATGTAAATGTTCAAATGTTCAGGATAAAAAGCATTCAAGATTCTCAGCTGCAATGAATTCATCATCTCCTGTCCTATTCCCACCCAGATATGTATCTTCTTTATTTCTATGTCAGTAGATAACATTAACAATAACTCAAAACTTGCTCAAGCCTGATACCTGGAAACAGACTATGACCCTCCTTCCTCTTGTCTTATGCATCCCATTAGTCATTGAATGATACCTACTTTACCACCTAAAGATGCCTCCTAAATCTGCTTTCTTCCCTCCATCTTCATCCACAGCGTCCTACTGCAAGATCCAATCAATCTGCCTGCACCAAGTTATATAATATCTTCACCTGCCTGAGGAGTTTTCAGTCTCTAGCATAGCACAAAAGATCCTTTATCTTCTGCCTTATTTCCCATTCCACTTCAGACATCCCCTGGTCAATTGCCTAAAGCTGATGTGCTATTTATAACCACCTAAATTGATCCCAGGAGCCCTGGTGTAGCACTTTGGGTCAATGCACCAGACCGCAAAGTCATTTGAACTGCAAATGGCGGTTCAAGCTCGCCAGCTGCTCCTGAGAAACCCTATATAGGGTCGCTATAGGTCAGAATTGACTTGACAGTACTTACCAACAGCAACAACAACATTGACCCCATAGTTCCTGAGTAGCATGAACTATGAAAGCACTTGACACCTAACCAAATGTTTATAAGTTTGAGTCCACCCAGAGGCATGTCAGAGAAAAGTCTTAGACACCTACTTCCGTTGTAAACCTATTGAGCAGAGTTCTACTTTGATACACATGGGGACACCATGAGTCAACGCTGATTCAATGACAAGTTATATCCAGTTATGGTTGATTTCTTTGATTGGAAAAGTTGCCCCACATCTTGACTGGAAAAATATCCTAATCATCAAGAGCCCTATCACATAATCTCATCTACGACTGACTCTCATTTGTGGAGACAAGCTGTGTTATATACCCCTTCATTGCTCCCATAACATCCTATGTTCTAGTCCCCACATGTACTCTTGGGGATTCAAGATTATGCTTAATCTATGTTTGCCCCTTGTTTTCAAAGATTTTTCTAGTTAAACTGTGTTGTTGCTGTTAGCTGCCATGAAGTCGGCCAATTCATAGTGTTGCCATGGGTTACAGAGTAGAACTGCTCCATAGGATTTTCTTAGCTGTGATCTTCAAGGAAGAACTTTACCAGTCATTTCTTCCACACAGACAATGAGTGGGTTTAAAGAATAAACTTTTAGATTAGCAGCTGATATCAAACCACTAATGGCACCCAGGACTGTAGCTGGCAATTATATATCTCTCAGAAAGAAAGACAATTATGAGGTACAATATTCTATCATGATTGAAGTGAGATGTCTGGGTTAGTCTCCTCCAATCATCTCTTGCCAATTATGTCACCTTAGATAAATGAATAACCCCTCAATCCCTTGTTTTCATGTTTGTAAACAGGATATAATAATAATTTGTCTGTCTCTCTTGGTTGTTGGCAGTATTGAGTAAGATGGCACATAAAAGCTTTCAGAACAGTATTTGAGAGAGAATAAATGTTAAATAAATGATAGCTATTATTTTTCTGAAGTCCTGATGTAGCACTGTAGGATAAGCACTGGACTGCTAACCACAAGGCTGTGGATTCAAACATACCCTTTGCTCCTTGGAAAGACTATACAGGGTCATGATGAGTTGGAACCAAATTGAAGACACTTAACAACTTTTTTTTTGATAATCATATGATTATTAAAATTACTGGCACATTTACAAGGGAGCTTCAAAAAGTTTGTGAAATAATGGAATTGAAAGAAATGTAATTTTTCCATGAACTTTTTGAAGGCCGCTCATATAGTCATTAATATTTATTTTCCAATTTAATAAAGCTGCATCTTTTTTTTAAGTTAGAAAAGTAAACTAGCATATTTTAGACATACTGCTAATGGCAAGGGTTTAAATAAATTTTGCTAGTTAATCTTGATTTTAACAAGAGAATTTGATTAACCAGAACTCTCCTTCCCCATAACATGTAAATCTTGGCAGTGCTTCCAATGGTAGCTATTTCCCAAAAGAATAACCAAGGGCATGGAGTCTTTTACTCTCTGCCAGTTCCTAAATAATGATTGACTTCATTTGCAATAAAGTTGGAGACAGCATGTGTATGTGATTATAGAGTTGGAAAAGCTTAAGAAGTAACCTGTGCCCCCCATGACTATAGATGTGGGAATGCACTAGGATTGGCAAAGAAATGTCTTACTCTAAAGTCACTCCTTGCGTTGGTGGCAAAAAATTGCGTTGGACCCAATTCTGATTTATCTCTGTCAATTCTCACCAGTGACCTGTCTCTTTTTGTTGGCACCATTTAATACAAGAAATTAATATTGTCAGTAACATCATCTGTTTAAAAGGATGACAAAAGTAAAAAGTCAATTTATATGACCTATCACAATCTTATCCTCATAAACTTTCAATATTCTTTTTCAAGAGACACATTATGTCATAGATAATAACCACATTATTTATACTTTATGTCAAATTAATGACTTTAATTTGACAGTCACAACAGGAAAAAAAAAACAAAAAAAAAAAAACCAGTGTAGTATATTCCAGACATCTTACTTTGGCATGGAAGTTCCGCTACAATCTGACTACAAATTTCCTTGACAATATGATCAGCCTTTCCTATTCTTCACATACCTTCTGGTCTATTTTTAAAAAGTACATCCTATGTCCACATCATGTTTTCTACACTCCATAGTTTTGTGCATGCTTTTGTTCCTTATATCTTTAACATTCTCTCCTCCATTTCTATATCTCCAAATCCTGCTCACCTCAAATACCACATGTTCCTTAAAATCTTCCTTGTTTGCCTTTACCTGAGAGATATATTTCCTGTCTCTAAACATACATTTCCCATGATTTACTTCCCTCTTACTGCTCCTTGGAAACCCTACACAGGGTCTCTATGGGTCAGAATCAACTCGACAGCACTTAACAACAACAACAACATAGCATTAATAATATTCTAATAATTAGAGTCCAGGTGTGGCATTGTAGATGAAGCATTTGACCACAAGGTTGGTGGTTCAAACTCACCAGCCACTCCTCAGAAACCTTATACAGGGTCACTGTGGGTTGGAACCAACTGACGGCTCTTAGCAACAACAATCTACAATTTTTAGTATCTGGGAGGTGCAAATATTTAATGTCCTTGGTTGTTAACTGATAGCATGGAGGTTTCAAAATACCCAGAGGAACCTCCAAAAGAAATACTATCAGTCTAAAAAATCAGGCACTGAAAACTCCATGGAGCACAATTCTACTCTTATATATATACAGGGTCACGATGACTTGATGTTGACTTTACGGTAATTATATTTTGGAGGGGAATTTTGCATTTATTTTTCTCATAAGTCATGGAAGAAAGATGAGGCTGTCTGTTTTCAAAAATATTTACAGTCTATATAGGGTCAAGTACAGTCAAATATCAGTGTTGGGAAAAGTACAGCCACAATGCTCCTTAGAAGCCAGGATGGGGAGACTTCATCTCTCATACTTTGGATGTATGGTATCAGGAGGGACCAGTCCCTAGAGAAAGGTCAATGAAAAACAGAAAGACCCCCAGTGAGATGGACTGACATATTGGCAGCAGCAATGAGCACAAATGTAATATCAATGGTGAGGATCACTAGACAGTACTTCATTCTGTTGTGCATAGGATTTCTATGAGTTAGAATGAATGGGGTGTCACCTACCATAAACAACATGTTGGAATTGTCTAGATGGCAGTGAGCTTATTTTTTGTATGTGTACATGTTTTTATATTTGTTAGTCTTCATTATATGTCTCCCCACTTAAATTTATTAAAGTCTAATATATATGGTATGCATGCGAAAGCTGGACAGTGAATAAGGAAGACCGTAGAAGAATTGATGCATTTGAGTTATGGTGTTGGAGGAGAAGATGGCAGTGAGCTTATTTTTGTGTATGTGTACATGTTTTTATATTTGTTAGTCTTCATTATATGTCTCCCCACTTAAATTTATTAAAGTCTAATATATGTGGTATGCATGCGAAAGCTGGACAGTGAATAAGGAAGACCGTAGAAGAATTGATGCATTTGAGTTATGGTGTTGGAGGAGAATATTGAAAGTGCCATGGGCTGCCAAAAGAACCAACAGATCTGTGTTGGAAGAAGTGCAGCCAGAGTGCTCCTTGGAGTTCAGGATGGCCAAACTTTGTCTCTCATACTTCGGACATGTTGTCAGGAGGGACCAGTCTCTGGAGAAGGATATCATGTTTGTTAATGTGGAGGGTCAGATAAAAGGGGAAGACCTCCAGTGAGATGGATTGGCAAAGTGGCAGCATCAATGGGCTCAAGTGTGACAATAATTGTGAGGTTGGCCCAGGATCAGTGTTTTGTTCTGCTGTGCATAGGGTTGCTATGAGTTGGTACCTCCTCGATGGCACCTAACAACAACAACAACAACAACAACAACAACAACAATGTGTTGTATGTAAGTCGGATCTAACTTTACTGCATTTAACAAATGTGGTGCTATACGATAATCACTGGACAGCTAAACACAGGTAGGACGTTCAAACCCACAAGCAGCTCCTTGGAAACTCTTTACAGGGTCTCAATGAGTCAGAACTGAAGGCACTTAACAACAACAAAAAATCAGTAAAATAAAAGTTGAACAAATAACATCAATGTTGGAGAGGTATTTATTGCAAAGTGTAAAACTTCCACATCCAAAAGACCTTCTGAGAGATGTTAGACAAACAATCCTGACACCTTAGCTATAGCTAAGTGGGCCAGGATGAGAATCCAGTTTTAGACCAGTCAAACTCTAGGCTGTCCAGAAACTGTGAGGTGACAGACAGGGATAATAGTGATGTGCCGGAGGCAGATCATGCTGGCTAACAGGATCAATTGTCAGATTATCAGGAAATTGAGGAGTCAGTAGACTTGATATTTATATTTTGTAATCAACAATGGTAAGAATATTGCATCATGTAAATTGCCAAATATGACATATTACCGGACCCACCCACAGATGTCCAGTTGTTAAATATTTATCAGTACAATAAATCCCTGGGCTATGTATAAGAGAGTTTCAAAAAGTTCATGGAAAAAATCTGTTAACTTTTAATTCCATTTTTTAACAAAATGTTTGAAGCCCCTGATATGTCAGACTATGGAGAACTTGTTGCTGTTAAGCACTGCTGAAGCATTCTGATTCATAGTGACCTTGTATAGGATTTCGAAGGAGCAGCTGGTGAGTTTAAACCACCAACCTCATCCTGTGTAAATTTGCTTTCCTTTAGACGGGATTTACCCAACCCCTACTCACAGCAAATTCTTCATCACAATCATCTTCACTTGTTGCATGTGCATCTTTTCATACAATAAAGTAAGGTTAAATAAGACCCCTATGCACCTGTTGTGGTTTACCTACAAATTCTACTTAAAGACACATGTACGAACAGATCTTCCATGTACCCAGGAACTGTCTGTACACCGCTGACGATTACTAGATCTTCATTCTTAGAATATTAAGTATAAGAACTATAGGAAGAACCAGAGACCTAGACCCAAACAAAACCAAGCCCTCTGCCATTGAGTCAATGCCAATTCATGGCATCCTGTAGGACAGAAAAGAACAGCTCCTTAGGGTTTCTGACTGTACATCTCTATGGGAGCATCTGGAGAGTTTGAACCACTGACCTTGTGGTTAACAGCCCAGTGTTTAACCCACTATGCTATTAGGGCTCCTTAAAAGTCCTGTTGTTGTTGTGTACCATCACTTGGGTCCTATTAGCAACTCTGTATAGGGTTTCTGAGGCTTTACAGGAGCATAAAGCCTCATCTTTCTCTTGAGGAGTGGCTGGTATGTTTGAACTTGTTCTACAGCACCACCAGTACCTATGAGAGGTCCTTAGTAAAAACAAAAGCAGAATAACTAAGAGAGAGAAGGAAAGGAGATGCGAGGCAGAGAAATCCATGAAGTAAGAAAAGTCACAAGGCCAAGAGCCAGGAAGAGATGTGGCAATATAGACTCAGTACTGGACTGCAAGATTGGTTTGAACCACAAGGTAGGTAGTTCAAATTTACCGGCCGATCTTGAAAACCCTCTACAGGGTCGCTGTGAGTTGGAACCAACTTTAACAACAACAATCAGTAATGGTAGATTCCGTACAAACAGTCGGAGATCTATTAGACTGTTAAAATGGCAAATTCTTGGAGTAGGAACACATGATTCTGCCTTGGGACTGGGAACTAATCATGGTGACCAGAGCTTTGCTAGATCCCCTCTGACCTTTTCTAACACTTCTGTGAGATTGGCTTTGCATTGTTTCTTCTTTCTCTTACTTTTCTGTCTCTCCCAGAAAATAAAACCTCATCACAGAAGACTTGCAGTCAAAGAGCATCCAAAATGACAGCTGTACTTGACAGTTCATACAGAGCTTTCATATCCATCTTCTTATTCAATCCTTACAGAAACCCAGGCCACCACCTCTTGTTATCAAGATGCAATACATGAGATGAGGAACCAGAGACAAGGAGAATCTGAAGACTTAATCAAAGACATGCAGCTAAGGAAAGGGCAGATGTGAGCTGCAAAGCCAGGGTCTCCAGCATCAAGATCAAAAGCTTAATCCAATCAAGGACCAGTGAGCAGTAAGGTTGGCCTAAGATGTGAAATGCTTTGATCCTTTGCCCTCCCAAATCACTTTCTGGGTACCAAAAGCAGAATATGTCAACTGCTCGGAGGATCAAAATGGGTTAGAGGCAGAAAAGTTGAGATAGAAGGCAGAGAGTGAAAAAGAAAACATGATTTGTAAGTCTGGATATCATATATAGAGAATATGCTTTATTGTTATTGCGTGCCATAGAGTCAGTTCTGACTCATGATGACCTAGTATAGTGTTTCCAAGAATAATCGGGTGCATTTGAACCACCAACCTTACAGTTAGAAGTTTGTTCAGTGCTTACCAGGACTCCATAGATATATTGTTTGTTGTTGTTAGGTGCCATCGAGTTGATTTCAACTGCATAGGCACAACAGAATGAAACACTCTCTGGTCCTGCAAAATGCTTACAATCTTTGTTATGCTTCACCCCATTGCTGCTGTCACTGTGCAAATCCATGACATTGGGGGCTGTCCTCTTTTATGCTATCCCTCTACTTTAACCAGCATGATGTCTTTCACCAGGGACTGTTGTTGTTGTTGTTGTTGTTGTCGTTAGGTGCCATTGACTCAGTACTGACTCTTATGTGACCCCTGGGCTAATCTCATCATTGTTGCCATTCTTGAGCCCATCCATTGATGCTGCCACTTTGCCAATCCATCTAGCTGGGGTTCTTCCTTTTATTCTCTGACCTTCCACATTACCAAACATGATATCCCTCTCTAGTGACTGGTCCCGCCTGACAATATGTCTGAAGTATGAGAGGCGAAGTCTGGTCATTCTGACCATCTGGCTATACATCTTGCAAAACAGATGTTTGTTCTTTTGGAACAAAAATTTTGTTCTTTCAATATTATCCTCCAAAACCTTAACTCAAATGCATCAATTCTATGCTCTTCCTTATTCACTGTCCATCTTTCACATGCATATTGTTGTTGTTGTTGTTAAGTGCCGTCGAGTCGGTTCCAACCCATAGCGACCCTGAACAGGGTTTCTGAGGTTGTAAATCTTCACAGGAGCAGAAAGCCTCCTCTTTCTTCCGCGGAGCAGCTGGTAGTTTCAAACTGCTGACCTTGCAATTCGCAGCACGATTCGTAACCACTACACTACCAGAGCTCCTTTAGGTTATTAAAAATACCATGGCTTGGGTCAGGCGCACCTTAGTCCTCAAGCTGATATCTTTGCTCTTCAATACTTTAAAAAGGTCTTGTGCAGCAGATTTGCCTAATGCAATACATCGTTAGATTTCTTGACTGCTGCTTCTATGAGTGTTGACGATTGAGAGAAAAAAAAATGAAGTCTTTGGCAACTTCAATCTTTTCTCCACTGATAAGAATGTTGTTTATTGGTCCAGAAGTGAGGATTTTTGTTTTATTGACATTAAGATGCAATCCATACTGAAGGTTATGGACTTTGATCTTCATCAGTAAATGTTTTAAGTCCTCTTCACTTTCAACAAGCAATGTTGTATCATTTGCATATCACAGGTTGTTAATAAGTCTTCCTCCAATCCTGATGCCACGTTTTTCTTCATATAACTCAACTTCTCAGATTATTTACTCAGCATACAGGATGAATAAATATGGTGAAAGAATACAACCCTGCCGCACACATTTCCCAATGTTAAACCATTCAGTGCTCCCATGTTCTGTTTGAACAACTACCTCTTAGTTTATGTAGGTGTCTCATGAGTACAGTTAAGTGTTCTGGAATACTCATGCTTCGCAATGTCATCCAAAGTTTGTCATGATCCACAAAACTGAAGATCTTTGCATAGTCAATAAAGCATAGGTAAGGATCTTTCTGGCATTCTCTGTTTTCAGTCAAAGTCTACCTGATGTCAGCAATGATATCCCTCATTCCACACCCTCTTCTGAATCTAGCTTGAACCTCTGGAAATTCTTCGTCAATGTGTGGTTGCAGCTGTTTCTGTATTACCTTTAGTACAACTTTACTCACGTGGGATATCAGAGATATTGTCTGATGATTTCAATACTCCCTTGGGTCACCTCTCTTTGGAATGAGCACAAATACAAATCTCCTCCAATTAGTTGGCCAGATAGTTGTCTCCCAAATTTCTTGGCATAGATGAGTGTGTGTCTCCAGTGTCACCTCACTTTTTTGAAAGATTTTAATTTGTATTCCATCAATTCTCCATGCCTTGTTCTTTGCCAATGCCTTCAGTGTACCTTGGACTTCCTCCTTAAGTATCACTGGTTCTTTATCATATTCTACCTCTTGAAATGGTTAAACATCAACCATTTCCTTTTGGTACAGTGACTCTGTGTATTTCTTCCATCTTCTTTTAATGTTTTCTGCATCATTCAGTAATTTGCCCAGAGAATCCTTCAATAACGAAAGTCATAACTTGAATTTGTTCTTCAGTTCTCTCAGCTTGAGAAATGCTGAGCGTGTTCTTCCTTTTTGGTTTTCTGACCCCCGATCTTTGCACATTTCGTAGTGATATTTGACTTTGTCTTCTTGAGCTGACCTTTGAAATGATCTGTTCAACTCTTGTACCTCTTCACTATTTCCATTTGCTTTAGCATCTCTATGTCGGAGAACAAGTTTCAGAGTCTCTTCTGACATCCATTTTGATCTTTTACTTCTTTCTTTTCTTCTTAATGACTTTTTGCTTTCTTCCTGTATGATGCTCTTGATGTCATCTTACAACTCCTCTGGTCTTTGGTCTTCAGTGTCTAATGTAT
>NW_006408774.1:2855102-2856545 GCF_000296735.1 Chrysochloris asiatica
TATGGCTTGAGAGAGGCATACCTTAGTCCTCAAGCTGACATCTTTTTTCTTCAATACTTTAAAAATGTCTTGTACAGCAGATTTGCCTGTTTGCCTAATGAGTTTTGATAGTAGATCCAAAATGAAGTATTTGACAACTCCAATCATTTTCTCCATTTATCATGATTTTATTTATAGGTTCATTGGTGAGGATTTTAGTTTTCTTTTACACTGACATACAACCGGTACCCTAGGTTTTCACCTTTGATCTTAATCAGTAAATATTTTATAGTATATACTTACTGTTGCTGTTAGGTGCTGTTGAGTCTATTCAGACTCATAGCTTTCTACATTCACTTCCTAGTCCTCCACCATCCTCACAATTGTCATGTTTGAGTCCATACAGAAATACACATACATAGTATTCCATGTTGTTGTTAAATCTGAGGACTTAATCAAAGATATACAACTACAAAAAGGCAGATATGAGATGTGAGTTATCATCAAGTAGGCAACAACTTATATATCATAGAATATGCCACCTTCGTGATCTTTGATATGTTTGAGCTCATTGCTCAGGATTCGTGATGATCTGCTTCACTGAGAGTCACCTTTATTTATTCTGATTATCTATTCAGCCATGAAGAATAAGGAAACCTGAAGAAGAAATGATGCCTTTGAATTTTGGTGTTATTAAAGAATTTTTAATATGTCATGGACTTTCAGAAAAACAAAATTGCAATACAGTGAATTACTTCATAGGGCTCTTCTATCCATGGCTTTTTTAATACCCACCAAACAACCTACTTCTGATGCATATAGATTAAAGAAAGTGTAAGAAGCTGCTGATAGTATGATATGATTCATTTGTGATTGTTAACAGAGTCAATTGTGATTGTAAAAAATTGGACCTCTAATGTGGTTTTGAAATGAGCCTTCTCAAGAATAAATTTGGAAGCCGTTCACTCCCTGATTTCAAAATTTACTACACAGCTACAGTAGTCAAAACAGGTTGGTACTAGTACAATGAAAGATACATAGATCAATGGAACAGAGTTGAGAATCCAGAAATTAACCCATCCACATACAGCCAACTGATTTTCAACAAAGTACCTATGTATATTGCATGGGGAGGAGAGAGTCTCTTCAACAGATGGTGATGGCGACCTGGAAAGTAATATTCAAAAGATTACACAAGACAGTTACCTCACACCTTATACAAAAACAAACTCAGCATGGATTAAAGACCTAAATGTGAATCCCAGAATTATAAAGGCCATCAATGAAAAAAATAGGTGTGCGACAGGGTTGTGTTCTTTCACCATACTTGTTCAATATGTATGCTGAGCAAATAATATGAGAAGCTGGGTTCTATGAAGGAAAATGTGGTGTCAGGATTGGAGGAAGACTTATTAACAACCTGAGATATGCAGATGATACAACCCTGCTTGCTGAAAGTGAAGA
>NW_006408774.1:2857400-2870012 GCF_000296735.1 Chrysochloris asiatica
TGGGCTGCAAACCACAAGGTCAGCAGTTCAAAACTACCAGCTGTTCCATGGGAGAAAGATGAGGCTTTCTGCTCCCGTAAAGATTTACAGCCTTGGAACCCCTGTACAGGGTCACTATGAGTCAGAACTAACTCGATGTCACATAACAACAACAACAAAGACAATACAGAGCACACACAGACTAAGAAACATTTTTTAAATTGCACAAACAAAAGTAGACAAAATAGATGATTGGGACATACCAAAAATTAAAACTTATGTGCATCAAAAGACTTCACCAAAAGAGTAAAAAGGGAACCCACAGAATGGGAAAAAATCTTTTGCAACAATGCATCAGACAAGGGAATAATTTCTAAAATATACAGGAAACAATAACACATTACAAGAAAAAGACAAATAACCCAATTATAAAATGGGCACAGGACATGAACAGACACTTCACCAAGTTGGAGATCTTGGCAGCCAACAAACATATGAAGAAATGTACACAATCACTAGCCATTAGAGAGATGCAAATCAAAACAAAAATTTGATATCATCTCACACCAGCAAAAACAGTGAAGATCAAAAAAATAGAGGACAATAAATGCTGGCAAGGATGTGGAAATATTGGGGCCCTCTTACATTGCTGGTGGGATTGCAAAATGGTCCAACCACTCTGGAAAACAGTATGGTGCTTCCTCAGAAAGTTGGAAATAGAAATACCTTATGATTCAGCAATCCTTCTATTTGGTATTTATCCACAAGAAATATAAGCCATAACACAAGTAGTTATATGCACACCAATGTTCATAGTAGCACTATTTACAATAGCAAAAAGATGGAGACGGTATAAGTGCCCATCAATGGAAGAATGGATGAATACATTTTGGTACATAAACACAATGGGATATTATGCTACCTTTGAAGAAAACAAGGAAGCTGCAAGCCACCATATAACATGGATGAACCTTGAGGACATTATGCTGAGTAAAATTAGTCAGTCACAAAAGGAGAAATACTACATAGGACCATTTACTGTAAAAGCTTAAGAAAAAGTACCCACACTAAAAGGGTAAAAAACATTCTTTGATGGTTACTGAAATGTATGGGTGGGGTGAAGGGAGGGAAGAGCAAGGGTATGGAATAGACACAGGATAATTTGGGTGCAATACACAAGAAAGGGGAGGATAATGGAAGAACAAGGCAGATGGGAGAATATTTCACCAGGTTTGCATGGGTTGAGTGGGACAGAGGTAAATAATGATGTATGCTCAAACTTGGAAAAACTGGTTTCTGGTTTACAGGGATTGAGGGCATGGTTTGAATGGGTAAAAGAGGAGAAATGATGTTAAGATGCTTGGCTGTCTTTTGAATCTTGGTTTTCCTTGCCTACTATTGTAAATAGACACTTGAGGAGAGATAAAGGAATAGCCAGAAACATCAGCTTATATCTGATTGGAATACTTAAAATGGAGCTAGAACTTGCCCAGTGAAGGAAGCTTCCTGTAGAGCCTTTGCATTGCATAAGATCATAGATGGAATACTGATCCTTATCCAGAATCTTGTGAGGTGGGAAATTTGCACTTGAAATGACAAGCAGACCAACCTGGAGCTGCTAGAAGAACAGAAAATGATTCTTGAAAGAAAGACCATCAGGGAAAACCAAAAACAGTAATGGAAGTCTGATTTACTGCTACAATAACATGCAAGTCGTTCACCTGGGAGCCATCAAGGCAAGTGGTCAGGTCCCCTCAGGACAAATCCCCTTCCAAGACTGAGTCTCAAAAGGAATATATGAGCAGGCATGTGGTCTTGCTGGTGACCACACTAGTCTACTGATAAGGGAAAGTGGGAAAAAACAGAAATGAAGTTGTGAGCTAAGTCTGACCACATTCAATAGACTCCTGTCCACCTGGGTTGAAACCTGGTTGGCTAGCATTATGACGAGACTTGGGGACTCCTGGGCCCAGAGACAGGGACATGGCCACAGAAGACTAGAGTGGAGAGTGAAGTGTCCAGCTGATATGAAGTGAGAGGAGATGCAAAAGAACACCCATACTTGCAGATAGTACCCACTTGACCTGGTTTCAATGGCTGGGTGATCAGAACCCGACTAGAGGAAGAAAGAAGAGGAAAAAAAGAGTAATCCAGTACAATTCGATGAGCTTGACCTATACTTATGAATGTAGTAGCTCAAAAGAGGGAATGAATCTTTGCAGTGAGGATCATTCCCAACCCCTCAGCACACAGGGTTGAAAGGGATGGACAACTTAGATGGTGGGTACTCAAAATGGGGGTGGGGGAGGACTACAAAGGCACTAAGTGATTGGCTTACAAGAAGGATCTTAGTTCCAGAGGGTGCAGGAGAAGGTATACTCTCCACTGAGTGGTTTCCAATGTGTCTGGACAGGGCTGGTAAAAGGAGATGGGGATAAGACTCTTGTGGTTCAATAGTGAATAATTGTTATCAGGACTGACCGTGAGTGTTGCAAATGTAAAGGTAGACATTTTGTAACAAAAGGAAGGAAGTGGTTGACTGAAATCCAGAAGCTGAGGATCCTGGAACCGTCAAGGGAGAAGAGTGGAGTGTGGAAAGAAGCAGTGGTGCCAGTGATGGAAGCAGAGATGATGATGTGATTAGATGGAGCAGCAGGGGACTCAGGGAAGGAGAGGGGATGTGTGCTGAAGGCCAGGAGGTAGGCTTACAGGGTGTACCTTTTGATTGTTTGATGATGTATAGAGGGAATTATAATTATTGCAATGAAACAAAATACGGTAGGGTGAATGTAATGCTGATGTTCTTCTATGTAAACTATCACTCAATTCACAATAATAATAATAATAATAATAATAATAACCTAGAACCTTCTCAGAAGCATAAGAGGAGACCTCACTACTATCAAAGAAGAATAACTCGGAGTGGAGAATGTCCTTTGGTCCCTAAGATGCTATACACTGATCATCCTCAACCCATGGAAAGAAAGTTGTGACACTAAAGAAGTGGCAGTGGAGAAACAACAGCAGATCCAGGAGCCAGAACACAAAACAAATCAGTAGGTTCCCAGCCCAGGCAGCAAGTAAAGCCCAGTGACTTTGGGCAGGAAACTTACTTGCAGAGTGGGATGCCTCCAGGCACTTAATTGAAGGATCTAGGATTGCTGACCCATAGAGCTAGAGCCTAATGCCTTCAGACTGAGGATTATAGTCCAGTGGTGTGCTCTATGGGAATGTATCAACTGCTCTAAAAGAGCATTGCAACACTGCTGAAAAAGGGCTGAGGCCAGCTCTTGGAGCCAAGGGCCTGACTGAGGATATGGCAAAGGAATCTTTCCTGGTCAGAAGACTGTGCTCAATACTTTGTCTCACACATTTTGGACATGTTGTCAGGAGGCATCAGTCACTAGAGAAAGACATCATCCTTGGTAAAGTAGAGGGTCAGTGAAGAAGAGGAAGACAAACAAGCTAGATTGATACAATGGCTGCAACAATGGGTTGAAACACAGTAATGTTCGTGAGGATGGTGCTGGAAAGAACTGTGCTTTGTTCTGTTGCATGAAAGGTTTCTATGAGTGAGAAATTGTTCAAGAGCACCTGCCAACAAATAATTAACTGAACATAATGTCCTTTTCAGATGTTTGAAGAGAAAAAGGGAACACCAAATCACTTAAAATTAGGAAAGGTGTGCACCAGGGTTGTATCCTGTTGCCATATTTACTCAAATCTGTATGCTGAACAAATAACCTAATAAAATGGCTTATATGAAGAAAAAGGTGTGCCTGATCCAAGCCATGGTATTTTCAATAACAACATATGTATGTGAAAGTTGGTCAGTGAATAAGGAATACCATAGAAGAAATGATGCATCTGAGCTATGGTGTCGAAGAGAATATTAAAAGTGCCATGGCTGCCAAAATAACAAACAGATCTGTGTTGGAAGAAGTACAGCCAGAGTGCTCCTTGGAAGCCAGGATAGCCAAACTTCGGACATATTATCAGGAGGGACCTAGTTGCTGGCACAGATATCATGTTTGGCAAAATGGAGGGTCTGAGAAAAAGAGGATGATCTTCAACAAGATGGATTGGCACAGTGGTACCAGCAATGGGTTCAAACATAGCCAATGGGTTCAAACATTGGCACAGAGCTGGGCATTGTTTCATTCTGTTGTGCATAGGGTTGCTATGAATCGGTACTGATTCGATGGCACTTAACAACAACAACAACAATGTAATTGATCTTTACTGATAACACATCCAAAATAAGCAAGATGAAGGGTTTTTTTTTATTGTTGTTTTAATGTGTATCATATGGTAACAAATACATTTCAACTTCCTCGCTGATTGGTTTTAAGACCTTGGGTAAGACCCTTCTGAGATTTCCTCCATAGAATGGACATTGTCTTCTCTGTTTAGTTGGTAAGATTCTAGTTAGTTTTAAGGAGAACATTCAGTAGTTGCTTTGTGGCACAAAACTTGCCACAAAACAACTACTTGGGATATTTGATATATTATTTTAAATACCGTGATAAAAATAATGAATAGCTATAATAAGTTTAAAGTATTCTGAGTTTATCTTAAAACTCTTTACCTTGAATGAAATGAGTTCTGAACATAAACCGATGGTGCTTTGTATATGCAACACCAAATCATTGGTAACGCACAAGACTCCAAATTAAATGCCTTTAAATAAAACATAAAGCAAAAACAGCTGCTGCTGAAACTTGGTCCCTAGGCAGATTTAATTTTTGAAAATGAAAATGAGGCCAAATTGTGTTTCAACTCCTGGGCTGTTATGAAAGCAGGGAAACGTGATTGGTTCCCTCGCGGATAGCCCAGGAGAAGGAAAGATGCAGATGTTTAAACAAAGGATATAATATGCTGGACACACAGCTCTCTGGGACCCTCATCCAGCAGGGATTTCTGCAGCCACATCACAAAAAGCACTGCTTCCATTTCTGAAAAATGCAGCCACCACCAATGAGATTCTCTAATGGGTGTCATAAATGCAAAAAGAGCAAATTCATTACACTGCTAAAGGATAACACTTCTTGTGGCCAGCAGAGAAATCACTTATATCTCTGGAGATCTTGGTATGTGGCCTCATCATTTCCTAATAGCACCTCTGATGGAAAATCCCAAACAAAGACCAAATTCCACCTGGGAAGTGACTTTTTTCATGCAGAGACCTAGAAATGAGACCGAGAGTATCTGTCAGAGATCCTTTGGAATACAATTCAAATAGAAATACCACAAGTGGCTGATTCTAAGAAACAAAAATCTATTTTCTCAGCTTCAGGAGACTAGAAGGCTGAATTCAGGGTGCCCGTTCTAGGTTAAGGCTTTATCTCTCTGTCAGCTCTGGGGAAAGATTCTTTGCCAATTTCTATTCCATGCTCCTTGATGGTCTTCATGTAGCATAGTCTCAGCTTGCTTGCTTGCTTCTATAATCTCTTTCATAGCTCAAAAAAGTATATCTCAAGATATATTCTATGCCAAAAATGTTTTATTAGCATAACAAAGAAAACCCATTCCCAGATGGGATTATAACTACATGTATTCTGTTGTTTTGTTTTGGGGTGCCATCAAATCAATTCTGATTCAGAAAGACACTTTATAGGGTTTCCAAGGCTTTAAGTCTTTATGGGATCAGGAAGCCTCATCTATCTTCTGAGAAGTAGCTGGTGGCCTTGAACTGCTAACCACATGCTTATCCTATGCAAAACCATCAGCACTCCATAACTCCAGGTTGTTGCTGTTAAGTACTGTCAATTCCAAGTTACAGCAACCCTGTATATTGTTCCCTGTATATTGTTTCCAAGGATGACTGATGGATTTGAACTGCCAGTCTTATGATTAGCATTCCAGTGTTTATCTTACAATACCAGGACCACAGCCATAGCTATAGAGGTTAGGATTTATATACATGTTTTGTAGGGATATAATTCAATTTGTAACAGTGTACTTTCAGCATCTTTTAATTTTTTTCCTCACTAGTGTATTTTTGCAGAGTTGAAATCAGAATATCCACATGATGCTGCAGTGTGAGTTTTCAGGATATGAGCTGGCGTTATGGAGGGTGGATTAGAACAATAAAAGATGATTGGATGTATATAATTTCCATCTTGGAGTTCCTGCATGGTACAAATGGTTAACACACTCAAATGTTAACTGAAATTAATAATCCATTAATAATCAGAATGTGGCATTTACCAAGCTTGAATCTAGGAAAATTAGAAGCTTTCAAAAATGGGATACAAGATATTACTAAGCTGAAATGAACCGGTAATGACTGTTTTGAATCTGACAATCATATGGTTTACTATGTTGGGAATGACAAATTGAAGCAGGAAGGTGTAGCATTCATCATCAAAAATAAAAAAAATTCAAAATCTATCAGGAAGCACAAGACTGTCTGTGATAGAAATTATATGTAGGACTAGAAGGAAAACCAGTTAATACCATCATTATTCAAATTTACACACCAAGTACTAAAGGTTGTTGGTGTTAAGAGTCTTCAAGTTAGTTCTGACTCCTCTATAGGGTTTTTGAGGAGCAACTGGTAAGTTTAAACTGCCAAGCTTGTGGTTCAAATCCACCTTTCAATCCAGTGAATTTTCCTGCAACATCACAATAGTGAGGATGAAATTGAACAAGTCTATTGACTTCAAAGTCTGTTTGACCTGCAAGGTTGGCAGTTCAAGCTCACCATCCACTCCTTAGAAACCCTATACGGGTTTCTGTGGGTCAGAATCAACTCAACAGCACTTAACAACAACAACAACAACAACAACAGACTTTTTCAGTCTGAAATTTATCAAACATGCCATCAAGATGTATTTATAATTTCTAGTGATTGGAATGCAATATTGGAAACATACAGGGAGGATCAGTAATTAGAAAACATTACGTTGGTGATAAAAATTATGCTGGAGATTGCATGATAGAATTTTGTAAGACCAATAATTTATTGATAGCAAATATCTTTTTTAAACAACATAAAAGACAACTGTACAACTCACCTTCACAAGACGAAATACATAGAAATCAAATGGATTACATCTATTTAAGACAATGGAGCCATAGGCCAAAAGCAAGGCCAAGGGCAGACTGTTAGACAGACCCTAAACTGTTCACATGCAAATTCAGACTGAAGCTGAAGAAAATTAAAATAAGTCAATAAGAACCAAAATATGAACTTGAGTGTATCACACCTGAATTTAAAGACCATCTAAGAGCAGATTTGATGCATTAGACAATGATCATGGAAGAGCTGGAGACTTGTGGGATGACATCAAGAACATGTCAGGAAGAAAGCAAAAGGTCATTTAAAAGACAGGAAATGGGGGTGGGTGCGGGAAAGGCCAAAATGGATGTCAGAAGAGACTTTGAAACTTGCTGTTGAGAATTGAGAATCTAAAGCAAATAGAAGAAATGAGGAAGAAAAAGAACTGAACAGAAAACTTCAAAGGGCAACTCAAGAAGACAAAGTCGAGTATTATAATGAAATATAGTCTTGGAGCTATGAAACCAAAAGGGGAGAACTAAAAGAACTGAAGAAAAATTCAAGACTTGACTTGAAACATTGAAGAACTCTACAGGCAAAGTATTGAGTGATGTAGAAAGCATCAAAAGAAAGTGGAAGTTATACACAGAGTCACTATACCAACAAAAAAAAAAAGTCAATGGTGGCGTATCATTAGGAGGAACTGATGGTACTGAAGAAAGAAGCTGCAATGAAGACATTGACAAAAAAACAAGGCTCCAGGAATTGACGGAACACAAATGCAAACATTTCAACAAATCAATGCAGCACTAGAGGCGCTCACTCAGTGAGATGGATTGACACAGTAGCCATAGTGATGCACTCAAACATGCTGCTAAGCATGAGGATGTTGAAGGACTTTATGTGTCATTCTTTTGTACATAACGTCTCCATGAGTATGAGCCAACTCACTGGTAGCTCATAGCAACATCACTTAGACAGTCCATCTCCTCAGTCAGGAATGTGGAGGGATGAATCCAGGAACGGAACGCAGAGACACAGGCTGCGGCAGTTCCCTGGACGGAGGCAGCTGGGACAAGTGCACAAAGGGAACGTACTGGCTGAGATCCTATTCTTCAACCACACCCTGCTTCTTAAACAGATACTGACTATTTAAGGACTACTCAGTACACATATGTATAAGTGGGAGTTGTTCAATTTAAAACTCCAGAGAATTTCTACGAATACCAAAAGGTAGCTTTTGCAGTCTCTAAAGTATTTCAGTATTTTGTATATTCTTATAGGAAATAAGCATTTGCCAAATTAAGTTCATATGGGCTAAACATGAGGAAAATGTGTTAAGTTCCCTATTAAAGGACAGAGCCTGAGGTTGGAGTAAAAAAAAAGGAGAATTAATGCTACATGTTTTCCTAATACATGTTTCTAAAATGAAAATGTCAAAGAAACATGAAAAATAAAAGATGAAAAAATCATGTGATAAGCAGTTCCACAGAAAGAGAACTGAGTAATATTAATATCATGTCACTGGGGTTAACTGTAGAAATGCCTCTTTGCTAATGCTTGAGATTTTATCAACACAAGTTTTTAATAAGCGTGGCCCATCTTCAACTAACCACTCACTCCAATTGACATTTAAGCCTTGATTTACTTAAATAAAATTGAAAATAAATGAATTCCTGCAACATTATCACTTAGGAAAGATTGATTTATTTATTGCCCACCACAAGCGGAGAAAAAAGGAACTTGGTTTTGAGTATGTTGATTTCCCTGGCTCCCTTTTCAGACTAGAAGAATGAAAAAAGTCCTGGGTGACTCTAAGCATCTGTAAGATGCTGACAAAGTGCAAAGAAGCCACTAATGGCCTTCTCATTGGGTTATTAACACATGCAGGGTAGGGCAACCTTGGCATCACCTTCTAGCCCATTCCTGCACTGCAGGAAAGATCCCCTTGCCCATACATTGTGCACACTAACCACAACAGAGTGAAAAAGAACCTTTTTTTATAATTAGAGGCAACTCTTGCCTCAACATGCCACACCTGGCTGGCCTGGGCCAAGTGGATTCCATTCCCAGGTTGTCGTAAATGTCTCTTCAGCCCCAAGCCAAGTGTCCTTTCTGATGAGCTGCATTTTGGTGCCATGGGAAAGCACTTACACGCCCCTTCCCTATGTGGGCCAAGGGGAAGTTCCCAGAACAGGCTGTGGGAACCTCTGGTCTAGGTGTCTCTACGTCCGAAGCCTGGCACTGGCTGAGGCACCCGAGTCTTCATTCATTTGACTCGCTAACTCAGTCCTGCCAGGCCTGAAAAAGCAGGTCGTCCCTTCAGTTGTGCTATTTTTTTATATATATTTTAATAAGAAAAGCACATATTGTCTTCTCCAGAGCATGACGTATCTTTCTACTTTGGAGGCTGCTCACACACCCAATACAGGAGTGGGTAGCATGCTCTGTGGAGGCTGTTTAGAGCCTCTGAATGTCTGTTTCAGCATCTATGAAACAGGAATGATAGTACCTACCCAGAGACACCTTGCTTCATCCCAAGTATGTACTGAATGAATGAAGTTAGTTTCTTCTTCCTTCCTCTTCTCTATCATCTATGTAATGATCTAATTGAAAAGTAGAGAGCTCTGCACATTGTCTCATTCAACCTTACAATGTACTCTTGCTATTAAATTAAATTTTTATTTTTAAATTGTCATCAAGTCAACTCTGAATCACAGTGTCCCAGATATGTCAGAGTACAACTGTGCTTCAGAGAGTTTTCAAGGGTTGATTTTTCAGAAGCAGATCACCAGAACTTTTTTCTGAGGTACCTCGGGTGGACTTGAACATCTAACCTTCTATTAGAATCACCTAAGGAATCCCCACCTTGATCTCAACATAGGATTATTCCCCAGCCAATGGAAGTGGAAATTGGGAGTAGCTTGCTATCCTCCTGGCTTTGGAGGTTATAGGAGAAGGGATTACTTTGTTCAGACTCTGGCTAGCATCCTCAAGCCATGTTTTTCAGTACATATGAGAGACTCAGGGGGAAACAGGTGTCTGTGAATACAGTGATAATCAGGACAGGCAGTCAGGAGAGAGCTCTGGAACTACTGAGTGCAAGGCTTGGAGCACGAAAAGGGCCTCAGAAGAGAAGGAGAGAAGCAGCGCAAGACAAGGCTTATGGTGTGTGTAGAGTAACTGCATAGAGAAAGAGAGAAGACTGAGCCAAGTAGACAGGGAACTAGGGAGTCCAGCCTGTACATGAGGAGCCGACTGGCTGAAGCTCTGTAAACGCTCTTGGGTGATAGTCTGTCATCTGTCCTCGGATGCGAGAAGCCAGGGGACAGAAGAGAAGTTTTGTGAGGAGACAAACTATTCCTCCACGAGACCACTATATCCAGAACACCTTCCTTTCTTGACTGATTAATGACTACAATACCTTCCAATTAGTCTTCCTGTTTCCAACCTGAACTCCCTTCACTTTAGTCTCCACACAGCAGCCAGAGAGATCCAGAAAATCATCAGTCAAAGGATGTCATGCCTCTGCTAAAACCATGCAGAGTCTTTCAGAAAGAAGTCAAAGTCTCTACAACATCCTGGCAATGACCTCTGCACCCCTATAAGATATGCCCTTCAATCCTGATGTCACCTAGTACTGCCCCATATTCTTATTCTGTTCCAGGCAAGCCAGCTCTCTGACCATCCACTCACACATCAGACACATGTTCACAATCTCAAGGTCTCTGCCCCGAATCTTCCTTCATCCTGAAAGGTTCCTTCACAATGACCTTCTTGGTTAATACTCTCCCCTCCTCCAATACTGATGAAGAATCACATTCTCAACAAGGCCTAGGCTGCATATCATATTTACTATCACAAACTAACCCCAAGTCCAAAGTCGAGTTCTATATTTCCAGTTTCCCTTCCCTGTTCTTCTTATTCCTTTCTGCACACAGGATTATTTATAAAAATGTTGAGTATTTACCATCTGTGTTTTATCAAGAGAATATAAGCCTCACAGAGGCAGAACTCTTTCTGAGTTTTGTTCAGAACTGTATTCCAAAGCCTTAGAATAGTGTCTGATAAACAGTGAGTGCTCAGTCCACATGTGTGGAATAAATAAATGAATTGGTTGGTTGGTTAGGTTGGTTATGTGCCGTGGAGTCGGTTCCAACTCATAGCAACCCTGTACAGGGTTTCTGAGGCTGTAAATCTTTACGGAAGCAGAAAGCCTCATCTTTCTCTCGGAAACAGCTGGTAATTTCAAACTGCTGACCTTGTGGTTTGCAGCCCGATTCATAATCAGTACACTACCAGAGCTCCTTAAATAAATGAATGGATGAGTAAAATAAAATCAACTTTGGAGTCAGATAGACCTGAGTTTGGATCTCTGATATCTAGTAACTTCATCCTAGCCCTCCTGAGCAAGTAGATTAAGTTAGGTCTCCTGATAGTAGATCCTGAAAGTAGATTAAACTCTCCTGACCAGTCCATGAAGAAGGCCATCATGCTTGGTAAAGTGGAGAGACCATGAAAAAGAGGAAAAGCCACAAGGAGATACATTGGCACAGTGGCAACAGCAATGATCTCAAGTGTAACAATTGTGAAGGCAGTGTAGGACCAGTCGGTGTTTAGCTCTGCTGTATACAGTGTTGCTATAGATCAGAAACAACTCAACAGCACCTAACAACAACAACACTTGCTCTTGGGTGATAAAATAGCATAAAATAGGGTTTCAATAAATGTTAATTCTCTTTTGACATTTTCAGAGACAGCAGTAGAGTTTCTGAGAAGTGTGGCTTATTTTAATAAGTGGACTGAAAGAGTCCACAAACATTTGTGAACACCAACTCTGTGTTAAGTCTACACTAGGCTCAGAAAGTTAAAATATATAATAAAGTCACCACACTTTCAAGGAGCAGAGAGTCAAATAAGAGAAGCAGAGTCAATCGTTAACTGTTCTCATGGAAACCATTAGTAGATATTAGTAAAAAAAAGGGGAAAAAACAACACTAATTAACTTTTTAAATCTTATTTATTTTGATATCATTTTAGACTTACAAAGAGTTGCCAAAATAGTACTGATAATCTCCATGCATCCTCAATGGCAAGGACTTATATAAGCACATCCAGATGATGGCCAATTTACCTCCAGTGTCTACTTTCATCAGCTGACAAGCTCAATGGGAGGCTTCTCTGGGTAATGCAAATGGTTAATATACTTGGATGTTAACTGAAAGGCTGGAGGTTTCAGTCCACCCATAGGAGACTCAGAAGAAGGACAACATGGTCGATCTCAGGAAAATCAGCTACTGAAAATCCCTGGTGGTGCTGTTGGGTAAGTGTTAGCTTAGTAACCATAAGGTCATTGGTTTACAACTACCAGGCTCTCCTCGGGAGAAAGAAGAAGCTGTCTGTTCCTGTAAAGATTGACAGTCTCAGAAATCCTACGCAATGTCCGTAAGAGTCAGAATTGACGCAGACGCAGTGAGAGCAAACACTGTGGAACCCAATCCTATTCGAACACACATGGGGTCAAGAGTGAGTGCTACAAAAAAAAGTGTTCTGTGTGTGAATATATGGACAAAAACAGGCTGAATGGGTATGGGAGAAAGAATGGGATATGTACATATGTATATGTATCT
>NW_006408774.1:2870597-2872679 GCF_000296735.1 Chrysochloris asiatica
CCTAACAGCTGGTAGTTTCGAACTGCTGACCCTGAGGTTCACAGCCCGATTCATAACCACTATGCTACCAGAGCTCCTTGAGGAACTGGTATTATCATAATTTTAATGCAAGATCAGAAAAGCTATCTGACTTTCCTAAGATGACACAGTTGTAGGTGACAGAGCTGGTACTTTCAGTTTCTGACATTCAACTTGTGTTGATGTGAACAGTTTTAAGTATGAAGGTCAGGGATGCAATAGTATTAGAAGGAGTTAGTAGAAATTTGTCTTCAGACTTGACAAAACAAATGTGCTGCCTACTTTGTAGTATCAAGTTTATTGCTATTACTAAGTAGTTAGATACTGCTATTATAGAAGCATAGGTTGTTATCTTCCTGGATTTTCCCCAAATATCTGGGCTGGAGAATGTCTTTTGTAAAATACAAGTAGATCGTATAAGCACTGGAGGATTAACCATAGGTTAACAGATCAAACCCACCAGCTGCTCCTTGGGGAGAAAGATGAGATTTTCTTCTCCCATAAAGATTTACAGCCTCAGAAACCATATGACTTAGAACCAACTCTATGTCACCTAACAACAACCATAAAGAGGGTACGTAGGTAGGTAGATAGATAGATAGATAGATAGATAGATAGATAGATAGATAGATAGATAGACAGATGCAGGCTGTCAGGCTGTGTACCACTGAGTCTATTCTAACTCACAGCGACCCTGCATAGTGTTTCTGAGATTAAATCTTTACAGAAACAGAAAGCTTCATCTTTCTTTTGAGAAGCAGCTGGCAAATTAGGACTACTGACCTTACAGCACAACATGTCACCCACTATGCCACAGGACTCCTTAGATAGACAGATATTTGTATCTTTTGATTTACCATCTTATAAGAAAAAAGAGCATCTACTATGTCAACATTTCCTAGGGGAAGGACTCCCTAGGAATTCCCATTGTCCTAATAGTGATAATATGGGATAAACACTAGACTCTTAACAGATAAAGGTCAGCAGTTCAAATCTACCAGTCACTCTGCAAGAGAAAGATGAAGCTGTCTGCTCCTGTAAAGATTTATAGTCTCAGAAATCCTATATAGGTTATAACTCCTTGTAAACTCTAAAATTATTCACTGAGTTTAAATCAACTCAATGGCAGTGGCTGTGTGCTTTTGTTTCGTTTCTGATCCTTTCCATCTAGAGTTACCTCTTTGTACCTTCAACTAGAATCTTGCAGATTAAAGAGAGCAAAAAAAAATTTGAAAAAGGAAGACATCAGGGAAGGTTTAAGCAGCCTGGGAGGACTCCTGCAGAAAAAAAGGGGGCTGTTCTCCTTCATTCTGAAGCTTCTTTTTGTTGCTCAGTCTTGCTGAAAGCAGTAGGTCTGAACTACTTCAGCCAAGGGACTGAAGGTTTTGGGTTTTTTATTTACATTTATGAGAAGTAATTGTGGTCATGATGGCCAAACTAGGAGGGAAGCATTTTATGGGGTAACATGGCCTACCAAATGTCAGAACTGTCACCTACTTGATGTAATTTAATTCAGCAAGCATGACTGAATATGTGCTTTGTTCCAGGCATACTCACATGATTAAGAGACAATAAACTCCCAAACTAATAAAGAGATCATTCATTCCACTGATTCTTCCACTTATTTAAGCTCTCATTCCTCTGTCCATATAATTTAGTAGTTAAAAACGTAGCCTTGAAATAAGGAAGACCAGTTCATTCATTCATTCACTCATTTAGTAAACACTTATCAAATGTCTACTAAGTGTTTGGTGGCACAATAGTTCAGCACTTGGCTGCTAACTGAATGGTTGGCAGTTTGAATCCACCCAACAGCTCTACATAAAAATACCTGGTGATCTGTTCCCATAAATACTACAGCCTAGAAAGCCCTATGGGGTAGGTCGACTTTGTCATACGTGGTTGCTATAAGTCATAGTCAATTTTCAACTCATAGCACACTTACATGACAAAAATGGACTCAATGGTGCCTAATAATAACTAAATGTCCAGCAATTCTCAAGGCACTAGGTCCTTACTCAGGATAACATTGATTCCGTAGGGGTGATGTTGCTGTTGTTGTCC
>NW_006408774.1:2873474-2874930 GCF_000296735.1 Chrysochloris asiatica
GGCCTGGGTCAGGCGCACCTTAGTCCTCAAGCTGACATCTCTGCTCTTCAATACTTTAAAAAGTTCCTGTGCAGCAGATTTGCCCAGTGCAATATCTCCAAAGATATTGGTGTGATAGACGATAAAAAATAAATACAACAAATACTAATATAGTATGCTAGAAGTTGGTAAGTGCCAAGGGGAAAAGAAAGCATGGAACAGGATAAACAGCATAGTAAGTCTAATTGAAAAGATGGTATGTGAGCAGAGACTGGAAGTAGGTGAGGGAGTGGGCTGACCATGTAGTTAAGTGGCAGAGGAGGAGAGGCAATCCAAGTATAGAAATAGCTAGAATCAAAGTCCTAATTCAGGGCCTTGCCTGTTCTGTCCAGGAACAGTAAGGATTCCCACAAGATTACAAACAAAGCACAAGAAGAGAGTAGTAAGAGAGTGAATACTGGGGACAGATTATTTAGGGTCATCAAAGCTCTAGTCAGAGCTCTAGTTTTATTTTGTGTGATGTGGGTAGTCACGGTAAGACTGCAGATAAGCCTCTACATTATATTTGAACTGAACCATTCCATCCATCATGTTGGGAATAGACTACAGTGTAGAAAACTAGAAATAAAGAGACCCACTAGGAGGCTATTTTGGATTGGATTGTGTCACTAAAAAAATATGTGTTCACTTGACTTGGCCACTATTCCTAGTGATTTAAAATTATTTTCCACTTTGTGATCTGATGCAATTACCCTATACATTGAAATTATTACCTTTATGGTGATAATGGAGCCCTGGTAACTTAGTAATGTGTTGGGTTGCTAAAGGCAAGATCAATCGGCAGTTCAAATCCACTAACTTCTATAAGGGAGAATGAGAAGGCTATCTGCTCGCTTAAAGTTTTACAGCCTTAGAAACCCTAGGGAGCAGATCTATCTATCCAAAAGCTTACTCTGAGTAAGCACTAACTAGATAGCAGTGGATTTGATTTTTAGATATGATATTAATAAAACAAAGTTAAAGGAAGGTATGTTAATGAGCCAGATTAGTGGACATTATTATAATGAGCTGGGTTGCAAATTAAGGATGATGTTGCATCTTGAGTCAGTCTCTTTGGAGATATAAAAGTGATTAAACAATGGAGCAGAGAGAGTGAGAGAAACGTCTCACTACAACTAAGGAAGAACAATTAGGAATAAAGCATGTCCTTTAGATCCAGGGACACTGGACTGGGAAACTCCTAGACCCAGGGGAAGACTGATGAGAAGGACCTTACTTCAGAGTAAGCACAGAAAAAATCTTTCCCTAGAGTTGTTGTTGTTGTTAGGTGTCATCGAGTCGGAACCGACTCATAACGACCCCATGTACAGCAGAACGAAACAATGTCCGATCCTGGGCCAACCTTACTACCGCTGCCACACTTGATGCCATCAATGATGCCACCTGGCTGATCCATCTCGTTGGGTGGTCTTCCTCT
>NW_006408774.1:2876955-2938018 GCF_000296735.1 Chrysochloris asiatica
TGGCATCATTGATGGCGTCAAGTGTGGCAGCGGTAGTGAGGTTGGCCCAGGATCAGACATTGTTTCGTTCTGCTGTACATGGGGTTGCTATGAGTCGGTTCCGACTTGATGGCAACTGACAACAACAACAACAAACTGTGAGAAAATAAATCTGTTTGTTAGTCATCCCCTTGTGGTATTTCTAACTGTTGTTGTTGTTGTTATAGTCCACTGAGTTGGTTCTGACTCATACCAATCCTATCATAACAGGACAAAACACTGCCCAGTCAGACGCCATCCTCACAATTGTTGTTACGTTTGAGCCTATTGACACTGTGTCAATTTATCTGGTTGACGGCCTTCCTCTTTTTTCTGACCCTCCACTTTACCAAGCATGATGTCCTTCTCCAGAGACTGGACCCTCCAAACATGTCTAAAGTATAGTAGACAAAGTCACACCATGTTAGTGTCTAAGGAGTACTCCTTAGACACTAAGGACATGATTATTCTTCTGCAGTCTAGGGTACCTTCGGTATTCTCCAACACCACAACTCATATGCATTTCTACAGTCTTTCTTATTCATTATTCAACTTTCACATGCATATGAACATATTGAAAATAGCATGACTTGGGTCAGGTGCACCTTAATCCTCAAATAGATATCTTTGCTCTTGAACACTTTAAAGAGATCTTGTGAAGCAGATTTGCCCACTGTAATAGTCATTTGATTTCTTGGCTGCTGCTTACATGAATGTTGATTGTGGATCTAATCAGAATGAAGTACTTGAAAACATCAATATTTTCTCTATTTGTCATGATGTCATTTATTGACCCAGTTGTGAGAATTTCTGTTTTCTTTACAGTAAGATGCAATCTATACTGTGATCTTTGGTTTTCATAAGTAAGTGTTTTAAGTACTCTTGCTTTCAGAAAGCAAGGTTATATCTTCATACCGCAGATGGTTGATGAATCCTCCTCAAATCTTGATGCCATATTCTTCTTCATATAATCCAGCTTCTTGGATGATTTACTCAACATACAGATTGAATAAGTATGGTGAAAAAATACAGTTTTGGCACACAAATTTCCTAATTTTAAACCACCTAGTATTTCCTTGTTTTGCTCAAATGACTGCCTCTTGGTCTATGTACAAGTTCCACATGTTATGAAATATTCATTTTTTCTGATGTTATCCATGGCTTTTGAGGACCCATCCAGTTGAAAGCCTTTGCATAGTCAATAAAACACAAGTAAACATCTTCCCAGTCTTCTGTGCTTTAAGCCAAGATCCATCTGACATCACCGATGACATCCCTAGTTAAATGTCTCTTCTAAATCCGGCTTGAATTTCTGGAAGTTTTTTTTTTTTTTTGATGTAATGTTGCAGGCATTTTAGAATTATCTTCAGATAAATTATATTTTCATGTGATATTAATGATATTGTTTGATGATTTCTGCATTCCATTAGGTCACCTCTCTTTGGAATGTGCACAAAAATGGATCTTTTCCAATTTGTTGGCTAGGTACCTGTCTTCAAAATTTCTTAGTATACATAAGTAAGTCCCTCTAATGCTATATCGGAGTCCTGGTGTGATGCTATGGGCTAATGCGTCAGATTGCAAAGTCATTTGAACTTCAAGGTCAGTGGTTCAAGATAACCAGCTGCTCCTTGGAAACCCTATACAGGGTTGCTATGGGTCAGAATCCACTCGATGGCACTTAACAACAACAATGCTATATTAGTTTGTAGAAAGATTTCAATGTGTATCTGATCAATTCCCAGAGCCTTGCTTTTGCCAATGCCTTCAGTGAATCTTTGACTTCTTTCTTTAAAGTTCCATAAATTCTTGATGATATACTACTTCTTGAAATGGTTGAACATTGACCATATCTTTTTGATACAATGACTCTGTGTGTACTTCCATCTTCTTTTGATGCTTTCTCACCTTCAATATTTCAAGTTGAGCATTGAATTATTTTCAGTTCTTTCAGCTCGAGAAATGCTGAGTTTATTCTTTCTTTTTGGTTTTCTACCGTCAGTTTTTTGAAATGAATATTTCATTACAATACAAGGTTATATTCTGTCACTATACTTATTCAATCTGTATGCTGAGCAAATAATCTGAGAAGCTCAAGTATATGAAGAAGAATGTGGCATCAGGATTGGAAGAAGATTCATTAACAAACCTGCACCTTGCAGATGATACAACTTTACTTGCTGAAAGTAAAAAAGACTTAAAATACTTACTGATAAAGATCAAAGACTACAGTGTTACGTATGGGTTGTACCTGACTGTAAGGAAAGAAATGTCCTCATAACTGGACCAATGAATAAAAACATATTAAGTGGAAAAATAATTAAAGTTGTGAAAATACTTCAATTTGCTTGGATCCACAATCAGCACTCTGCAAACAGCAGCCAAGAAATCAAATGACGTATTGTCTTAGGCAAATCTGTGGCACAAGTCCTCTTTAAAGTGTTCAAGAGTTTGAAGACTAAGGATCCAAGTCATGTTATTTTCAGCAGCCTTATATGCATATGAGAGTTGGACATTGAATAAGAAAGACTATAGAAGAATTGATGCATTTGAGTTGTGGTGTCCAAGAAGAATATTAGAGCTAGCATGGGGTGCCAGACAAACAAACAGGTCTGTGTTGGAAGAAGTACAGCCAGAGTGTTCTTTAGAAGCAAGGATAGTAAGAATTCACCTCTCATGCTTCAGACATATTATCAGGAGGGACTAGTCCCTAGAGAAAAATATCATGTTTCACGAAGTGGAGGGTCAGTGAAAAAGAGGAAGACTCCCAACCAGATGGATTGACACAGTGTCAATAGACTCAGACTTAACAAATGTGAGGATGACACTTGACTGTGTGGTGTTTCATTCTATTGTGCATTTGGTCACTCTGCATCAGTACCAACTCCACAGCACCTAACAACAACAACATAGACATAGTCATAGGTTTAGACATAATCATAAACACAAGGATTGTTGTTGTTAGACATAACATAGACATAAGTAAGCATAGATGTGTTGTTGTTAAGTGCCATCGAGTTGGTTCCAACCCATAACAACCATGAATAGGGTTTCCTAAGAGAGGCTGATGAGCTTGAACAGCTGACCTTGCAGTTCAAATCAATTCTGTAGTCCAGCATGTTAACCCACAGCACTACGTGAGGACTCATAGGCACAGGTATATATAGAGCGATATAGACATGGATGTAGACATAAGTATAGACCTACACATAGACAGATATGTAAATATAGACATAGATATAAATGAAGATGTAAACATAGACATACCAAAGGAAAACAGTTCTCCTCAAATCAATTCTGATACATGGCTCCCACATAGAGCTGTGTTTCATAGATTTCTCAATGGCTATGATCTTTGGAAGTAAAATACCAGACTTTTTTTCAGAGTGGGCTATGGGTGGATTTGAACCACTGACCTTTAGGTTATTTTGTTCCTGGGTACCATTGAGTTGACTCTGACTCATACACAACAGAACAACATAATGCTTGTTCTGCCCCATCCTCACAATTATTAGCAGTCCTCCGTCCTTTCAATGTTCTTTGCCAATGCCACTATTCAAATGCTTGAATTCTCAGGTCTTCCTTATTCATTGTCTAGTTTACACATGCATAAGAAGCTATTGGAATTAGCATGGCTTGGGTCAGGCACACCATACTCCCCAAAGTGAAATCTTTGCTTTTTGACACTTTACAGACTTTTTGAAGCAGATTTCCCCAAATGCAATAATATGTCCTTTTTTTTCTTTACTTTTGCTTCCATGAGTGGATCCAAGAAAATTGTAGTCTTTGACAACTTCATTCTTTTCCCGTTTCAACATGATGTTATTTATTTGTCCAGTTGTGAAGATTTTTTTTATTTCATTTTCCAGTTTTCTTTACATTAAGGTGCAATTCATACAAAGACTGTATTCATTGATCATCATCAGCAAGAGCTTTAAGTCCTCTACTTGCAGAAAGCAGAGTGACATCATCTACATACCTTCAGTTGTTAATGAGTCTTCCTCCAATCTTGATGCCATGTTCTTCTTCATATAGTCCAGTGTCTGGAATTATTTGTTCAGATTGAGTTCTTTCGGTGAAAGGATACAACCCTGGTGCACATCTCTATTGACTTTAAAGCACTGAGTATCCACTTGTTCTGTTAGAATGATAGCCTCTTGGTCTATGCACAGGTTCCTCATATGCACAATAAAGTGTTCTGGAATACTTATTCTTTGAAATAACCATAGTTTGTTATGATCCATACAGTTCACTACCTTTGTAAAGACAATAAAGCACAAGTAAACATTTTTCTAATATTCTCTCTCAGCCAAGTGCCATCTGATGCCAGCAATGATATCCTGCCTTCCATGTCCTCATCTGAATCCTGACTGAATCTCTGACAGTTCCCTGTAAACATATTACTGCAACCATTTTTGAAATGTTTTCAGCAAAATTTTAGCTGCATGCTATGTTAATGATGTTGCTCAATGATTTCTGCATTTCATTGTGTCATCATTCTTTAGAATTAATACAAATGTGAATCTCTTCCAAATTTGGTGACATAGATGAGTGAGCACATCCAGTATTGCATCATTCCATTAAAAGGTTTTAATTTGTATTCCATCAGTACCTGGAGCCTTGCTTTTCACCAATGCCTTCAATGCTGCTGGGACTTCTTGCCTAAGTAACATTAGTTCTTGATCATATGGTACGTATCGAAATGGTTGAAAGTCAACCACTTCTTTTAGTTATAGTGAATACGTTTTATTCCTTCCATCTTGTTTTGATGCTTTCTACATCATTCAATATTTTGCGCATAGACTCCATTGATATTACAAGTCAAGGCTTAACTTTTTCTTCAGTTCTTTCAGCTTGAGAAAGGCTGAACATATTCTTCCCTGTTGGTTGTCTAACTCCAGGTCTTTGCTCATTTCATTATAATACTTTACTTTTTCTTATTGAGCTACCTTTAAAATTTTCTGTTCACATCTTTTACTTTTTCATATCATCTAGTTCCTTTAGCATCTCTACACTCAAGAGCAAGAGTCCTGGTGTGGTGATGTGGGCTAATGCAAAGTCATTTGAATTGCAAGGTTGGTGTTTCAAACTCATCAGCTGCTCCTTGAAAACTCTATACAGGGTCACTATGGGTCAGAACCAACTCGACAGCACATAACAATGACAACAACACACTCAAGAACAAGTCTCAGATTCTCTTTTGACATCCATTTTTGTCTTTTCTTTCTTTCCTGTCATTTTAATGAACATTTGCTTTGTTCATTTATGATGGTATTGTCATCTGACAACTCTTCGGGTCTTCATTTATTAGTGATTATTGCATCAAATCTGTTCTTGACACGGTCTCTAAATTGGTCTTTAAATTCAGCAATTCTTACAAAATTATGTCATGTCATCTCCAGCATCATTTCGATCACTAAGGCCATATTTCCCCAATTTGATTCTTTCTCTTTTTTTTTTTTTTTTCAACTTTTGCCTTCCAATCACCAGTAAGTATCAATGTATCTTGGTTGCATGTGTGATCAATTTCAGACTGAAGAAGCTGGTAGAATTCTTCAATTTTATAATCACTGGCTTTAATGTTTGATGCATAAATTTGAATAATAGTGGTATTAGCTAGTCTTCCTTGTAGGAATATAGATATTATCCTATCACAGAGAGCATTCCTCTTCAAGATAGATCTTGAGATGTTGTTTTTGATGATGAAGCAATCCTGTTCCTCTTCGTTGTTTCATTGCCATCATATAAACCATATGATTGTCTGATGCAAAATGAGCAATTCACTAATTCCTTGGATACTGCTCTTTATGCATTCCATTTAATTTTTTATGAATTACAATTTTCCTAAATTCATACTTCATGCATTTGCAATTCTGATCATTTATGAATGCTTGCAGCTTTTTCTTATCCTTTTGAGTTGTGCCCGTTAGCAACTGAACGTCATTAAAGCTTTACTCCATTCATGCCATTGTGGTCAACTATTCTTTGAGGAAGTAGATCTTCCCTAGTAATATTTTGAATACTTTACAGCATGAGGGGCTCATCTTCTGGCAGTATATCTGACAACTTTCTGTTGCTATTCATGAGATTTTCAGCAGCTAACAATTCAAAATGGTTTGCCTTTCTTTCCTCCTAGTCTGTCTTAGTTTGGAACCTCTGGTGAAATCTGCTCACCATGATTTACCATGTTGTTGTTGTTAGGTGTTGTCAAGTCGATTCTGACTCATAGTGACCCTTTGCACAACAGAATGAACTACTGCCTGATCCTGCTCCTGAGTACATTGTTACTGCCACTGTGCCAATCCATCTAGTTGTGGGGGGTCTTGCTATTTTGCTGACCTTTCACTTTACCTAGCATGACATCCTTCTCTAGGGCCTGGTCCCTCATGACAATATGTCCAAAGTATGAGAGATGAAGTCTTGCCTTTCTGGCTTCCAAGGAGCATTCTGGTTGTACTTCATCCAACACAGATTTATCCATTCTTCTGCACCAATTATTCTATAGTCTTCTTTATTAACTATCCAACTTTCACATGCATATGAGGTGATTGAAAATAACATAGCTTGGGTCAGGTGCACTTTAGCCCTTAAACTGACATCTTTGCTCTTGAACACTACTGCTATTTAAAACACTGGTGGCATAGCTTTCAACATCACAGTGGCTTACAAGCCACCACAATAGAACAAACTGACAGATAAGTAGTGATTACTTTAAGAAAACTACTAAAAATTTCAGCTTACAACAGTGACTCTTCTATTAAAATTTCTGTAAGGAAGAATCCCTTCCACTCTGCCTTTCTCACTTCCTCCTGACTTGGGTATACATGTATACAATTCTGCTAGCTTACCAAGCAATTTCTGACCTCCTCATTTGAGTAGTTCTTGAAAATCCACCTCTTATAAGAATCAAAGTTGGTGTGATGGATACTTTCTCTTAAACGTGGCCAAAATCGACAACCTCATGTTGGTCAATAGCAACAGATCATCCCACACTAAAGGAGTCTCTGGATAGCACAAATGGCTAAGCACTAGACTATGAATTGAAAGTTTGGCATTTTGAATCCACCAAGAGGTGTGTTGTAAGACCTGGCATATTACTTCTGAAACATTGTTGTTGTTGTTGTTGAGTGCCATTGAGTCGGTTCCAACACATAGAGACCCTGAACAGGGTTTCCGAGGCTGTAAATCTTTATGGGAGCAAAAAACCTCATCTTTCTCCCATGGAGCAGCGGGTAGTTTCAAACTGCTGACCTTTTGGTTCACAGTCTGATTCATAACCCCTATGCTACCACCATTACAATCATTTAAAAACTTTATGAAACACAGTTCTACTCTGATACACATGGGATCATCATGTACTAGACTAAAGTTGATACAAAAATCCTATTAATAATGTAGGATAAGTGCAGGACTAAAAGGTCAGGTTGAAGCACAAGATCGGGGCTTCAAATTCACCAGTTTCTACTCAGAAACCCTATACTGGGTCACTATGATTTGGAACAGACTCCACGGCACTTAACAACAACAACAGATATCCTAAAAGAAACTTAATATCCCTTATTTTCTCCTCCACATTCATCTTGCCTTCCCTACTCTGTTAATTCAAATACCATCTCCCAGTCATTCAAAGGAACATAGCTTAGCACATTTTTTTTTCTACTTCTGAGGCCCTATTCCACTTAGTCAATTAAATGACACTATCCACTATGCTATCTCCATATTGCAGCATGGGGAGAATTTCCTCATCTGTGTCATGAGATTTGGATGGCAACTACCTGGCCAACTGACTGGAAGAGATCCATATTTGTGCCCATTCCAAAGAGAGGTGATCCAACAGAATGTGGAAATCATCAGACACGATCATTGATACCCCATGTGAGTAAAGTTTTACTAAAGATAATACAAAAATAGTTGCAACCATACATTAACAGAGAACTTCCAGATGTTCAAGTTGGATTCAAGAAGCTGTGGAATAAGGTATATCATTGCTGATGTCAGATGGATTTTAACTGAAAGCAGAGAATATAAGAAAGATATTTACCTGTGCTTTATGGACTACACAAATGTTCTCAATTGTGTGGATTATGACAAAGTATGGACAACATTGCAGAGAATGAGTATTCTGGAACACTTAATTGTGTTCATGAGGAACGTGTACATAGACCAAGAGACAATTATTCAAAAGAAACAAGGGAACACCAAACAACTTAAAATTAGGAAAGGTATGAGAAAAGGTTGTATTCTTTTACCATATTAATTAAATCTGTATGCTGAGCAAATAATCTGAGAAGATGGATTATATGGAGAAAAACATAGAATCAGGATTGGAGGAAGACTCATTAACAACCAACAATATGCAGATGATACAGCCTTGCTGGCTGAAAGCAAAGAGGACTTGAAATACATTGATAAAAACCAAAGACCACAGTCTTCAGTATAGGTTGCTTCTCAATGTAAAGAAAACAAAAATACTCACCACTGGATCAATAAAAAAATATCCATATAAATGGAGAAAAGATTGAAGTTGCCAAACTTCAATCAACACTCATGGAAGCAGCAGTGAATACATCAAACAACATATTGCATTAGGAAAATCTGCTGCACAAGATATCTCTACTAAAGTGTTAAAGAGCAAAAATGTCAGTTTGAGGACTAAGGTGCACTTGACCCAAACCATGGCATTTTCAATAAACTCATAAGCATATGAAGGTTGGATAGTGAAGAAGGAAGACCATAGAAGAATTGATGCATTTGAGTTATGGTGTTAGAGGAGAAAATTGAAAGTACCATGGACTGCCAAGAGAACAAACAGATCTATGTTGGAAGAAGTACAGCCAATGTGCTCCTTGGAAGCCAGGATGGCCAGATTTTGTCTCTTAAACTTTGGCCATATTGTCAAGTGGGACCAGTAACTGGAGCAAGATATCATGTTTGGCAAAGTAGACTGTCAGAGAAAAAGGAAGACCCCCAATGAAGTGGATTGGCATAGTGGCAACGGCACTGGTCTTAGTCATAACAAGGATTGTTAGGTTGATGCGTGTTATTGTTGTTGTTATGTGCTGTGGAGTTGGTTCTGACTCATAGTGACCCTGTACAGGGTTTCCAAGGCTGTAAATCTTTACGGGAGCAGAAAGCCTCATCTTTCTCACGTGGAACAGCTTGTAGTTTCGAACTGCTGACCTTGCGGTTCACAGCCCGATTTGTAACCACTACGCTACCAAATTTGATGCAGTGTAGGTTATAATTTGGATTGCTAACCACAAGGTCAGCAGTTTGAATCAACCAGCCAGCCACTTCACAGGAGAAAGATGAAGCTTTCTGATTCAGTAAAGATTTTACAGCCTGAAAAAACCTAATCATGATTGCTATGAGTCAAAACTGATTCAACAGCACACAACCATCACCACCACCAAGAATTATCCAAAGAGCACCAGCCATTGGTGTTGTTGCTGTTAAGTGCCTTCGAGTCATTGCAACCCATAGTGACCCTGTATAGGATTTCTGAGGAATGGCTGGTGGGTTTGCAGAGCAGTGGTTAAATGCTTCACTGCAAACCTAAAGGTTGGCAGTTAGAACTTACTAGCCACTTTACCAGAAAAAGATGTGACTGTCTGCTTCCATAAAGTTTATAAACCCTATAGGGTTACTATGCGTCCGAATTGACTCCATGGCAACCAGTTTCTGACTTCCTCCTGGTACCTTTAGCATTTAGCATACTCTGATTGTTAGGATAATGTTGCTGTTGTTGTTCATTGTCTTGAAGTAAATTCTGACTCATGATAACCCCATGTGTGCAGAGTAGAACTGTTCCATAGCAGTTCTCAAGGCCAGGACCTATTGGAAGCAGATTGTGAGAACGTTCTTCCATGGTACCACTGGATGTATTTGAACCATCAACCTTTCAGCTAGTAGTCAAGTGCTACATCTGCTTTAACCAATGAATCCTCAAAGTTTTTGTGATTTGACACATACAATTCATTTATCTCTCAATAAGCATCCAATGCAGGTGTTCCTGTTGGGTGATCAATTTTCTTCCACCTGGTGATTCAAAGACCCATGCTCTTTCATTCTTATAGTTCGTCCATTTTGAAGGGTCTCGGGCCATTTATCCTACAGCGCCACACCAGAACCAGGAACGATATATTTACTATTTCCCATGTAGGGAGCAACATTGCAATATAATGGTAACAACCACACTTTTTGAGATGGGAAAACTCCATTTCAGAGATTTTAAGGAGTATTAATAAGAACAGTAACACTTACTGAGAACTGATTATGTAATAGCTAAGGGTTTCACATGCTGGTTACTCAAAAGTTAGGCAAGATTTGGAATCCAAACCTGTTTCTAAAACTTATATTCTATCCATTATAGTTCAATCTCTGCTTCACATTCCACAGCTAAAATGTACATAATAATAAATGTTAACATTTGTAGAGTGCTGTGGATTAAACCATTAACCGAAGGGTCGGCCATTCAAACCCACCAGCTGTTCTGAGGGAGAATTCGCTGTCTGACCCCATAAAGATTTACAGCCTTAAGAACACTAGGAAGTAGTTCTGCTTTGTCCTGTAGGTTCTCTATGAGTCCAAATCAACCCAACAGAAGTGGATTTGGTTTGGGTTTTTTGAGGAGCCCTGATGTAGTTCTGAAGGATTAGCACTGGACTGCTAACCACAAATTCAGTGGTTTAAATCCACCAAGCACTCCTTGGAAACCCTATACAGGATCACTATGAGTTGGAACAGACTCAACAACACTTTACAGCAACATCATATGTCAAGTTCAATGATACATCTTTGGAATGCATTGCAACATTTAACTCGCAGATCCTCATAAAGGTCCCATCGTCAGGTATGTTATATTGATGAGGAAACTGAGGTACAAAGAGACAAAATAATTTGCCCAAGGTCTCAGATGTGAACCTGGGAAGCTAGATGTCACAGCCAAAGTTATAAGCTCAAAAGTTTGACGCTTGTGCTCAAATTCTTGGCTCACATTCCTGTTTGTCTCCCCTGCTGTGGGGCTGTAAGGCCCTAAACTCTATTCATCAGTGTATCCTCAGAACCTAATATTGCCAGAAAACATACCCTCTGAAACTGCTTGGCTGATAACTGAAACATTGATGGCTCAAACCACCACTTATTGTCCAAGAAAAAAGTCTTGGCTATCTGCTTTGAAAAAGAATAAGAGCCTAGAAAACACAATGGGGCCAACCCTGTTTTGTCATACACAGTTTCTATGAATCAGAATCTGCTTGATACTATACCAAAACAATGCTATCTAGCACACATTAAAACTTCACAATTGTATGGCACTGTAGGATAAAGCACTGGACTGCAAGGTCAGTTTGAACCAAAGGGTTGGCAGTTCAAACTCACCATAAAAACCCTATACACGGTTGTTATGAGTCAGAACCAACTCAGTGGCACTTAACAACAACAACCACAACAATTAAGACTTCAGCCAAAAAGTATTGTTACAAAATTATAGAAACTTTTTAAAACAAATATATCAAATTAGGACGATATTGTTTCTTGACATATATTCCATGTAGATCTCATACACTTCTAAAGGTGGTATTTCCATCTCTGGTAGCGTAGTGGTTACCAATCGGCTGCGAACTTCAAGGTCAGCAGTTCGAAACTACCAGCTGTTCTGCTGGAGAAAGATGAGGCTTTCTGATCCCGTAAAGATTTACAGCTTCAGAAACCCCGTACAGGGTCGCTATGACTCAGAACTGACTCCACGGCACACAACACCACCAATCTGTGTCTGAAGAATTCAGCACTCTGATTTAAACCACATCAAAATGGTACTCTTAGTATCTTCAAGAACTCAAAGTATGGTTTTTTTTTTTTTTTTTTCAATATTGCTTGAGTTTAGAGAACAAAAAGTCTAAAGGGGAAAGATCAGGGCTGTAGGGTGGATGGGATAAAGTTTCCCAACAACATTCTCCTAGGACAATCTTTGTAACCCTCGAAGAATAAGCGGGTGCATTGTTGTGATGGAAAAAAAAACAATTCCTCAATGCAACATTCCTGGACTTTTTCTAATCAATGCAGTTTTCAGTTTTCTTAAAATTTCTTCAGACTCAGGCCTCAAGATCTTTCTGTGTCCTTCAAAAAAAACTATCGTTATGACCCCTTTGGAATATCAAAAACTAGTCCCCATATTCTTCTGTGTTAACCTCTCTGCCTTGAATTGAACTGGCCCAGCGAATCCCCTGAGAAACCAAGGTTTTCAGCAGATCTTATTTTTTTTTTAAGGATACTCTGACGTGGCCCTTAGAGTAAACACTGGACTGCTAACAGCAAGGTTGGCAGGTCAAACCCAATAGCCACTCTCAGAAGTCTGATACATACATTGTTGCTATGAGTTGAAATGAAGTTGATGGCACTTAACAACAACAATGAGATCAATACAAGTATATTACTGAAAGAACTGATCTGCAGCCATCCATTAATTGCAGAGACAGGTTTAAGCACATTTTCTGTGGAATGAACTGGAACCCTAGTATCCATACTTTCTGACTTAACCTTGTATTTGTCGAGTTGAATTCAATTGAATTGATGAAGCTCAAGGGAAAACAGCTACTGCTAGTAGGACTAGAGTTTATCTACTGTGAGGCTAAGGAGAAGCAGCAACTTTTGCTAGAAAAAGAAAATAGTTTGGTCTTTCAAGAAGCAAATTAAAGTCCAAGTGTTTGGTGAACTTTTCACTGTTTGTCTTTCTGTGAACTTCTGCGTTTTTGGCAGTGGGCCAGGGTTGGAGAGCCAGGCTCAGTAAGGAAGCCATTCTATCTTACCCAGCCTGTCAAGGATGACCTTAAACCCTCTTCTCCTGCATCTCTCAGCCAAAGATTGCTCAAGCACTCAAAAGGCAGGAAAATGTTTTTGTGTTTGTATTGGAGGTCTGGAGAATATGTCTGAGACAGAATAAAATCTATGGGTTTTAGAAATGCATCTTTTTTGTTATTACATTTGGGACAGAAATAAAAATGGTGTGGGTGTGTGACAAAGATCTTAGGGTTTCCTAACAGGGTGGCACAGATTCATAAGTAGCAAACAATCCAAATTCATGAGAGGTTTGGGATATTACAAAGCGTAGTCATAAACATGACCCTTCTTTATCCAAGCAAATAAGACCCCACCAAACCTTACCGGTTATTATTAAGTGAATGAAAGGAAGTTTTGGTTTGAGTACTATGTTTTGTTTTGTTGTCTTTCTTTTGTTTATTATCCATTAACCACTATTCAAATTTCACATGGAGATGATGCGTTGAGTTCATGATTTATTTCAAACAAATAGTGGTTATAGAAAAAGTGTGTGTGTGTTTAAAGATATAACCAGGACTAAAAGCAGGGAGGGGGGAATCATATCTCTGGACAAGCATGAAACAATGACATTAATGAGTGGGAGAAATTGAAGCCAAAGGCCTCCTTGTGTCTAGGTTGAGAGTCAGCAGAGGGCGAGAGCTCAGCTTCTGTAGGGTGACTGTCATAAAACATGTCACCCAAGATGGGTGCTCAAAATCTCAATCACTGCTCAGAATCAAAAGATGGATATTGCAAGGCTTTTCCACTTTGGAAAAAGAAGGAAAACTTACTATCCTTTGCTGCTTGGGACTGTGAATGTTAATCCACTTCATTCCTGAGAAAGCATGGCAAAGAGGACTGTAAACCAGCAACCTTCTGACCTGGAGACTAGACTGACCACATTCCCATTATTATTATGTGTGGAATGGGATTCCTGCAGTGCTGTAATAAGACCTAGACTTGGGGTCTGAACTTCAGAGGGAAGCAGTTGTCAAACCATTAGGGAGGGAAGGATGAACAAAGATAAGGAAAATGGAAAAGAGAGTGGGGAGGAAGAAAGAGAGAAAACAAGGGAGAGGGAAGAAGAGGAGAATAAAAATTGCCCCCTTAGTTCGAACTCTAGTCCTATTTCTAGCCTGTCTTAATAGTTGCCATTGAGGTGGTTCCATCCACAGCATTTGAGATTGTAATTCATAGCAATTTCAAGTAGAAAACAAAATGGTGTCCAGTCCTTCACCATCTTCAGCACATTTCATAAGGTCAAGGTCGAGTCTATTGTGACCACTGTGAAATTTGAGCAACTTCTAACTTGGGGGATGGGGCAACAGGCAAGAGAAAGGGCTCATGTTCCAGCTCTAGAACAGACTTTTGTGATCATAGGGTTTTAATTGGCTAAGATTTAGAAATAGATCTCCAGGTCTTTTTCCCTTAGTCTGGAAGCACCACTGAAACCTGTCCACCATAGGTGACCCTGATGAAATGAGAAATACTAATGGACCAGTTTCTAGCCACTCAGCAACATGCAGGCCACTGAAGTATGACACACTGACAGAGGGGTGGTGATTTCCTACCTTAACCCTGAGGAACTAGAAACCAGGAATTAGAAATGTCAGTGAACAAAGAAGGAAAAGACTATTGAAGATTGTATATGAGAAACAGACTCTCAGTGTAGCTTTCCACTCGCCGCACTGCACTAAATGTTAGAGGTTTATCACTGGAACCAGTGAACCAGGAGGTCATTAGGGACTCAGGGGGACACCAGACTTAGTGGCACCAGACACACCTGTGGGAAGGAGAGAAACTAAAAGTGCTGAGAACAAGAGCCTTTCTTTCACTCAATTCTCCAAAGCCTATCTGCCTATTTGTGTATATGCCCCCCAACAGAAGACTGGAGGATTCTGGAACTCCTCATGAAACTGGTCAGCCCAGGCAAAAAAATACCTACAGTTACTGCATAATTATGGATTCTGCAAGCAAATAGCTGATTATTTGCTCAATTGTATAATCATGAAGGCTATCATTCAACAACGTCTGACCTCATGCATCAAGCTTTCAAGGAAAGTGTCAGTATTTTAGTATTAAATATAAATGGACACCAAAAAATAGTTAATTTTGTGTTCAAATTTTTTATGAATATTTCTGACATTGTAAACAGAACTATAACAAAAATTATACAACAAAAGCTCCAGTGAAACAGACAATGCAGGAAACAGAAATCCAAATGTGTGTGTGCGTATTTTTGTTATAATTCTGCTTATTTTGTCAGAAATACTCATCAAAAACTATGCAAATACTAAAGAAGGAACTTCAAAAAGTTCATGGAAAAATTTCATTATCTTTTCATTTCACTTTTTCCATAAGCTTTTTGAAGTTCCCTTGTAAAATTCTGGAAAAAAAATAAGGTACTGCATCTATGAAGTAAGAACAAGATGTTATTTTTAAAAATAATTAGAAAAGCAAAAAGCAAAAAAAGAGCTTTTAGAAATTAAAAATATGGCAAAAGTTTTACATTCAAGAAAAGATTTGGAGGTTAAATTGTACTTCTATATGAGCAATTGATGGTCTATTCCACAGTCAGTCCCTGACCTTGTTTTGGCTGATAATGTTGAGCTTCTCTATAGACTTTTCCCACTGATGTAGTCAATTTGATCCCTTTGCATTCCATCTCTGAGGTTCTATATGTATAGCTGCCTTTTACGTTGTTGAACAAAGGTATTTGTAATCAATAAGTCATTGGTATTGCAAAATTCCATCATGCAATCTCCATCATCGTTTCTATCTTGAAATATTTTCAAACTACTGATCCTTCCTGTTTTCAAATGTAACATTCCAATCACCAGTAATTATCAATGCATCTTGATAGATTGATAAATTTCAGACTGAAGAAAATAGTTTAATTCTTCAGTTTCAAAATCACAGGTTTTAATGGTAAGTTTGTACATTTGAATAATATTGGTATTAACAGGTCTGCCCTGTAGAATTGTGGATATTTTCCTATCACAGTCAGCATAACACTTCAAGATAGTTCTTGAAATATTCTTTTTGACTATGAAGACAATGCCGTTTCTCTTCAATCTTGCTTAACAGCATTGCAAAAAACTAAGTGATTGTGTAATTCAAAATGGCCAATATCAGTCCATTTCAGCTCACTAAAGCCTAGGACTGGAGTCCTGATGTGGTACTGTGGGTTAATGCACTGGACTGCAAAGTTGGTTTAAACCGCAAGGTTGGCAGTTCAAGCTCACTAGCTGTACTCCAGAAACCCTACACAGGGTCACTAGGGGTTAGAATCAACTAGATGGAACTTAACAACAACAACAATGCCCAGGATACGCATCCTTATATATTCCATTTCATTTTTGATGACTTTCAATTTTCCTAGATTCATACTTTGTACTTTCCACATTCTGATTATTAATGAATGTTTGCAGCTGCTTTTTCCCGTTTTCAGTTGTGTGACATTAAAAAATGAAGGTACTGAAAGCATCGTTCCATTCATGTCACTAATGTCAACTCTACTTTGAGGAGGCAGCTCTTCCTCAGTCATAGTTTGAGTGTCTTCACTTGTGAGGGACTTTTCTCTTGGAACTCTGACAAAATTCTACTGTTAGTCATAAGATTTTCAGTAACCAATCACCACTTCTATGTCGGTTTGTCATACTGTGGTGGCTTGTGTGTTACTATGATTCTGGAAATTATACTACCATTAGTTCTGACACCAGGAGGGTTACCTATGGTTGACAAGCTTCAGTGGAGCTTCCAGACTCAGACAGACTAAGAAGAAGGGGAGGCAGACCATATCTGAATGGTTAGCCACTGAAAGCTTCATGAATGGTAGCAGAACACTGTCAGATATAGTGGCAGAAGACGAGCTCCTCAGGTAGGAAGGTTCAAAATACAATCGGGAAAGAGGTGCCTTCTCAAAGTAGAATTGAACATAATGACATGAATGGAACAAAGCTTTCAGGACCTTCATTTGCTGATGTAGCACAGCTCCAAATGAGGAGAAACAGCTACCAAAAGCCGTTAATTATCAGAACATGGAATGTACAAAGTATGAATCTAGGAAATGTTAAAGTTGTCAAAAATGAAATGCATCACATAAAGATCAATATCCTAGGCATTACTGATCTGAAATGGGCAGGTTTTGGCCCTTTTTTCATCAGATATTAGATGGTTTGCTAGGCTGGGAGTGGCAAATTGAAAAGGAATAGAGTCACATTCATCATAAAAAAGAACATTTCAAGATCTTTCTTGAAGTACAATGTTATCTGTGATAGGATAATATCCATACATTTGGAAAGAAGACTAGTTAATACCACTATTATCCAAATTTACACACCAACCAGTAAAACAAATGATGGCAAAATTAAATAATTTCTCCAACTTCTTCAATCTGAAATTGATCATGCATGCAATCAAGATACATTGATATGATAATCCTAGTGATTGGAATGTGAAAATAAGAAACAAAGAGGAAGGATGAGTAGTTGAAAACCATGACCCTGGATAAAGAAATTATGCTGGAGATTGCATGATAAAACTTTGCAATACCAATGAATCTTTCATTGCAAAAACCTTTTTTTTTCAACAACAGAAAAGGAGAATACACACATGGACCTCACCTGATGAAATACACAGAAATCAAACTAACTACATCTGTAGGAGAAACAGTGGAAAAAGCTCAATATCCTTAGTCAAAACAAGGCCAATGGAAGACTGTGGAACAGACCATCAATTTCTTATATGCATGCTCAGGCAGAAGCTGAAGAAAATAAAAACAAGTCCATGAGAGAGAAAATATAACCTTGAATATATCCCATCTGAATTTAGAAACCATCTTAAGAACAGATGCATTAGACACTAATGACTGAAGACAGAAGATTTGTGGATTAACATCAAGAACTTCATACAAAAAGAAAGCAAAAAGGTCTTCAAAAAGAAAGGGAAGAAAGAAAAGATCAAAATAAACTTTCTCTTGATTATAGAGAAGCTAAAGTGAATGGAAGAAATTAAGTAAAAGAGCGGAACATAACATTTCAAAGGTCAACTCAAGAAGACAAATTATTAAAATGGAATGTACAAAGGTCTGAAGTTAGGAAACCAAAAGGGAAGAACAAAGTTAGCATTTCTCTAGCTGAAAGAACTGAAGAAAAAATTCAAGCCTCAACTAACAATACTGAAGGATTCTATGGGCATAATATCAAATGATGCAGAAAGCATCAAAAGAAGATGTAATGAATACATAGAGTCACTGTACTAAGAAAAGTTCTTGATGTTCAACCATTTCAAGAGGTCACATATGATCAAGAGACAATGGTACTGAAGGAAGAAGTCCAAACTGTACTGAAGGCAGTGGCCAAAAACCAAGACTCCAGGAATTGACAGAAAATCAATTGCAATCTTTCAACAAACTATAGTGAATGCACTGTAGGCGTTCACTCATCTATGCCAAGAAATTTGGAAGACAGCTACCTGGTAAACTGACTGGAAGACACCCATATTTCTGCTTATTTCAAAGAAAGGCGATCCAATAGGATGCGGAAATCATCCAACATTATCATGAATAACACATGTAAGTAAAATTTTGCTAAGGATAATTTAAAAATCATTGCAACAGCACATCACCAGGGACTACCAGAAATTCAAGCCAGATACAGGAGATATGGGACTAGGAATACCATTAGATAAATATTGGCTGAAAACAGAATACCAGAAATATGTTTACTTGTACTTTATTCATTATGCAAAGGCTTTCAAGTGTGTGTATCACAGAAACTATGGATAACATTGCAAATAATAGATATTCATGAATTTTGCTCATGAGAAATCTGAACATAAATGAAAATGCACTCATTAGAACAGAAAAAGGAGATACTGAATAGATTAAATTCAGGAAAGGTATGCACCAGGGTTGTATCCTTTGCCTATACTTATTCCATCTGTAAGGAGCTCTGGCAGCATCGTGGGGTATGAGTTGGGCTACTAACTATAAAATCAGCAGTTCAGCTCCATGGGAAAAAGATGAAGTTTTCTGCCCCCCTTAAAGATTCACAACCACAGAAACCCCATACAGACTTGCTATGAGTTGGAATCAACTCAATGGTATTTCATCACCACAACCACCATACAGTCTGTATGCTGAGCATATAATCTCAGAAGCTGGACTATAGGAAGACGAACATGGCATCAGGATTTGAGGACGATTCATTAATAACCTGTGGTATGCAGATGATAAACCTTGCTTGCTGAAAGTGAAGAGGATTTAAAATCCTTAAGAATAAAGATCATACTACAGCCTTCAGTATGGACTGCACCTCAATGTAAAGAAAACAAAATTTCTCACAACTGGACCAATAAATTACATCATGGTACTGGAGAAAAGACTGAAGTTGTCAAAGACTTCATTTTGCTTGTATCCACATTCAATAGTCACAGAACCAGCAGTCAAGAAATCAACGACATATTGTATTAGGCAAATCTGTTGCAAAAGACCTCTTTAAAGTGTTCAGGAGCAAAATTGTCAGTTTGAGGACTAAGGTGCGCCTGACCCAAACCAGGGTATTTCAATAACCTCATATGCATGTGAAAGTTGTACTGTGAATAAAGACTGATGATGCATTTAAATTATGGTGTTGGAAAAGAACATTAAAAGTATCATGGACTTCTAGAAAAACAAAAAATTCTGACTTAGAAGACGTAAAGCCTGGATGTACTTAGACACGAGAAAGGCAAACTTCTGTTTCTCATATACCGAACATGTTTTCCAGAGGAACCAGTCACTGGAGAAGAATACGATGCTTGGTAAAGTATGAAGGTTAGAGAAAAAGAGGATGAACCCCCAAGACATGGATTGACACGGTGGCAGCAATAGGGAGTTCAAATGCAACAACTGTTGAGAAGATGGTGTAAGATCTGAAGGTGTTTTGTTCTATTGTGCATAGGATCACTATGAGTCTGAGCTGACTCAACAACAGCTAACAATAATAACCATACATAAGTAGTGTGCCTCTCATTCTTCCTGCTCTGTCTTAGTCTTGAAGCTCTGCTGAAAATGGTCCACTGTAGGTGAGCCTGCTGGTATTTCACATACCAATGACATTGCTTTCAGCATCAAAGCAGCACATAAGCCACCACAATAAAAGACACTGGCAGTGGAGTGGTGGCAAATAAGCATGAATGTGACCAATTACATAGCACAACACACCCATTATTTCACAAATAGGGACTTTTTAAATGGAAAAAGAAGTTGGAAATTGCACAATTATGTAAACATACTGCTGTCTAATGATTTACACAGAGTCCTGGTATGGCACCCTGGGTTAATGCACCAGACTGCAAAGCACTTTGAATTGCAAGGTTGGTGGTTCAAGCTCACCAGCTGCTCCTCGGAAACCCTATACAGGGTCACTATCAGTTGGAACCAACTGTACGGCACTTAACAACAACTACAAATGATTTACACACCAGGAGTCCTGGTGTGGCTCTGTGGGTTAATGCGCTGGGCTGCAAGGTCAGTTTGAACCACAAGTTTGGAGATTCAAGCTCACCAGCTGCTCCTTGGAAATCCTATGCAGGGTCACTATGAGTCAGAACCAACTCAACAGCATGTAACAACAACAAACATCAACGATTTACACCTTCTGAAATCTCCGTAGGCTCACTAGGAGTTGGACTCAACTTGATGCCAGTGGATTTGGTTTGGTTTTAACAATCCACCAGAGCACTAATATTTTGTTGTTATTTGCTCCTGTGTTATATTGAGCTGCTAACCCAAAGTTCAGCAGTTCAAGTCCACCAACTACTCCACAGGAGAAAGATGAGGCTTTCTGCTCCTGTAAAGATTTACAGTCTCAGAAACCATATACATTATCCCTATGAGTTGGAACCGATTCAATGACAAGGATTCAACAACATTTGCTCCTGTATTTTTTCTCTGTATTTTATAATGGCTTGACCTATTATGTTCAAATTTTAAATATATTTTGCTTTATTAATTGAACAATGTAGCAAACCATACTTCTATACTACTGTAAACTCTTGTTACAAAAAAAGTCATAAAATATTTCATTGAGAAATTGTTGCACAACTTACTTCAAGTATTCCCTATTGCTGGGCATAGGTCCTTTCCAGTTTTTTTGTTTTGTTTTGTTTTGTGCTACAAATAGGTTTCTAGTAAATTTCTTGGTTGATAAAATCTTAACTATATTTATGACTATTTCCTTAGGATATACTATCAAATAAAGTAAAAGAAAGAATATAAGAATAATTCCTGGTTGAGTGTTTAAATATTTTAAAGGCTAGTAGAGATATACAGTTCCAAAATACTTTTCAAAAGAGGCATACTAATTCATATTTTCACCTTCAATATCTGAAAATGAAAACAGACCTATATGCTAAAATATTTACGAATTTCATAAACAATCGGTATCTTATAAGAAACATGTGTTCCTATACTCAGACACTGAAATCCTACTGCTAAATGCATACATATGTGTCCATTCCTTCACTTGTTATGTACCCAAGAGAAAACACTATGTGTCCAGCATAGTTGTTTTGTTTATAACAAACAACCCAAATGTCCATCACCAGCAGAATAAACACAGGTTATATAGTCATTTACAAAATACTACATAGAATTTTTTTTTTAAATTACTGTCCCTGTATTGTGGAAATATAATCTTCTCATCCACTAACCTAAAGATCGGTGGGTGCAACCTATCTCGCAGCACTTCGGAAGAAAGATTACAGTCAAGAAAACTCACTGGTATGCAGTTCTATTCTGTAACACACACACACAAATAAAAATAAAACAAAAGAGAATCAGCTCTTATAAAATGCAATGACATGAATGCATACCACAAGAATATATTGCATAAAAGAAAGAAAGCTCATGAATGACTTTCTAAGGTGCAGCTATTGAACTTTCCTTGTTGGGAGGAAAGGAGAGTAATGAAAATTTAAAACACTTGGGACCAATTAGTTCAAGGGACTAATATACCATGTAAATATCAGTTTCCATGTTATTGAGACCAGAAATAGACAGTGCCCAGCTATCATTACCAACTGTTCTAAAAAGAATCGCATTAGAAGGTCTTGAAAAGAGTGGGAGATAATTTGGAACAAAATACAAAATCATAAAAAAGACTACACTTACTGGTCAGATAGAGGTTGATGGAACTCTGAGACGATGGCCCGTGATCAGCATTCAGGTCTGAAATTGAACTCAATAGATAGTTAGATAGGAGAACCAACAACACTAGTCAGGTACCCACACCATAAAATGATCAACCATTAGAGATCAAAATGATAGCATTTACCTACAGACAAAATTTAGAAGGGTGGAGAAAGAATTAGGAATGGTGACCAGAAATACACGGAGAAAGTGGAATAAGCGATGTCACATTGAGGGAACTGCAATCCAGATGAAATGAAGTCATTAATTTGTCTGATGTAAAACTGATGATCTACACTGTAAACTTTCACTCAATTCACAATGTTTTCTTGTTTTCCTTTTTAAAGAAAGAAACCTATCGTAAAGGAATAAATGCTGTTAATTTCATTTCTAGTGAGTTCAAGGACATGCAAAATTAATCAATGATAATAAAAATCTGAATAGTGCTAGGGGAGAGGTGTATAGATCAGTCAATATCTTGACATGTGTGGTTACGTAGAGAAATGAGAGTGCTTCTCTCTACCTTCAAGTTGATTCCAACTGATGGGAACCTCATGTGTTACAGAGTAGAACTGAGTTTTATGAGATTTTCTTGGCTTTTCCTCCATAGCACTACTGATTGGGTGTGAATGGCCACCATCCAAGAGCAAGCCATCTGGTGAGTGCAGACAGTACAGAAATGCACCGCATGATTAGTTCAAAGGCAGAGCAAGATGGCAGCTTTATCAGACATATCATCCACCCCCTACAGCAAAGACACAAGAAACCAAGGGAAACAGATGCTAGTGACAATCTTAGAATCCTGAGCAGTAAAGAGAAGAATGAAGAATCACAGTGAACTTTGAATGGAAGAAGAAACTGGATGAAAATAGCTAATAAGTAATCCTACAGGTCCGATGGATCTTGGCTGAAAGCAGAGAATATCAGAAGGATGTTTACCTGTGCTTTATTGACTACGCAAAGGTTTTCGATTGTGTGTATCATGACAAGCTATGGACAACATTGAGAAGTATGAGTATTCCAGAACACTTCATTGTACTTCTGAGGAATCTGTACCTGGACCAAGAAGCAGTTGTTCGAACAGAACATGGAAACACTGAATGTTTTAAAATTGGGAAAGGTGTGCGACAAGGTTGTGTTCTTTCACCATACTTATTCAACCTGTATGCTGAGCAAATAATACGAGAAGCTGGGTTCTGTGAAGAAACACGTGGCGTCAGGATTGGAGGAAGACTCATTAACAACCTGCGATATGCAGATGATACAACCTTGCTTACTGAAAGTGAAGAGGACTTGAAACATTTGCTGATGAAGATCAAAGAGCACAGCCTTCAGTATGGATTGCATCTCAATGTCAGGAAAACAAAAAATCCTCACCACTGGACCAATAAATAACATTCTTATCAATGGAGAAAAGATTGATTCTTCTTGGATCAACTATCAACACTCATGGAAGCAGCAGTCAAGAGATCAGACGACGTACTGCATTAGGCAAATCTGCTGCACAGGAACTTTTTTAAGTGTTGAAGAGCAGAGATGTCAGCTTGAGGACTAAGGTGTGCCTGACCCAAGCCATAATATTTTCAATAACCTCATATGGATGTAAAAGCTGGACAGTGAATAAGGAAGATTGTAGAAGAATTGATGCCTTTGAACTGTGGTGTTGGAGGAGAATACTGAAAGTGCCATGGACTGCCAAAAGAACCAATAGATCTGTTTTGGAAGAAGTGCAGCCAGAGTGCTCCTTGGAGGCCAGGATGGCTAAGCTTCATCTCTCATACTTTGGACATATTGTCAGGAGAGAACAGTCGCTGGAGAAGGATGTCATGCTGGGTAAGATGGAGGGTCAGAAAAAAAGAGGAAGATCCCCAATGAGATGGATCGGCCAGGTGGCATCATTGATGGTGTCAAGTGTGGCAGCGGTAGTGAGGTTGGCCCAGGATTGGACATTGTTTCGTTCTGCTGTGCATGGGGTCGCTATGAGTTCGTTCAGACTCGATGGTACCTGACAACAACAACAACAACAGGTCATCTTCCTGGCTCGATGACCATCTTGAAAAAAAGTAAGCAGCATTCCTGGGTGAAGAATATAGGAAACCAACTTCACAGAATCTCCACAAGATAGTAGAGATGCAGTGTAGATAAATGCAGAGTGAAGAAAGACATGCAGAACACTAACCAAATCTAAGGAGAGAAAGTGCAGGAAGGTGGACGACAGCTCCAGGGTTCTAGGTGAGCACTAACTTGGAAACAGACAAAAAATAAGGATCTAACTGTTCACCAGCATTGGACATTGGTTGTTTGAGTTAAAGGTGGTCAGGAGTGGAAGGTCCATGCCATGGTCGCTGGAGACACTGGACTCCAGACAGTCCCACTCTCATGTCCCCTCTTGCATTGGGTCAAGGTAAGGTATTGATCATGGGCTACACTTTATAAGAAGTGTCCTGCCAACTACACCAGTGACCAATGACTGGAAGAGCATGATCCCTCCTCCCACTGAACTCCCTGGAATCTCTCCCAGCATGACTGCTGTCAGTGTGATCGGTGACACATGCTCTCCCACCACTGTCTCACCTCTGTCCTGGCAGCTTTCAGCATGTAATCCCATGGATCACATGTCATGGGCCCTACCTTTCTATACCCTGACAATTGTTGATGTGCACGCCCACCTACCACTGCCCTGCTCTCAGCACAAGAACGCCTGCCCACTCAGTGATCTGCAGCACTGTCCGGCTACAGCTAGTGACTGGAGGCATGGTCTCATCTCACCCAACCTCAACCTCCCCCACCACCCTGCTCCTGTGCCACCTACTCATCAACCAGTTATACAAACACCAACCCAACTCCCATCCCAGCAACCAGCAGCTGCCAGGTCACCCACCAGGAGACAAGGAACTTGTATACCCTCTTCCCCATCACCTGACAGCTTTCCAAGTGAACCGACAGTGTCCATAATCCAATGACTGGTAAGAGCACAGCATCCTGAACACACATCATTTCATAAACCACACCTGTCTCAATAGGTGTCAGGGTGTTCCCTCGACATAGTTGTCACGAGTTTTTGGTTCACGAGGAGGGGAGATCCAGCGGCGATAGGGATAGCAAAAGAATACACAGACAAACAGAAGAAGGGAGACAATGAGGCACCCCAAAGCCAGGGTGGATACATCACTGGTGGGCAGGCTTGGGACCACAGGCATCATGGCCTCTGCAGGCAGCGACTCACTGCCCTGCAATCTTTAATGCATGCCTTCCAACCTGTAATGCACCGCAATCTTTACTCCATGCCTTCCAACCAGTAATGCACACCTGGGGAGGCTCGGGCCTCTGTTTTATTTAGGGGAGGAGTTTCACACCAAGCTGGGAGGGACTAAAACAGGATACAGCTAACATCAGTAATTTTCCAAACATTCAGGTAACTTTACATTGTACTTCACTGGTTCGAATCCCAGGCCAGCAAGTTGGATTCTCAGGCCCAATTAACATATCTATAGCCCCTGAGGTCAGTTGGGGGAAGGTGAGAGTTCTGAGACGCCCAGGTGAATGGGCTGCACCTGGAAAAGGGATTAGGGAGGATGGGTTCTTTGTCTATAGAACAAAGAACCGAGAAGTAGCTAAGATACTTTTAGTTAATCCTTTGGAGAAAGGTTTAACCTTGCAACCTTTAGTCTTGGCTTTAGGAAAATATCACATTTATCTGTGGATTTTCAAAGGCTCCAGTGTATTAATTTAATATATATAATACCTGAATATTAAGATGAAAGCAATTTTCCATTAACTGCCAGTGGCCTCATTTGTTACACTCAGCCCTAGAGGGCCTCGAACCTCTGACTAGTCTTACACGGTCTGCAACAAATAGGCACCATCATTACCTATATCTACTGATAACAACAATCCCTAGTGTATTTTGGATCTTTGTCACTGGTGGACCAATCCTTCAATCATTTTTAAATGGCCTTCTTTGTCTCTTATAATAAATTTTTACTTAAAGTCTTTTTATCAAAAAATTATTTTTACTATTTCTACTCATACTTCAGACATATTGTCAGGAGGGACCAGTCACTGGAGAAGGATATCATGTTTGATAAGGTCAGAGAAAAAGAGGAAAACCCCCAACAAGATGGATTGGCCAAATGGCAACATCAATGGACTCAAGCGTGGCAACAGTAGTGAGGTTGGCCCAGGATATGGCAGTGTTTCGTTCTGCTGTGCATAAGGTCACTATGAGTCTGTAACGACTCATTGGCACCTAACAACAACAACTATATTTTGGTCACTGTTAGCTTGGTATATATTTTTTATCCTTTGATCTTTAATCTTTTTATATTTTTATGTCTAAGGTGTGTCTCTTATAAGCAACATATTGATGAAGGATGTTTTCTTTATACCTATGCTATGTCTTTTGATTGTTACATTTAAACTATTTATATTCACTGCCATTACCAATACTTATTAATTTGCTTCTACCATCTCATTATGCCTTATGTGTGTGTGTGTGGCTGCTGTTAATGAAGGAGACCCAATAGCATATTAGGTTATACATTAGGCTGTTTACCACAATGTAGGTAGTTCAAAACCACTAGCCATCCTCCAGAATAAAGAGGAGACTATCTACCATAGGAGCTCTGGTAGCGTAGTGGTTACGAATCGGGCTGCGAACCTTAAGGTCAGCGGCTCGAAACTACCAGCCGCTCCGCGGGAGAAAGATGAGGCTTTCTACTTCCATAAAGATTTACACCCTCGGAAACCCTATACAGGGTCGCTATGGGTCGGAACCAACTCGATGGCACTTAACAACAACAACAATCTACCATATGAGGAGTCCTGGTGTGGTGCTGTGGGTTAATGTGCAGGACTGTAATTAATGTCAGCTTGAACCAGCTTGAAGGTCAGTGGTTCAAGCTCACCAGTCACTCCTTGGAAACCCTTCACTATGGGTCAGAACCAACTCAATAGCACTTAACAACAACAACAACAACAACCACATGAAGCAGCCATACTCTATGAGCCAGAATCAGCTAAATGGCACTGGATTTAGGTGGATAGGGTTAATGGTTTCTTTGTTCCACTTATATTTTCTGTGTGAGTTTTTTGTTTTGTTTTGAATTTCCTTTTCGTTTCCTTTGCTGTTGCTGATTTTGGCATGAGTCTTTGTAATTTTCTTCTTTGTCATTGAGTCAGACCAACACATAGCTACCACAACAGAATGAAACACTGCTCAGTGGGGCACCATTCTCACAATGTTGGTTACACTTAAGCCCATTGTTGCTGATACTGTGTCAATCCATGTTGTTGGAGTCTTCCTTTTTTTTTTTTTTTTTTTTAAAGCTTTTGTTGTGAATTAAGTGATAGTTTACATGGGAGAAGATTGGTCTCACACTCATCCTATTATATTTTGTTCTTTGTTGTGATTACAATTCCTTCCGCGCATCATCATTTAACAGTATTTTCTTCTAGTCCCTCTTTTTTTGTTGTTTTTGTTGTACAAAAAAACATTCAGGAATATATAATCATTTAAACAACCAAAGCCTGCCTCCTGGCTGCCAGCACACAGCCTTTCTCCTTCCATGAGTCTAGAGTCTTCAGTCTTCCTTTTTTTTTGCTGTCCCTCCTTTATCTACCTAAACCTACACACCACCACTTATCTATCAGTTTCTCATACTGGTGTGGCTTTTATGTTGCTAAAATGCTGGAAGTTAACCACAAGTTTTTCAAATACAGCAGATTACAGGTTTCAGCTGAGCTTTCAGACTAAGACAAGGAAAAAGAAATAGATGGCCTACTTCTGAGGATTAATCACTGCAAATCTTATGAACGTTGTTGTTGTTATGTGCCGTGGAGTTGGTTCCCACTCATAGTGACCCTGTACTTGGTTTCCAAGGCTGTAAATCTTTACGGGAGCAGAAAGTCTCATCTGTCTCCATGGAACAGCTGGTAGTTTCGAACTGTCAACCTTGTGGTTCGCAGCCCAATTCATAACCACTACGCTACCAGAGCTCCTTAAATCTTATGAATAGCAGTGGAATATTGTCTGACATAGTACCAGAAGATGAGTCCCTCATGTTAGAAAGTACTTGTTACGATATCAGGTCCGCCATTTTAGGTTGTACCTTCCGGGTTTTCCCTCTCCCCTCCCTTCAACTCCATTTTGTAAACTTAGGTTTCTGTTTCCCCACCCTAAACTACAAGGCTCGTAATTTAAAGGGCAACACGGCTTTTGATAGGCCAGAGCTAAATCACCTTAGCAATGACCACTCCCTTCCTGTTGAACCTATATAAGACCACTCCCTTCCCTTTGATTTTCTCTTCTTTCTGCCAGCTTCTCTTCCTCTTCCTCTTCTCTCTTCTCTTCTGCCTCCTGCCTTCTCTCTCCAGCAGAGGCCACCTTCCTCTTCCTCACCCTGAATAAAATCTCTAGACGGGCGGCCATCTGGTGTGCAGTGTGGTTGATGAGTGGCAAGTTGTTTTTTTCCCTTTCAGTACTGAAGCTGGCTATGGAAGAGCTGCCTTCACAAGTTAGAGTTGGCCATAGTGACAAGGAGCAAAGCTGTCAAGATCTTCATTTGCTGATTGAGCATGAATCAGAAGAAAATAAACATTTGCAATATCCTTAATGATTGGAACGTGCAGCATATTAATTAAATAAGACAATTTGGAGTCATCAGAAATGAAATGAGATGCATAAAGACTGTTATCCTAGGCATTGGTGACATGAAAAGAACTGGTATTGGCCATTTTGAATCAGAAAATCATATGGTTTACTATACTAATATTGAAAAATGCAAGCAAAGTGAAGTTGCATTTTTCATCAAAGAATCTACCAATATCTCTCTTGAAGTATAATCCTGTCTGTGATTGTTGTTGTTGTTGTTGTTGGGTGCCATGGAATCAGTTCCGACTCATAGCGACTCTGTACAGGGTTTCCGAGGCTGTAAATCTTTGCGGGAGCAGAAAGTCTCGTATTTCTCCCGTGGAACAGCTAGTAGTTTCGAACTGCTGACCTTGCGGTTCACAGCCCGATTCGTGTGCCCACAAGGAAGACTAGTAAATAATATTGTTCAAATTTATGCACCAACCACTGAACTGAGTCATGATGAAATTGAAGAATTCTATAAACTTCTTCAGTCTGAAATTGATCAAATGCATAGTAATCTGGATGCATTGATAATCACTGGTGATTGAAATATGAAAGCTAGAAACAAAAAGGAAAATTAGTAGTTGGAATATATGGCTTTGATGATAGAAAGGAAGCTGAAAATCACTGGACATAAAAAGAGGAAGAGCAATAAAGAGATCGACTGACACAATGGATACAACAATGGGCTCAAATACACCAAGAGTGGTAAGGATGGCACAGGACCAAGCAGTGTTTTATTCTGCTGTAAATAGGTTCACTATGAGTCAGAACCTACCCAACAATACCTAACAACAACAAAAACAACCAACTAACACACAAAAAAAAAACTAAAACAGACCCATAACAAAAGAAATTGAAGAGATCATTAAAAACAATTATTAACAACCTCCCCCAACAGTAATAAAGCCCTGTCCTAGACAAATTCACTGGAGAATTTTACCAGACATTCATAGATTATTTGAAACCAGTTCTGAAAATTCAAAATATTTTAGAGCATAAAAAGGGAAGGAATCCTCTCTAATCCATTCTATAAGGACAGCATAAACTGAAACGAAAGTCAGGCAAAAACACCACTTAAAAAGAAAATTAGACTAATATCTGTCATGAATACAAATGCAAACACTTTTAACAAAAATTCTAGCAAACAGAATTCAATAGAGTATGAAAAAATATTTTTAAATGATCAACTAGGATTCATACCCGAGATGGAATAATGGTCCATAATTAGAAAACCAATCAATATAACCCACTACATAAAATAAATTTTATAAAAAGGAAAAGAGTCATATCATAATTTTCATAGATGCAAAAAGGCATTTAATAAAATCAAATATCCTTTACTGATTAAAAAATCCCTCTCAGCAAAACAGAAGTAGAAGGTGAATTTCTCAACATAATTAATTAAGGTCATATATGCAAAACCAAGAGCCAACATTACTCTCAGCAGAGAGAGATCATGAATATTTATTGCTGTTGAGAATGGGAATGTTACAAAATGTCCTTTATCATCACTTTTATTCAATATTTAGCTGAAAGCCGTAAGTTTGAGCAACAAGGCAAGAAAGAGAAGTAAAGAGTCTCCAAATTGCAGAGGAAAAAGGAAAGCAATCCTTATGCATAGATGGCATGATCATTATTAGGGATTAATTTGTGTTCCACCAAAAATATATGTCAGCTCACCTAGGCCATGATTCTTGTTGTTGTTGTTGTTAGGTGTTGTGATGATGGCTCACAATTGGTCAATGTTTTGTTCTCTTGTACACAGGGTCACTATGAGTTGGTATTGACTCAATGACCCCAAACAACAAAAATCTAAGCAGGACTGGAAAAGACATACAGGAAACTATTAGTAATACTGCAAGAAACCAAAAGAGATCTGTATAAATGGACAAAATACATGTTCATACCAAAAGTGACCCATATCTCTAATATAATCCTGATCAATCCCAACAATATTATTTAAATGAAAGGAAAAATTAATCAAGGAAAGAGGCCATGATTGTCAAAAGAAGAAAAGCAAAATAGGAGACCTCACATTTCCCAATCACAAAAGTTACTACAAAACCATGGCAAATCAAAACAACCTGGTACTGGTTCACTAGTGGACACATACATCAATGCAGCAGAACTGAAAACTGCTGGACACCCACTATTTAATTGTTTATTGTGGCCCTTGTAGCTAATTTCCTCCATTTTGTGACATATGCCTGGGATTATGGACCCATTTTGAAACAAATTGCTAAGGAGTAAAGCTTAAGGTGGGCTAAGGAATATAAATAAGACTGGACTTCAAAACACAAGGTTTGTTGTTTGAGTCTACCAGCTCTTTTTCAGGAGAAAAAGAAGGCTTTCTGCTCCTATGAAACTTTGAAGCCTTGGAAATGCTATACAGGGTTGTTATGAGTTGGAGATGACTTGATGATGCTTAACAACAACAGAGAGTAAAGATTACAGTGGAACTGATGATTAAGGATGCTCCCACCTTACTAGAGGGCATGACTCAAGACACCACCCTTGGTTTCCCTTGGGGGCCTGGTCTGACTCCAATTTATAAGACTGCTTAGGAAAAGTTTGCTTTCTTGCCTAGGATCTTGCATCTGACTCATGATGTCATTCATGAGCTCCAGTTTGTGGGACTTTCGGCCTATCACCTGACATGACTTAACAGATCACGCAGCCTCATGTATCAACAGCCTGTCATTTCACCTACCAATTTGGGTTCCTCAGCTTCTGAGATTACGTGGGTGACAAGATTCCGTCAGGTTGGTCTCTGAACTATGAATTTGGGATTTACCAGCCTCCACAATTGTGTGAACCATTTCTTTAGACACTTCTTAAGTTTGGTGAGACATTACAGCAGTGTGTTGCAGAACTCTGGGAATTGAGGGAAGGAAGGAGTGGTGATTAATATCAAGGATTATGGACTGGTATCGCATGTTGAAGTCCTGGTATGGCACTGTAGGATAAGCACTGGACTGCAGAGTCAGTTTCAACTGCAAGGTCGGTGGTTCAAACCCACCAGCCACTCCTCAGAAACCCCATGAGGTCTCATGAGCTTGCTCCCACACCATCCTCACAATTGCTGCTATCCTTGAGCCTATTGTTGCTATCGCTGTGTAAATCCATCTCATTGGGATTGCCCTCTTTTTTACTGTCCTTCAACAGTACCAACCATGATGTCCTTCTTAAGGGACTGGTTCCTCCTGATCTAAAGTAGGAATGATAAGTTCTGGACATCTTGGCTTCTAAAGAGCATTCTGGTTGTACTTCTTCCAACATAGATTTGTTTGTTTTTCTGGCAGTCCATGGTACATTTAACATTCTTCCCCAACATCATAATTAAAATGCATCAATTCTTTGACAGTCTTCCTTATTCATTGTCCAGTTTTCACATGCATATGAAGCTATTGAAAATATGGCTTGGGTCAGGTGCACTTCAATCCTCAAACTGGCAGCTTTGCACTTCAACGCTTTAAAAAGGTCTTATCCAGCAGATTTGCCTAATGCAGTACATAATTTGATTTCTTGACTGCTGCGTCCATGAGTGTTGATGGTGGATCCAAGCAAAAACTATAATCATTTCTCCACTTATCACGATGCTATTAATGACCCAGTGTTGAGGATTTTTGTTTTCTTTACATTGAGATGCAACCCATGCTGAAAACTGTGGTCTTTGATATTTAAGCTCTCTGAATCTAGGTATTCTTTTTTATCAATTGAAGATAATTAAATCTGCCTCACAAAGGTATACTATACATTACACTAAATGATAAATATTTATGAGAGTGCCAAGCAAGAACAAGATCCTCCAAGGAAAAGACATCTGCTTTTATGTAAATTTTGCCACTTGTCATTATGCTATCTTGAGGTCTTGAGGAACCAAAGATATTTTTTAAGTAATATTTATTTTCCTTTTTCTCATTATAGAGTTATAAATATTTACTATAGAATTTGTGAACTGTTTGTAGAAATATCTTTTTTTAACTAAAGATACCTAAAATCTTGCTTCTCTGAGATAACCACTGCTAATATTTTTGTTTGGGTTATAAATTCTTCAAGTCTTTTTCATATTGGTATCCGTATGTATCCATCATGCCTCTCTTAGTTTTTCATGCTGTGGTGGCTTGCATGTTGCTCTGATGCTGGAAGCTAAGCTATCTGTAGGGTCACCCATGGTGGACAGGAGTTTCTACACTAAAACAGATTAGGAAGAAAGGCCTAACCATTTACTTCCCTCATTAGGCAATATGGATCACAACAGAACATTCCTAATTTGCTTACTTGGTACATGTCATCGAAAGGGACCACTTGTTACAAGAGGACATCATGTTTGGTTAAGTATAGTTGACACTCCAGTGGAGACCATTAATGATATTGGCACAATAGTCAAAATAATGCACTAAAAATGCTGGTGATCATGAAAATAGCATAGGACCAGGAACAGGGGGGTTTCGGTGGGTTCTTGTTGTTGTTGGTTTTGTTGTTTTGTTTTGTTTTCACATTAGAAGGCAGAGAAGGAGAAAAATTTGAAATAAAACTCAGAATCATAAAAATGACCATACTTGTGGAAATTCTGAGATTTTGGCGCTAAGTCACTCTTCAGGTCAACAGTTGAACTCACCCCCTTAACTCAATTTTCAGTCAAACAACAGGCTTTTAAGGGAAACAATAACACTAGTGGCATATGCGCACCTGAGACTATAAACAGCCATTTAAGATCAAAAGGGCAGAATTCACTGAAGGACAAAGTTCAGAAGGTTAACAAAGAAGGTTGGAAAACAACAAAGAGGAAATGGGATAAGTGGTTTTACATTGAGATGATTGCAATCAGTGAGATTTTTTTAAATGTAGAAATTGTTGACTGTAAAACTAATGATCTGCACTATAAAACTTCACCTAATTCACATTTTTAAAAAAAGTTAAAAAAGAAAAGAAAACAGATGGCAGTGAGTTGGAGTCAAATGTATTGACAGCTATCTATCTATCTACCTATCTATCATCTATCAGCTTGTATGGATTGTACCTTACTGGACTCCTGCTAACTGCAAGTTCAAAGATTCAAACCCACCAGATGCTCCTTGGAAATTCTATACAGAGTCATTATTAGTCTGAACCAACACAAAAGGAATTAGCAATATGTAATTAATAAATGAGCCAGGGTGATGCAGTGGTTAGCATTCAGTTATTAAGCAAAAGGTTGGTGGTTTAATCCCAACAGTCACCCTGTGGGAGAAAGACGCCACAGTCTGCCTCTGTAGAGATTACTATGGGAAACCCAATGAGACAGACCTACCCTCTTCTATAGGATCAATATGACTTGGCGTTAACTCCATAGCAATAGGTTGTAGATAAATTAACATCATTCAAATTCTTTAAAAAGCACTCTGGGGGAGGGGTAGTGGTTATGAGTTGGGTTGTTAATCCCAAAGTCAGCAGTTCTAAACTACCAGATGTTCTGCAGAAAAAAGATGAGGCTTTCTGCTCCTATTCAGCCTCAGAAACCATATACAGAGTCACTATGGCACAGCATTTAACCAATCAACCAACCAACCAACCAAATTCTTGAAGAGTAAGATTTCTAAAGTTGTATTTCTTTCTTCTGAGCTCCTATTAACGGTCAGTAGGGCTGTTTGTCATACTGTGGTGGCTTGTAAGTTGCTGTAATTCTGCAAGCTATGCCATGGGGTATTTTAAATACCAGCAGGGTCACCCACAATGGACAGGTTTCAGATGACATTCCAGATGAAGACAGAGTAGGAAAAAGAAGAGAGTAACTACTTCTGAATATTTAGTCACTGAAAACCTTATGAATAGCAGAAAAACACTGTGAGATACCGTGCCAGAAAATGGGCCTCTCAGGTTGGAAGGCACTCAACATGCGACTGGGAAGAGCTGCCTTCTCAAATTAGAGCTGACCATGATGACACAAATGGAGTAAACCATCAGGACTGCTGATAAGGCACAACTCAAAATGAAGAGAAACACCTGTAAACATCCATTAATAACCAAAACAAGGAATGTACGGTCTGAATCTAGAAAATCTGGAAATTGTCAAAAAGGTCATCAAAAAGAAAAGAAAAGAAAAACTCCCAGCTAGAAGAAGTCCAGGCCCAAATGGCTTCACTGGTGAGTTTCTACCAAACATTCACAGAAGAGCTGTCGCCAATTCTACTCAAATTATTCCAGAATATAGAAGAGGATGGAAAACCTCCTAATACTTTTTATGAAGCAAGCATAACCCTCATACCAAAACCAGTGAAGAACATCACTAAGAAAGAAAACTACAGACCAATATCTCTCATGAACATAAACACAAAAATTCTCAACAAAATCATTTGTTGTTGTTGTTGTTAAGTGCCGTCGACTCGGTTTCGACCCATAGCGACCCTGAACAGGGTTTTCGAGGCTGAAATCATAGCCAATGGAACCCAACACCACATTAAAAAAATAATACATCATGACCAAGTGGGTTTCACAAAAGGGATTCAAGGATGTTCAATATTAGAAAAACAATCAATGTAATCCACCACATAAATAAGAAAAAGGAAAAGAACCACATGATCATGTTGATTGATGCAGGAAAGGCATTTGACAAAATCCAACATCCATTCCTGATAAAAACACTCAACATAGTAGGAATTGAAGGGAAATTCCTCAATATAATCAAGAGCATATATACAAAACCAACATCTTACATCACTCTCAATGGAGAGAAACTGAAAGTCTTCCTTTGTGAATGGGAACCAGACATGGATGCCCTTTGTCCAATATTGTTTTGGAAGTATTAGGCAGAGCTATAAAGTAAGATAGGGAAATTAAAGGCATCAAAATTGGCAAAAAGGAAATAAAACTCTCTCTATTTGCAGATATGATCCTATATAGAGAAAACCCCAAAGACTCAGTAAAAAGCTACTAGACATCATTGGAAGATTCAGCAAAGTGGCAGGGTATAAGATCAACATACAAAAATCAGTTAGATTCCTCTATAGTAACAATGACAGCACTAAAGAGGACATTAGGAAAACAATACCATTTACAATAGCCACCCAAAGGATGAAATATTTAGGAATAAATGTAACCAGAGAAACAAAAGAACTATACAAAGAAAATTACAAAACACTACTACAAGAAACCAAAAGAGGCTTACAAAAGTAGAAGAACTTTTCCTGCATAGGAAGATTCAACATCATGAATATGTCAATACTACAGAAAGCAATTTACACATATAATGCAATCCCAATGCAGATTCCAATGAGATTCTTCAAAGAGATGGAAAAGACAATTACAAACTTTATATAAAAGTGAGGAGATCCACGATAAGCAAAGCACTGCTCAAGAAGAGCAAGGTTGGAAGCCTCTCACTCCTTGAATTCAAAATCTACTACACAGCTACAGTGGTCAAAACAGCCCGGTACTGATACAATGAAAGATACATTGATCAATGGAACAGAATTGAGAATCAAGAAATTAACCCATCCACATACACCCAACTGATTTTTGACAAAGTGCCTACGTATCTTACATGGGAAGAGATAGTCTCTTTAACAGATGATGCTATCTCATGCCCTATGCAAAAACCATGGACTAAAGACCTAAATGTGAATCCCCAAACTATGAAAGTCATAAATGAAAAAATAGGGACAAATGTGAGGGCTCTAATAGTAGGAATACACAGACAACCAAACATTTTGAAAAGTACACAAACAAAAGTAAACAAAATACATGAGCTGGACATACTAAAAATTAAAAACTTATGTGCATCAAAAGACTTCACCAAAAGAGTAAAAAGGGAACCCACAGAATGGGAATAATCTTTTGCAATGACACATCAGAAGAGGGAATAATTTCTAAAATATATAGGAAATTACAACACCTGTACAAGAAAAAGACAAATAGCCCAATTAAAAAATGAGCACAGGACATGAACAGACACTTCACAAAGGAACAAATCCGGGCAGCCAAAAAACATATGAAGAAATGTTCATGATCACTAGCCATTAGAGAGATGCAAATCAAAAAAACAATGAGATATCATCTCATACCAGCAATAACAGCAAAGATCAAAAAGTAGAGGACAATAAATGTTGGCAAAGATGCGGAGAGACTCAGACCCTCCTACATTGTGGGTGGGATTGAAAAATGGTCCAACCACTCTGGAAAGCAATATGGAGCATCCTCAGAAGTTTGGAAATAGAAATACCTTATGATCCAGCAATTTCTCTATTTGGTATTTACCCACAAGAAACAAAAGCCTATAACACGAGTAGATATATGCACACCAATGTTCATAGCAGCACTATTTACAATAGCAAAAAGATGGAGACAGTCTAAGTGTCCATGAATTGAAGAATGGATAAACAAACTGTGGTACATACACACAATGGAAAGCTTTGCTACCTTAAAGAACAACAAGGAAGCTGTAAGCCACTGCATAACATGGATGAACCTTGAGGACATTATGTTGAGTGAAATCAGTCAGTCACAAAAGGAGAAATACTGCATAGGAAAATTATTGTAAAAGAGTAAGAAAAAGAACCCACACTAAAAGGCGGGGACATTATATAGATATTTGCTGATCACTAGGATGTATGGGATGAGAGGAGGGGAGGGTGGGAAAGGAAGATGTAACACAGGGTAAGGAATAGACACAGGATAGCTTGGGTGTTGGGGGGCAGGGGGAGCAATACAGAAGAAGGGGGAGGGGAATGGACAAGCAAGGCTGATGGGATAACAGTTAGGCAGGTTTGCATGGGCTAAGTGTGACAGAGATAAATGATGATGTATGCACAACCTTGGAACAATAGGGCTCTGAGATACAGGGATTGAGGAATGGTTTAAAGGAGTAAAAGAGAGGAATAGTGTCAAGATGCTTGGATGTCTTTTGAATCTTGGTTTCCCTTGTCTAGTGGGGAGAAAGGAATAGCCAGAAACATCACTACAGAAAGCTTGTAAGTCCATCTTCAGCCTATAACTGATTGGAATACCTTTAAAGGGGGCTAGAAGTTGCTTATTGAAAGAGGCTTCCTGTGGAGCCTTTACGTTGCACAAGACCATAGGTGGTATCCAGAACCCCATCCAGAACTGACTAAGGTAGGAAATTTCCATTGGAAAGGACGAGTAGACCAGCTTGGAGCAGCTAGAAGAACAGAAGATACTTCCTTAAAGAAAGACCAGCAGGAAAAATCTAAAACAATAATGGCAGTCTGATTGATTACTACAAGAACAAGTAAGCTGTTCGCCTGGGGGCCATCAAGGCAAGTGGTCAGGATTCCTCAGAGCAAACCCCCTTCCAAGACTGAGAGTCAAGGCGAATACATGAGCAGGCACGTGGTCTGGCTGGTGACCACGTTGGTCACCGATAAGGTGAAGAGGGGGAAAAAACAGCAATGAAGTTGTGAGTTAAGCCCAACCACATTCAATAGACCCCCATGAACCTGGGTGGAGACTTAGATGACCAGTAGTATGGCAAGACCCAGGGACTCCTGGGCCCAGAGGCAGTGACATGGCCACAGAGGACTAGAATGGAGAGTGAAGCGTCCAGCTGATATGAAATGAGGGGACATGCACAAGAACACCCATAATTGCAGATAGTACCCATTGGACCTGGCTTTGATGGCTGGATAATCAGAACTTGACTAGAAGAAAAAAAAGAGGGGGGTGGGGTGGGAAAAGTAACCTGCTACAATGTGATGAACTTTAACTTTACTTATGGAACAAAAAAGGGAACAAATCTTCATAGCAAGGATCACTCCCACCCCCTCGGTACACAGGGTTGACAGGGATGGGCAACATAGACTTTGTTGTTGTCAGGTGCCATCGAGTTGGAACCGACTCATAGTGACCCCATGCACAGCAGAATGAAAAAATGTCCAATCCTGGGCCAACCTCACTACCGCTGCCACACTTGACGCCATCAATGATGTCACCTGGCTGATCCATCTCGTTGGGGGTCTTCCTCTTTTTCTCTGACCTTCCACCTTACCCAGCATGACATCCTTCTCCAGCGACTGTTCTCTCTGGACAATGTGTCCAAAGTATGACAGACGAAGCCTAGCCATCTTGGCCTCCAAGGAGTACTCTGGTTGCACTTCTTCCAAAACAGATCTATTGGTTCTTTTGGCAGTCCATAGTACTTTCAGTATTCTCCTCCAACACCACAACTCAAAGGCATCAATTCTTCTATGATCTTCCTTATTCACTGTCCAGCTTTCACATCCATATGAGGTTATTGAAAATACCATGGCTTGGGTCAGGCGCACCTTAGTCCTCAAACTGACATCTCTGCTCTTCAATACTTTAAAAAGTTCCTGTGCAGCAGATTTGCCCAATGCAATATGTCATCTGATCTCTTGACTGCTGCTTCCGTGAGTGTTGATAGTTGATCCAAGAAGAATTAAGTCCTTGACAACCTCAATCTCTTCTCCATTGCTACCCGAAATTGTGGGGGCCTATAAAGGCAAGAAGTGACTGGCTTACAAGCTTTCAAGAGGGAGCCTAGTTCCAGATGGGGCAGGGGAAGGTAGAATCACCACTGAATGATTTCCAATCTGTTGGGATGGGGCTGGTGAAAGGAAATGGGGATAAGACATTTGTGCTACAATAGTGAATAATTGCTATCAGGACTGACTATGAGGGTAGGAAATATAGAAGTAGTTGTTTATTGACAAAAGGAGGGGAGTGATTGATTTTGCAGCCCAGGAGCGGAGGTCCTTGGGACCATCAAATGAGAAGAATGGAGAGCAGGACTACCCAGAGAGGCAGTGACGCCAAGGATGGAGACAGATGGAGCTGCTAGGGACACTGGACTTAGGAAGGGAGAAGGGCATGTACTGGCGGCCAGGGGAGCGGGCCTGTGGGGTGCACCATTTTGTTATTTGATGACGTATGGAGGGGATTGTAATCATTGCAATGAAATGAAATACGATAAGATGACTGTAAAGCTGATGTTCTCCCATGTAAACCTCACAATAAAAGTATTTTAAAAAAAATAGAATATGGAAGGAATACAGAGTCACTGTACCAAAAGGAAATGGCCAATGTTCAACCATTTTATGAGGTAGCATCTGATCAAGAGCCAATGTTACTGAAGAAAAAAGTCCAAGGTGCATTGGAGGGATTGACAAAGAACAAGGTACCAGGAAGTGATGGAATAAAAATTGAAATATTTCAAGAAAGTGAGGCAGCACTGGAGGCAATCACTCAGCTATGCCAAGAAATTTGGAAGACAGCTATCTGGCCAAGTGATTGAAGAGACTTGTATTTGTGCCCATTCCAAAGAGAAGTGACCCAATGGAATGCAGAAATCATTGGACAATGCCTTTGATATCCCATGCGAGTAAAGTTTTACTAAAGGTAATACTGCTGTAAGCATACATTGACAGAAAAACGTCCAAAGGTTCAAGCCGGATTCAGAAGAGGACATGGAATGGGGGTTATCATTGCTGACACCCAATGGATCTTGTGTAAAAGCAGAGAATACCAGAAAGATGTTTACCTGTGCTTTATTGACTATGCAAAGGCTTTCAATGTGTGGGTCATGACAAGTTATGGGCAACATTGCAAGTAGGAGTATTCTGGAACACTTTATTGCACTCATGAGGAACCTGTACATAGACTAAGAGGGAATTGTTTGAACAGAACATGGAAACTTTGAAAATGTCTGTGACAGGGTTATATTCTTTCACCATACTTATTCAACCTCTATGCTGCACAAATCATCCGAGGAACTGAGTTATATGAAGAAAAACATGGCATCAGGATTGGAGGAAGACTCAGTAACAACCTGTGATATGCAAATGCTAAAACTTTGCTTGCTGAAAGTGAAGAGGACTTAAAATACTTACTGATGAAGATCAAAGACCGTAGTCTTCATTATGGATTGCATCTCAATGTCAAGAAAACAAAAATCCTCACTACTAGACCAATAAACAACATTTTTATCAATTGGGAAAAGATTGAAGGTGTCAAAGTCTTCCCTTTTGTTGCATCAACCATCAACACGCATGGAAGCAACAGTCAAGAAATGAAACGATATATTGCATTAGGCAAATCTACTGCACAAGACCTATTTAAACAGTTGAAGAGCAAAGATGTCAGCTTGAGAACTAAGGTGTGCCTGACCTAAACCCTGATATTTTCAATAACTTCATATGCATGAAAAAGTTGGACAGTGAATAAGGAAGAACATAGAAGAATTGGTGCATTTGAGTTATGATGTTGGTGGAGAATACTGAAAGTACCATGGACTGCCAAAATAACGAATAGATCTGTGTTGGAAATAGTGCAGCCAAACTGCTCCTTGGAGGCCTAGATGGCCAGACTTTGTCTCTCATACTTCAGACATAATGTCAGCAGGTACCAGTCACTTTAGAAGGATATTATGTTTGGTAAAGTGGAGAGTCAGAGACAACGAGGAAGACCCCCAGCGAGATGTATTGGCAAAGTGGCATCATCAATGAGCTCAAGCATTGCAACAATTGTGAGGTTGACACGGGAGCAGGCAGTGTTTCGTTCTGTTGTGCAAAGGGTCACCTTGAGTCGGTACTGATTTGATGGCAACAAACAACAACAACAAGGGCTGTTTCACATATTAACTTGTTGTTTGTTGTTAAGTTCTGTGGAGTTGGTTCCAACCCATAGAGACCCTCTGTAGGGTTTCCATGGAGTGGCTGAAGAGTTTGAACCACCAAATCTTCAGTTCAAAATGACCTTTAGGTCCAGTGCTTATCCTACAGCATCACACCAGCACTTCAATATTAACAAATGTAATGATTAGTTGCATGATTTAAATTTCAAAATAGAAATCCTGGATAAAAAACACTGAAGTCTTTGATGTATTTTGCCAAATTTTCTTCCGGAATATTCTATGTATTTATGCTACCATCAGGAGTTAATGAATTCCTATTTTCTTATCTTATAATATGCTGTATTACAATGTGTGTGGGGGGCAGGCCGGGGGACAGAAATACCAATGTAGTAAATGACCAGCAAGTCTTGATATTTAATAATGTATTTTGATACTATTTTTTAATCATAATAATCTCATTATATTTGTAAAACGTGTACTATTAAAAGAGACTAAGTCAGCAAGAGTTGCTAGTAGTGTTCCAGTTCACACATCCATAGGTTTATTCCAAACAAAATGTGGTTAAACCTAACTTTGGGATTAGTAAAGAACTATGAAAACAAGTTTCCCCAGTAGTACACTTGTTTTAGTCTCATTAGATTGCTTTTACAAAAAATGAAAGGATACTGTTTATACCATGGGGAGGAAAAAAACACAAAACAGTTTTGAGATCTGGTCTACTAACATTTTTTTACTAAAACTCGAGCAGACATCTTCCCAAGTCATTTTAATTTTGCAACAAGTTTAAGAAAATGCTGCTTTACATAGAACAAGGGTTTGTAGATGAATCAAGAGTTTTAAGGATGGTTAGCAAGACCTCAAAGATAAGCCAAGAAAGTAACCTCAATAAAAGAAGTAACTGACTGAAGTCCAGAAACTAGTGGAAGAGAACCATAGAACTACCATTGATTCAATAGCTACTGAAGTTGGAATCTCACATGGTCCAGCACTTTCCATTTTAAATGAGCATCTTAGGTTCAACAAGATGGCTACTTAGGTATCATATGGTTTGTGCAAACATCATATAGATCATCAGTCTTTTAAGGATTGATGCTTATGAAGACAGTTTTATGGAACAAATTATAACTGGAGATAAACCTTGGATTTGTTAACACAATCCAGAAAACAAATTCCAATCAAAACTGTGGCTTTTGAGGGAAACTGCTGGAAGTGTTCAGTTCAAGGCAGAAAGGTCAGCTGAGAAGGTTATGGTGTATGTTTGAAGGGAATTCCAAAGTAATCATACTGACTTTAAACATAAATGTTTTTAACGACACTGGATCTTATGATGAAGTTCTACAAAAAATGAAAACTGCATTGGTGAGAAAAGGGTCAGGAAAGTTGTACCCACAATTTGTTTTTCCATCACAACCATGTACCTGCTCATTCATCAAGGGTAGCAAGAGCTGTCCTATAAGAATTTCACTGGGAAACCTTATGCCATTCACCCTACAGCCCTGATTTTGCCCCTTCAGTCTTCTGTTTGCTCCACAAAATCAAAGACCATTGAAAAGAAATGCCATTTTAGTCCCTGAAGAACGCCAAAACTGCTGTTTTCACATAATCGTAACAGGGAAGGATTGCAGAGATGGGGACATTGCCTTCAGAAATGAATAGAGCTAGAAAAAGGATATGCCAAGAAACAATAGCTTCATATTTTCATAGTCTTTGATATTTCTTTTAAAATACTTTTTTTCTTCCACTCATATGTTTTTGCTTTTACTTTCAGATTAAAATAAGAAATCCCATCGTCTAATAATGATGATTGTCAACTCTTGGTACACACAAGTTCAGCTATGTCTCCCTGTATGGAAAGATGCCACCATTCATACGTCAGTTTGTCATACTATGGTGGCTTGTGTGTTGCTGTGATTCTGAAAGCTATGCCACCGATATTTTTAAATACCAGCAGGGTCACCCATGATAGACAGGTTTTAGATGAGCTTCCAGACTAAGACAGACTAGGAAGAAAAAGAGACAGACTTCTTCCAAATATTTAGTCATTGAAAACCTTATGAATAGCAATGGAACACTGTCAGATAGCACCAGAATACTGAATATTGAAACATGTTGATGAGCACCAGAGTATTGCCAAATAGTGCCTATAGGTGAGCCTCTCAGGTTGGGAGGCACTCAAACTATGACTGGAGCAAAGCTGCCTCCTCAAAGTAAACTTGACTGTGATGATAGGAACTATGTAATGCTCTTAGAACCTTCATTTGCTGATAGGGCACAGCTCAAAATGAGGACAAACAACTGTAATCATTCATAATAATAGGAACAAGGAATGCACAAAGTATAAGTCCAGGAAAATTGGAAGTTAAAAAAATAAAATGTAACCCATAAACCTCAATAACCTAGGCATTAAGGAGCTGAAATGGATGGGTATTGGGCATTCTGAATTGGACAATCACATGGTTCACTATGCCAGGAATGATAAATTGGAAAGGAATGGTGCCACATTCATCATCAAAAAAAAAAAAAAAATTCAAAATCTATCTTGAAATACAATGCTGTCTGTGATAGGGTGGTATGCACACACCTATAAGAAAGACCAGTTCATACCACTACTATTCAAATACATAGTGATGAAGAGCACAACTTTCAGTATGAATTACATCTCAGTATAAAGAAAACAAAAATCCTCACAACTGGACCAATAAATAACCTCATGATAATTGGAGAAAAGACTGAAGTTGTCAAAGACTTGACTTTGCTTATGTCCACAATCAGTGTTCATAGAAGTCAAGAAGTCAAAAGATGCATTGCATTGGGTAAATCTGCTGCAAAGACCTTTTTAAAGTGTTAAAGAGTAAAGATGTCAGTTTGAGGATTAAGAAGTGCCTGATCCAAGCCATGGTATTTTCAATCACCTTGTGTATATGTGAAAGTTGGATAATGAATAAGGAAGATCATAGAAGAAAAGATGCATTTGAATTGTAGTGTTTGCAAAGAATAATGAAAGTACCATGGACTTCCAGAACAAACAAATCTGGGTTGGAATAAATTCAACCAGAATGCTCCTTAGAAGCAAGGAAGAGGAGACTTCCTCTCTCGTACTTTGTACATGTATTCAAGAAGGATCAGTTCCTGGAGTAAGACATTTTGTCTGGTAAAGTGAAGGGTTTGTGAAAAAGAGGAAGACTCCTATACAGTGGCTGCAACAATGGGCTCAAGCATAACAATTGTGAGAATGTCACAGGATCTGGCAGTGTTTTGTTCTTCTGTGCATGAAGTCACTATGATATGGAACCGGCTCAACAGCACCTAACAACAAAATGAACCACAAACATTACTATTACTGAAAGTATGAGATCGACTTTTGTTTGAATTAACATATTTTTAGAAATACATATTTTTAGAAATAAAGGAATTGCTGAAATTTATTCATCTTTCTTCCCAAAGAGAGAATCAATTTCTAAGTGATCCTTTTAGATTTCTAAATTAAAAAGGATAAAAAAATTATTATTAAGTACTGACTAAGAGATACGAATTTTATGTTTTTTAAACTATGCTTCAATTTTAAATATCATAGATGGACTCTCTGGTATGAGCAAATGAGAACACTTAAACTTCTTAAACATACCTTCACTCCAACTCCCACAGTGAATTCGTTAAATTATTATTGTGACATTGTAGCAGTTCGTGTCACTTGTATTCTGGGCTGCCATCAGAAATTCAAAGATACCTTAGAACTGGCCTATTTTTAATCTGATTCAGTACTCATCACTATTATTTTGACTGCAGACCTGAATTTAGATTTCCAACCTCTTAACTATGAAAAAAAGTAATTTGCTCATATGCAATGAAATGGTTTAGTATGATTATTCCTATTGTTACCATTATCAGAGATAATTAGATTACAATAGTATCTGTATCTGTAAAAAGGTAGACACATGCCTTTGGAAACACACACATACATACAAAGGTGTGGATTGCGTTGTGCCCCTCCCCCAAAAAATATGTTTTCAAATCCTAGCCCCTATACCTGTGGATGTAATCCCATTTGAGAATAGGGTTTTGTTTCTTACATTAAGTCCATATCAGGAGGGTTTGCCCTATCCTAATTGACTTTGCCCTACGAAAAGACCAGATTAGACACAGAAGCAAATCCAAACCATGGAAGATAAATACCAAGTGACGACTATGAAGATCACCCAGAAACCAAGGAACTCTGGGGCCACAAAGGTTGAAAAGACAAGGGTTGTCACCCTTGTCAACAAACAGGACCTTCAAGAATTGGAGCCCTGAATTTAGATTTCCAATCCCCTAAACTGTGAACGGAGTCCTGGTGTGGCATTGTGAGCTAATGAATGCGTCAGACTGTGAAGTCGATTGAACTGCAAGGTCGTGGTTCAAGCTTACAAGCTACTCCTCAGAGACCCTATACAGGGTCACTATGGGTCGGAACCGACTCAAAGGCACTTAACAACAACAACAAAGTGTGGAAAAATTCAGTTATGTTGTTTACAATCACCCAGTTATAGTATTTCTGTTACAAAAGTACAAGATAACGAAGACATACACAAAAATACCAAACTACATCAAAATGAAAAGATACCACTCCATTTCACTGCAAGCTTACTCACAAAGGTACAAACTGAGAGAGGCCTAGGCCACAGCACTAAACACTGAGAGCAGAAGCTAATCAGCCTTGGAATAATATTCTCAGGTCTAGAAGGACATATTTGACTTACATATTGACTGTCTACAGTTGACTGAGAAAAAGACAGCTACCTAAAACACACATTGTTTCACATTTGAACATCTTTGAAAAGAGAGCTTGTTTTACAATTGATGGCATGCCGGAGTGTACTTAGCAGTGGTTTTGTTTATTTGTTTTTTGCTGTTGAGTCAGTTCCTACCCATAGCAACGCTGTATAGGATTTCCAAGAAGTGGCTGGTGAGCTTGAAGTGCCAATCTTACAGTTCAAATAGACTTTGCAGTCCACAGCATTAACCCATAGGACCACACGTAATGACACTTAAAGCATCATTGTGCATCTTGCAACTAATGGCAACTTTGATTCACCAGAATACAGTGACATAGACCTTGAAAAACAGACTGTGTCAGGAGCTGGGTAACTGAGGATGACTGACAGAGATATAAGAAGGTTTGAGCATTTCAGGCAGAAAATGGCAAAGGTGACTGAGTAGGAGTGTTCACAGTCATGAGTTGGGAATAATTTCATGGGAAGCCTACATGAAGGTCAGCTTGTCCATGATCATCATCTTCAAATATTTTATGTGATGACTTACAGAAGACGAGAACACACATGATGTGTGTAGAAATCGTAGGCATGACGAGGATCAACAAGTAAAGAATGCTACAGTGATTTGGGTTTTAAAATGAAGGATTTAAAAATGTGGATGCATTCTCACTTGAAAATTAAATCAGGTCAGAGGGAGGCCCTGGTAACATAGTAACAAGCTGCTAAGCTGCAAGGACGGTAGTTCAAATCTATCAGGCATTCCAGGAGAGAAAGATGAGGTTTTCTGCTTCCATAAGGTCTTAAAGCCTTGGAAACCTATACAGCATCACTATAAGTCAGAACAGACAAGTTGGCACACAACTACCACCACTACAATTGAGTCATGAAGGGGCACTTTTCTTTAGAAAGCACTCCTGCTTTGAGTTTGAAATTTGATAAAGCAACTTTTTTCCCCCATTTTTAAGATTCTAAAATTCTTCAAATCCATACTCATTTTAGCCACTCCTGGAAAATTTTGTCTTTGTAAATAATCAAAAATACAAATGGAGAAAAATGCAGAAAGATGTTAATTATAGAATCAGATTCAGATAATAAATTCCCATCCATTTGGAGATGGTTCAATGGAAACTATAATTTGATGAAAATATTATAGCACCATTTAAAATCACCATTATCATGTGCCAGCAAGGAAAACTGTATATTAATCTTCTCTGGATAAATCATGGCATAATATTACATCTGCACTAATTATTATTATTATGTTTTAAAAAGCGTGTCTGCATATACACAAGGAATGCAGTAGTTGTTGCTGTTATAGCTGTGATTGTTGTTGTTAGGTGCCATCAAGTAGGTACCAATTCATAGCGACATTATGCACAGCACAACAAAACACTGCCCGATCCTGGTCCAACCTCACTACTGTTGCCACACTTGAGTCCATCAATGCTGCCATTTGGCCAATCTATCTCTTGGGGGTTTTCCTCTTTTTCTCTGACCCTCAGGTGTCATTAAATGAGTTCTAACTCATAGAGATCCTATGCACAAGAGAACTGAATCCTGCCCAGCTCTGTGCAATCCTCACAATTACTGTTACAAATTGAGATCATTGCTGCTGCAACTATACCAATTAATCTCATTGGGGATCTTCCTCTTCTTCACTGACCCCTACTTTACCAGGCATGATGTCTTTCTCCAGGGACTAGTCCCTCTTGATAATACAGCTGAAGTATGAGAAACAAAGTCTGACTATCCTGGCTTCTTGGGTGCATTCTGTCTATACTTCCTCCAACACAGATTTGTTTTTTTCTTCTAGCAATCCATGGTACTTTTAATATTCTCCTTCAAAAATGCAAGCCTCAATATGCAATATTGAAGGATTCTAAGAACAACAGATCTGTGTTGGCAGAAGTGCAGTCCTTGGAGGCCAGGATGGCCAAACTTGATCTCTCATACTTCAGACATATTGTCAGGAGGGACCAGTTGCTGGAGAAGAATATCATGTTTGGTAAGGTAGAAGGTCAGAGAAAAAGAGGAAGACCCCCACAGTGAGATGGATTGGCAAAGTGGTAACATCAATAGGCTCAAGCTTGGCAACAATAGTGAAGTTGGCCCAGGATCGGGCAGTATTTCGCTCTGCTGTGCAGAGTTGGTACCGAGTCGATGGCACCTAATAACAACAACAATAACAACAACAAAGGACAAAATATTTAAGGATGCAGGAAGCATCAAAATAAGATGGAAGAAATATAGCATCATTGTACCAAAAGTAAGTGGTCAATGATCAACCATTTCAAGAGGCAGCATGTGATCAAGAGCCAAAGATACTGAAGGAAGAAGTCTGAGGTACTTTGACAACATTGGCAAAGAATGAGGCTCCTGGAATTGATGGAATACAAATAGAAAAATTTCAACAAATTGATGTGGCATTGAAGGCACTTACTCATCTATGAGAAGAAATTTGGAAGACAGCAACCTGGTCAACCAAATGAAAAAGTTGTGCCCATTCCAAAGAGAGGTGGGGTTTTTTTGTTGTTGTTCGGTTTTATTTGTCCATTCCAAACAGAGATGGCCCAATGGAATACAAAAATCATTGCACAACATTATTAATATTGCATGTAAGTAAAATTTTGTTAAAGATAATTTTAGAAGGGTCACAACCATACATTGACAGAGAACTTCCAAAGATTCAAGCCAGATTCAGACAAGGACATAGAACGAGAGACACCATTGCTGATGTAAGATGAAAGTAGAGAATACCAGAAAGATGTTTCCCTGTGCTTTATTGACTACACGAAGGATTTCAATTCTGTGGAGGATGGCAAAATATGGACAAGATTACAGAGAATGAGTATTCTGGTACACTTAATTGTGCTCATAAGAAACCTGTACACAGACCAAAAGGTAGTTGTTCAAATACTACAAAAGGACACTGAATGATTTGAAACTAGATGTGCTACACGGTTATATTCTTTCACCATACTTCTTCAGTAAGTATGTTGAGCACATCATCCAAGAAGCTGGATTATATGAAGAAGAATGTGGCATCTGGGTTGGACGAAGACTCACCAATAACTTGTGATATGCAAATGATACAACCTTGCTTGCAGAAAGAGAAGAGAACATAAAACACTGATGAAAATCAAAGACCACAAACTTTGGTATGAGTTGCACCTCAATGAAAAGAAAAGAAAATTCCTCACCACTGGACCAATAGACAACATCCATATAAATTGAGAAAAAGATTGAAGTTATCAAAGACTCCATAATGCTCAAATTAACTATCAACACTCATGGAAGTAGCAGTCAGAAAATCGAACGATGTACTGCATTAGGCAAATCTACTGCACAAGACCCCTTTAAAGTGTTCAAGAGCAAAAATGTCATTTGAGGACTAAGATATGCCTGACGCAAGCCATGGTATTTCCAATAGCCTCAGATGCATGGGAAAGTTGGACAGTGAATAAGGAAGACCACAGAATTGATGCATTTGAGTTATGATGTTGGAGGAGAATATTAAAAATACCACATACTGCTAAAAGAACAAACAAATCTGTGTTGGAAAAATTACAGCCAGAATGCTCGTTGGAAGTTAGAATGGCCAAAATTTATCTTTCATGTTTTGGACATATTATCAGAAGGAGCTTTTCAAGAAGGATATCACGTTTGGTCAAGTGGAGAATCAGAGAAAAACAAGAAGACCTCTAAGAGATGGACTGACCCAGTGGCAACAACAATGGCCTCTAGAGTAGCAAAGAATGTAAGGTTGGTGCCTGACCGGGCAGTGTTTCCTCTTGTTGTGCATAGGGTCACTATGATTGGATGCTGACTCAATGGTGCATAATAACAACAACAATATCATAACTCAAATGCATCAATTCTTCTACAGTCTTCCTTATTCATTTCCCAACTTTCATATGCATATAGGACCATTGAAAATACCATGGCTATTGCATAAAACCATTATTGTAAAAGTTTAAGAAAAGATTTCCATACCAAAAGAAACATTCTTTGATTGTTACCAGAGGTGGGACAGAGGGGAGAGTAATTCACAGGCTAGAGCTCAGGTGATAAGGAGATCAATAAACAAGAAGCAGGAAGGAAAAACATTTAAAAAATGGAGGATGGCAGATGAACACTGAAGATAGGGGATTGCTTAGGGAGGTGTGCATAGCCTAAATGGGACACAGGTAAATAGTGATTAATATACAACCTTGGAATAACAGTGTTATGTGATACAGGAATTGAGATAGAATCTGAATAGATAAAGGAGGGGAAAAAAGTGTTTAGGAGTTTGACTATCTTATAGATATTGGTTTCCCTTGTCTACTACTGTAAAATATACATTTAAGTGAGTGTGATATAAATGTATATTAGGAATTATGAAAGTTTGTAAGGTCATCATCAACCTATAACTGATTGGATTTTCTAAAAGGGGAATTAGAACTTGCCCAAGGAAATAGACTTCTTGTTAAGCCTTTATAGAGTATAGGGCCTCAGTAGAATCCTGAGCCCCACCCAGAACCTTCTGAATTGGGACATTCCCACTTGAGGAAACATGCAGACCAATCCAGAACTGCTGAGAGAACAGACGATTTTATTGAAAGGGTTTGGCTTTGTGAATATCAAGCAAGGTGATTGCTTTGGAATCATCAAGGCAAGAAAAATCCGCCCATCAGGGAAAACCCCCATCTAAAACTGAAACTCAAAGGGAACCACCAGAAGTCAAGTATGCTTACTGGGTCTATTTGTGAATGGAAGTGAGGGAGATGCAGCAATAAAGACATAGGCTGGGTTTGGCATGTACCATAGACACCTGTTGATCTTGAGATGAAAGAGAGAAGAGGAAGGTTTGTCTGATATGAAATTTAGGGAGATGCATGAACTCCTGATTCCATGGGCACTGGCCTAGCCACTGGAGTCTAGAGCTAAGAGTGAAGTGACCAGTTGGTCTGAAGCGCAGGGAGGCATCATGAACTCTCCAACTTGCAGCTGCAGCTAGTATGCATTTGACCTAGCATGGATGACTAGCTAACCAGAACTAAACCAGACAAATATAATGATACTTGATATTGGAAGCAATTGTAAATTATTGCAATTTTATAAACTGGATCTTTGCTTACGGAGGCAGTTGTTAAAAATTCCAACCGGAATTAAAGGAACAAGCTTGGTTCCTCAGTCTACTGGGGTAATGGTAGTGGTGGTAGTGTGCTGTGGAGTCAGTTCCAACTCATAGCAACCCTGTATAGGGTTTCCAAGGCTGAAAATCTTTACAGGAGCAGAAAACCTCATCTTTCTCCCATAGAACAGATGGTAGTTTCGAACTGCTGACCTTGAGGTAAGCAGCCCTACTCATAACCACTACATTACCAGAGTTCCTTACTGGGGTAATAGGGATGGGCAATTTAAACATTGGCTATAAAAAGGAGGGGGGGCTATAAAGGCACAAAGTGGCTGGCTTACAAGCTTTCATGAGTGTGCTTAGTTTCAGAACAAGGGAGTAAGGTAGAATCCCCATTGAATAGCTTTCCCCTTTTCTGGATGGATTTGGTGAAAGGAGATGGGAGGTAATACTGATAGGATTTTATAGTTAACTAGTACAGTGAGTGACTGTTAGTAGGATTAATTGTGATTGTCAAAAATGAATTAGGAGAGGATGTGTAACTAAAAGGGGGGAGTAGTTAATCTTTCATTTCTAGAACAGATGATTCTCAATGGAACTTAACGGTTTGCGGGAAGGTGAAGCAGAAACAGGTAGAAAAAGCTCCTCTGTGGAGGTGTAGAAAAAAAAAAAAAAATAGAAGGAGATTTTGTGGAACAATGCCAGAGTTTTGGATCTTGTATAAGGATCCAGGCGCCAGTTTCCCGTGTCCACCTGTCACCTGTGGAGAAATCTGACTGTGGAAGCAAAATATGGTGATTTCTGAATCGATCTGGACAGCCTGGACTGAGATGGGAGGGCAGGGTCATAGTCAAGCGGAAGTAGTGACACCGCACTAGAAACATGAAGCTGCATCTGGAGGGAGAGGTGTGACTGATTTTTCATTTTTCACTTTTCATTTTTCACTTATCTTTCTTCTTCTCCCCGATCGCACCCTCACTGCCTAAGCTGGTCTCCTTCAGGCAGGCAGGAGCATACCCCCAAAAGGGTCCAGCATTGCGCCCACAGTCTTCCCACATCACAGAGAGGAGTACCTCAGGCTGCTACTTATGAAGTCTGACTTTGGGACCCAGCCCCACAGTTGACCTGAGTGGGACCTTATATTCCTGCCTGCACAGCAAAAGCTAATGGACAGTTGACTATGGTTTTATTTTTATTTTTGATTGGTGCTTTTTGTCTCAAGCTTTTATATTATTTCTGTCTTTGGTCCTTTTGGTCTCACTCTTTTCCTGGTGGTGGGAGCTTTCTACACTTACCTTAGCCAAGAAGAGACAGCAATTGTGCTCATACAGCCAAGCGACAAGCATACCCTGTAATGTCCCACCATCAGAACAAGAGCCAATAACAGCTTCTAGGCATTTCACGTGAAAAGGGAAGCCTATCTCCCAATCATAATCACCAAGAGATACTCAGTAAGCTTAACAACATAGCAACATATATCCATTTAAGCATTAAAACCCCACATAACTACTGAAAATATCGAAGAAAACACAACAATTTATCTCAACACATGTCCAAAAACAGAAAAGAGTAACTGAGACAATTGAGCTGGAGACAGACACAGATTTTCCAATAGAAGAGCAGGCTTTGGATTTGCCTGAGGAGGAATACAGAAAAATGATATGGAAACAAATTCAAATGCTTTGAAAAGGGTTTGAGGAAAATAAGGAAGAAGTCAGGAAACCGACACAGAGTAATAAAACAAGAGAGATACAGCATTAGAAACAATTCAAAACCTACAAACAGAGGTCCAGATGAATAATAATAAAATATCAGAAATGGACAATACACTGAAAGGGCAAAGGAGTAGAATGGAAGAGATGGAAGTCAGAACCAGTGAGCTGGAAGACAAATCTCTCAATACTGATAAGATAGAAAAGCAAGCAGCAAAAAGGATTAAAAAATCTGAAGAGAGTCTATGACTCATGCTGGATAACATGAAGAGGAATAACATAAGAATTATTGGCATTCCAGAAGAGGAAGAATCATGGAAGTCCACATAGTAGATAGTTGAGAAAATACTGGAAGAAAATTTCCCTAACATCTTTAAGGATGAGAAGATACACATTCAAGAATTTGAACAAACCCCAGGAAGAATAGACTCCAAAAGAAAATCACCAAGACATATCATAATCAAGCTCTCCAAAATCAAAGACAAGGGGAGAATCTTAAAAGTAGCCAGGGAAAAGAGAAGTGTTACCTACAAAGGAACGCAAATCAGATTAAGCTCTGACTTCCCAGCAGAAACCATGTAGGCAAGAACGCAATAGGGAGACATATATAAAACCCTAAAAGAAAAACCCTTCAACCAAGAATCATCTATCCAGCAAAACTGTCAATCAAATTTGATGGTACAATCAAAACATTCCAGGATAAAGAGAAGCTAAGAGATTTTGTCAAAACCAACCCAGAGCTTCAAAATATCCTAAAAGGAGTTCTTTGGAATGAAAACCAGCAAGAACAACAGCCAGAGATTGACAGACGTGGCAAAACAACCTGGAACTCAGTCAATAGAGTTCAGAACAGAACAAAATTACAACAACGAATTCAGAGGACCTGTGAGGCCAATCAAATATCAAAATATTAACAATGTCAAAGAAGGGAAAAATATAGGGATGCCAACAGAACCAATAGATCCATTTTGGAAGAAGTGCAGCCAGAGTGCTCATTGGAGGTCACGATGGCCAAACTTCATCGCTCATACTTCAGACATATTGTCAGAAGGGATCAGTTGCTGGAGAAGGATATCATGTTTGGTAAGGTGGAGGGTCAGAGAAAAAGAGGAAGACCCCCCAATGAGATGGATTGGCCAAGTGTCAGCATTGATGAACTCAAGCGTGGCAACATTAGTGAGGTTGGCCCAGGATCAGGCAGTTTCGTTCTGCTGTGCATAAGGTTGCTATGGGTTGGTACTGACTTGATAGCACCTAACAACAACAACAACAAAAGCAAAGGTAAGAAGTGACTGGCTCACCAGCTTTCAATAAGGAACCTAGTGCCAGAGGGTACCAGGAAAGGTACAATCTCCAATGAGTGGTTTCCAATCTGTCTGGATGGGGCTGATAAACTGTGATGGGGTAAAGACTCTTGTGGTTCAATAGGGAATGATTGCTATCAGGACTGACTGTGAGTTTTGGCAAGGTAAAGGCAGTTGTTTTGTAACGAAAGGAGGTTAGTGGTTGATTTTGCAGTCCAGGAATGGAGGTCCTGGAACCTCAAGGGAGAAAAGTGAAGTTCTGAACCCTATTCAGTGAAGCTGTGACAGTAGGGATGGAGGCAGAGATGATGACATGGAGAGATGGAGCAGCTGGGGACTCTAGAATCTGGGAGGGAGAGGGACTGTGTGCTGGCAGCTGGGGGGCAGGAGTGTGGGGTGTACCTTTGGTTGTTTGATTATTCATGTAGGGGATTATAATCATTGCAATGAAATGCAATGCAATAGAATGGCTGTAAAGATAATGTTCTCCCATGAAAATACAATACAATATAAATAAATTAAAAAGAACAGATGATCCCAAGAAGGAAGATCATCAAAAAGGAACAGCATGAGAGGCATGTGGGACAATACCTAGAAAAGCAGCAACAGCAGAGATGTTGGCAGAGGCAACGGCATGGAGAGATAGAGCAATTGCGGGTTCTAGGAACATGGACTGAGTAAGGCTTTGTGCTATGGGCAGGAAGCTGGCTTGTAGAATATGGACATTTAAATGAATATATACTTTTTGTTGTTTTATGTGTGTACATCAAATATTTTTGCTTTGTTCATTTGTGAAATGTAAAATATAAAAGGGAAGTCACAGGGAGGAAATAGAGTGTTGTTTGGAGAGGGGATTATAATCATTGAGATGAAATAAAGCATATCTTTTGTTGAATGCAAAACTGATGACATTGTCTGTTAACCTTCACTAGATTAACAATAAAAAGTTTATATATATATACACCATGGCTTGGGTCAGGCACATCTTAGTCTTCAAACTGACTTCAAACAGACTTCAAACTAAACGTGGTGTCGTGAAGCAGACTTTATGCAACAAATAAGGTGCTTTTGTCTGCTGCTTACATGTGTGTTGACTGAGAATCTAAGCAAAATTAAGTCTTAATATTTTTTTCATTTATCATGATTTTATTTATTTGTACAGTTCTCAGGATTTTTGGTTTCTTTACATGGAGGTGCAATCCATACTTAAGACTGTGGTCTTTGATCCTCATCAATAAGTATTTTAAATCCTCTTTACTTTCAGCAAGACAAGTTGAATGTCACAGGTTGTTAATGAGTCATCCTCAAATTCTGATGCCACATCCTTCTTCATATTTTCCAATTTCTCTGTTTGTTTGTTCAGCATACAAATTGAGTAAGTATCATAAGAGAATAAAACCTTGGATCATACCTTTCCTAATTTTAGACCATTCAGTATCCCTTTCTTCTGTTCAAATTCCACATGAGCATAATCAAATATTCTGGAATACCCATTCTTTGAACTGTTATTCATACATGGTTTGTAATGATCTACACAATTGAATGTCTTTGCATAATCAATAAAGCACAAGTAATATTTTTCTGGTATTCTCTGCTTTCAGTCAAGATACATCTGACATCAACAATAATATCCCCAGTTCCACGTACTTGTCTGAAACTGGCTTGAGTCTTTGACAGTTCCCTTCAGCAAAATTTCACTTGTATGTCATATTAATGATATTGTTCAATCATTTCTGCATTCTGTTGGGTCATCTCATCTTGGAATGGGAACAAATGTGGATCTCTTCCATTCAATTGGCCTGATAGCTGTCTTACAAATTTCTTGGCATAGATGAGTAAGTGCCTTCAATGCTAAGTCAGTTTGTTGAAATTTTCCATTTGTATTATTTCAACTCCTAGAGACATGCTGTCTTTCAATACTTTCAGTACAACTTGAAGTTCGTCCTTCAGTATAATTTGATCTTTATCATATAAAATCTCTTGAAATGGTTGAACATTGATTATTTCTTTTGGTACCATGACTCTGGTTATTGATTCCATTTTGTTTGTTTGTTTGTTTGTGTGTTTGTTTTATGATTTATGTACCATTCAATATTTTGCTGATAGAATCCTTCACTATTTCAAATCAAGGCTTGTATTTTTCTTCAATTCTTTCAGACTGAGAAATACTGATTAAGTTCTTCCCTTTTGGTTTTCTAACTCCAGCCCTTTGCACTTTTATTTTCCCATTTGCTTTAACATCTCTATGCTGAAGAGTAAGAGTCAGAGTCTCTTCTAATATTCATTTTGGTGTTTTCTTTTTTTTTCCTTTGTTTTTTTTTTAAAATAACCTTTAGCTTTCTTTTTGTTTTATTTTTTTGATGTCATACCACAACTCTTCTGGTCTTTTGTGTCTAATGTATCAAATCTGTTCTTGAAATAGTCTTTAAATTCATGTGGGATATGTTCAAAGTTGTATTTTGACCCTTGTGGACTTGTTTTAATGTTTTTCAACTTCAGCCTAAACTTGCATATGAGCAATTGATGATCTGTTCTGCAGATCCGTGTTCTTGTTCTGGCTCATGATATTCAGCTATTTCTTAGCCACAGATGTAATCAATTTGATTATAATTGACTATAAGTTTCCTTTGTCACATGTTTATTTTTTCTCACTACTGCCTTCCTCCTCCCCCCCCCCTCCAAATGCCCCATCAAGGCTTTAAAAACGTATCAGTAGTTTTTCAAATATTCAATGTTTCATACATTTTTGCCTCCCATTACCTTCCCTTCCTCCCTCCACCTTCCTGGATCCTCTCTCCTTTAGCTTTCAGTTCTTCTGTTCCTTACTGGACCCTTTTGCTTCCACTCTCTTACAGAGTTTTCATGCTGATCATTCCTTTCTCTACTCTATTCCTTGCCTATATCCACCCCCACATCCCACATTTCCTGTTTGTTTTTTTTTCATTTCCTGTTTTTATTAATAAAATTAATTTTATTAATTAAAAAAAATTTTTAATTTCTTGTTTTTGTTAATTTCACTGTCTTTCCATTTTAGACTGATGCTCCCATTCTACGGATGGTGTGGCACTATAGAATAAGCCGTGGACTAATAATTGCATGGTCAGCAATTCAAACCCACCAGCCACTCCTTGGAATATCCTTATAGGACTTCTGTGAGTCTGAATCAACTCAACAGCACTTAACAACAACAATAACAATTCCCACTCTTCAGTTTCTTCCTAGAAAAAAAATGTGCTGTGGGCAAAATGTCTGAGCTTTCTATATCAGACTATATTTTCATCTTCAAGTGATAATTTGGCTAGGTATAGAATGCTTTTGTTATTGTTGTTAAATGCTGTTGAGTCAGTTCTGACTCATCGTGACTCTGTATATAGGGTTTTCAAGGAGTCGCTGGTGGGTTTGAACTGTCAACCTTGTGGTTCAAAGTCCAATGTTTATTCTATAGTGCCACATCAGGAGTGAAGCATAGAATACTAGGTTAAAAATAATTGTCCCTCCTAATTTTAAAAACATTGTTCTTCTGTTCTAGCTTTCAGTGTTGCTATGGTTAAATCTAAAGCCATTCTGAATCTTTTTTTTGTGTGTGTAGACTCTCTCTTTCCCAGCTCTTCTGAAATTTCATGGTAATGTTCTTATTAGATAGAGTATGCTGAGCAATCAAAGAGCCTATCAGTCTAAAAGTTCATAAACTTCAGTTATGGGATATATTTCTGTTCTGTTCCTTTGAGAATTTCACTCACTGTCTCTCCTCTTTTTCCTGAAATTGCTAATGATTTGACATAGAAATTTCTGGATTGATTTTCCAGTTCTATTTTTTCAGTCATCATTTTGTCTTTTGTTCTGTCTTCTGGAACATTTTAGAGCAAAGATATCACCTAAAATATTTTTTGACTTATCATCTATTCTTTGGTGAGATAAAATAAAAATACTCTTCTACTACCAGAAGCTATTTATTGTTCTGAAATCTCCTTTGTTGTTTATTCTACAGAAATGTGTGTGTGGGGGGGGGCAGTAATCTCTGTGAATATATTAGTTACAGATCTTTTGAAATTTTACTCTGCTCTTAACTTGTCTCTATATCACTGAATTTCTTTTCATCATTTTTTTTGTTTGTTTGGTGGGTCCATTGAATGTCTTCTTTATACGTGTGTGTTTTCATCTCATTCCTCAAATATGTAGCACTCTGGATTTTCCATTTATTTTTTCAAAGTGAAGCACTGTGAGCATGGCAGAGCACTAGATTGCTACATTTGACTAAGAGTAATCAAAGCAAAACATTTTAGTTGTTGTAGATTTCCACATCTGCCACAGGATGTCATTTCTCTGAAGTTATTGCTTTTATCCACAACATTATCTTTTAGTCTAGTGCGAGAAAGCTGGAAGGAAGGAAGAAAGGGATCTATGCCTGGCGGCTGGCCTTCTAAAACAATAGGGGCAGAATGCTGAAGGTTCCACAGCTTGTTGAATATTAATCTCCTATTGTAATCCCATGTCACACCAGCCTGCTCTCTTCAGATCCCAGTTTTCTGAATTCAGAGTCACACTAGTTAATTCTATAAAGAATTTGCTTTTGGTCCCCAGTGTGAGAATGAAAGTCAATAAGGAAACGGCCTTCTGGCTATGTAAGGACTAAGGATGTACTTTGCCTGTACCTCCCTACTTTTGCCACCACTAGTCTGTCAGTGTGTCATATTGTGGTTCCTTGCTTGTTGATGAAATACTGAAAGTTATGCCACCGGTATATTTTAATTACCATCAGAGTCACCCATGGATGACAAGATTCAGAGGAGCTTCCAGACTAAAACAGACTAAGAAAAAGGAGAGGTTAACCATTTCTGAATGCTTCAGACACTGAAAACCATATGCATAGCAGCATAACATTGTCAGCTATTCTGCCAGGAAATGAAAATATTATAAATAGCAGCAGAACATTAACAGATATAGTGGTAGAAGTGGAGCACTTTGGGTTGGAAAGCACTCAAAATACAATTTGGGAAGAGCTGCCTCCTCAAAGTAGAGTTGACCATAATGCTATTTACAGAGCAAAACTTTCAGGATGCTCATTTGCAGTTTGGGTAAAACTAAAAATATGGAGAACCCACAGCAAATACCCATTAGTAACTGGAATGTGGAATGTATGAAATAGGAATCTAGGAAAATTGGAAATGACGAAAAAAATTAATGCAATGAATAAAAATTGATATTGTACACATTGGTGAGCTGAAATAGACTGGTATTTGCCATTTTGAATCACACAATCGTGGTTTGCTATGCCAGGACTGTTAAATTGAAGAGACTGATGTTACAATCACAGACAAAATAGCATTTCAATATATATATTGAAGTACAATGCTGTTTCAGATAAGATAATATCCCTACAAGAAAGACAATTATTATTCAATTTTACACACTAGTCACTAAAGCCAGTGGTGATGAAATTGAAGAATTCTACAAATTTCTTAAGTCTAAAATCGATCAAACATGCAATCAGGATGTATTGATTATTACTGGTGATTGGAATGTGAAAATTAGAAGCAAAGAGGAAGGATCAGTAGTCGGAAAATATGGCCCTATGACAGAAATTATGCTGGAGATCACATGATAGAATTTTTCAAAGCCAATTACTTGTTCATTACAAACACTTCCTTAAAAACTATGTAAAAGGTCACTAACACATGAAGCATGCCAAATGGAATACACAGGAATCAAGTTGACTACATTTGTGGGAAGAGATGTTGAAAAAGTTCAATATCATCATCTAAAACAAGGCCAGGGGCCAACTGTAGAACAGATCATCGATTCCTCACATGCAAGTTTACATTGAAGCTAAAGAAAATTAAAACAAGTCCACGAGAGCAAAAAAATTACCTTGAGTATATCCTGCCTGAATTTAGAGACAATCTCAGGAAGCAATTTGATACATTAGATACTAATGACTGAGAAGAGTTGTGGGATGACATGAAGAACATGATACAGAAAGTAAGCAAAAGACAGGAGAGAAAGAAAGAACAAAAATGGATGTGAAAAGATACTCTGAAACTTGATCTTAAGCATAGAGAAATGAAATCAAATGGAAGAAATGAGGAACAAAATGAACTGAACAGAAAATTTCAAAGGACAGCTCGAGAAGACAAAATCAAGTGTTACAATGAAATATGCAAAGACCTGGAGTTAAAAAACCAAAAGGGAAGAACACATTCAGCATTTCTCAAACTGGAAGAACTGAAGAAAACATCAAGACTAAACTTGAAATATTGAAAGTTTCTAAAGGTAAAATATTGAACGATGCAGCAAGCATCAAAAGAAGATGGAAGGTGAACACAGATTCACTGTACCAGAAATGTTTGATGTTACAACATTTCAAGAGATAGAATATGATCAAGAACTTAGAGCACTGAAGAAAGAAGTCCATGCTGCAATAAAAATATAGGAGTAAAGCAAGGTTTCAAGAGCTAAGAGAATAGAAATTGAAATCATTTGACAAACAGTGGCGGCACCAGAATTGCTCACTTATCTATGTCAAGAAATTTGGAAAACAGTTACCCAGCCAGCTGACTGGAAGAGATCTATATTTGTGCTAATTCCCATGGAATGTGGAAATCATCAAACGATATGATTAATATCCCATGTAAATAAAATGCTGCTAAAGATCATTCAAAAAACAATACAGTGAAACAGTAAATCAACAGGGAAGTCAGAAATTCAAGTCAAATTCAGAAGAGGACAAAGCATATCATAGCTAACATCAGATGGATTTTGGCTGAAAGCATAGAATACCAGAAATTGTCCAGAACAATTAATTGTGCTTATGAGGAATCTGTCTGTCTGTCGTGCTGTGGTGGATTGAGTCGCTGTGATTCTGAGGGCTATACCACCGGTGTTTTAAATAACCAGCAGGGTCACCCATGGTGGAAAGGTTTCAGATGAGCTACAAAACAAAGACAG
>NW_006408774.1:2941043-2971640 GCF_000296735.1 Chrysochloris asiatica
GAGGTTGGCCCAGGATCGAACATTGTTTCGTTCTGCTGTGCATGGGGTCGCTATGAGTCGGTTCCGACTCGATGGCACCTGACAACAACAACAACAACAATGAGGAATCTGTACAAAGACCAAGAGGTAACTGTTAAAACAGAACAAAGGATTACTAAATGGATTCAAATCAAGAAAGGTGTGTGCCAGGGTTTTATTCTTTCACCCATACTTATTCCATCTGTGTGCTGAGCAATAATCTGAGAAACTGGATTAAGTGTAGAGTGTGGCATCAATATTGGAGGATAACTCATCAACTGCCTACAATGTCCAGATGATACAACCTTGCTTGCTGGAGTGCAGGGGACTTAAGATAAAGATCAAAAACTAGTCTTCAGTATTAATTGTACCTCAGTGTAAATGGAAGAAAAATTCTTACAACTTGACTAATAAATGACATCTTTATAAGTAGAGAAAAGATTGAAGTTGTCAAAGACTTCATTTTGCTTAGATTCATAACAACAGTCTCAGAAGCAGCAGCCAGAAATCAAGTGATGTATTGCATTAGGCAAATCAGCTGCACAAGACCTCTTGAAAGCGTTCAAGAACAAATATTTCAGCTTGAGTACTAAGGTGTGCCTGGTCTAATTCATGGTATTTTCAATCACATCACATACATAGGAAAGTTAAACAATGAACAAGGAAGACAGTAGAAGAAATGATGCATTTGCATTATGGTGTTAGAGGAAAACAGTAAAAGTGCAGTGGACTGCCAGAAAAACAAATCTATCTTTGAAGTACAGCCAGAATGTTCCTTCAAAGCAAAGATGGGAAGACTTAGTCTCTCATACTTCGGACACGTTATTCGGAGGGACCAGTCCTTGAGGAAGAACATCATGTTTGGTAAAATATAGAGTCAGCAAAAATAGAAAGACCTCCAAAGAGATTGGTTAACACAGTGACAGAAACAATGGGCTGAAACTTATGAATGGTTATGAATATGGAGCAGACCCGGGCATTGTTCCATTCCATTGTACATGGGTTTATTATGAGTCAGAACTGACTGGAAAGCACCTAACAACGACATTACTTTTTACTTTTCCTGGCATTCTTTTTGCTGCCTTTCTAAGTGATTCCATGGGTAACTCATCTGCAGAACCTTTAGTGAACTTTTTCTACTCTGTTAGATTGTTTGTCATACCTGCATCTGATTCCTGCCTTCAGAAAAGTGGTTGAATTGTTTCATTCATAATTTATCTTCTTTACTATTATTTTTGTCCTTGCAGATTAATATCTTTATTCCTTCACCCCAGTCTAAGGGTGTTGGGAGAGAGAAGAGATAAGCCTGTGTGGACAATGCTATAATTTACTGGAAGTCTAACATCAATCTTAAAGGAATGATAAAGCTAGTCAAGGGAGAAAATAGAAAGACCAGTTTAGGCTGAGGTCTTCACAAAGGTCCTGTAGTAGAAATATAAAATAATAGAATCTTCTACCTGCTCCAAAAAAGACATTGAAGTAAGGTTGAAAATTGAAATTGAAATTTTTAAGTTCAAGATCTAAGATCAGACTTACTTTATCCCAACTTTCTCACTTACTAACTATGCATCATCAGGGAAATTATTTAACACCCTGAGTCTCCATTACCTAAACTGTAGAATGTAGAGAAAAAAACTTTCATATTGTTATTAGCTAATTCAATGCACAATATAATGAAATGCTGCGTACTTATTCACCATAATCGTTTGTAGATTGGACCTCTATGACTCATAGGGTTTTCATTGACTGATTTTCAGACGCAGATTGCCAGAACTTTCTAGTCTCGGTTAGTCTGGAAGTTCCATTGAAACCTGAACAATATCACAGAAAAATGCAAGCTACCACTGACAATGAGTGGTGACTGTACTTGAGGTGAAATGACTGGAATCGAACTCAGATCTCCATCATGGGAGTCACGATTAGTGTCGAGTGCATCAAATCTGTTCTTGAGATAGTCTCTAAATTCAGATGGAATATACTAAAGGTCATATTTTGACTCTTGTGGACTTGTTTTAATTTTCTTCAGCTTCAGACTGAATTTGCATATGATCAATGGATGATACATTCCACAGTCTGCCCCTGACCTTATTTTGACAAATGATATTGAGCTTCTCCATCGTCTCTTCCCACAGATATAGTAGTCTATATGATTCCTGTGTATTCCATCTGGTGAGGTCCATTTGTAAATCACCTTTTATGTTGTTTAAAAAAGATATTTGCAACAAAGAAGTCCTTGGTTTTACAAAATTCTTTCAGTGATCTCCAGCATCATTTCTGTCACCAAGGGCATATTTCCCAACTACTGATTCTTCCTCTTTGTTTCCAACTTTTGCATTCCAATCACCAGTAATTATCAATGCATCTTGATGGCATGTTTGATCAATTTTAGACTAAAGAATTTAGTAGAATTTTCAATTTCATTCTCACTGGCTTTAGTGGTTGGTGTGTAAAGTTTGTTGTTGTTATTAATAAGTTCCATCAAGTAGGTTGTAACTCATAGTGACCATGTATAGGATTTCTGAGATGTTGCTGGTGAGTTTGAACCACAAACCTGTGGTCCAAATCGGCCTTGTGTTCGAGTGTTTGGGAGGCCAGAAATTTGAATTCATCTCTTTTAGAAGGCTTTCTCATTCAGGAGGCTGGTCTTCATCTCCCTTCAACATCTGTGGGTCCAATGTTACTCAGAGAGCTACATGTTTCTTAGCATCAATCTTTCCCTGAGTCTAAGAGGTTCTCAGTGCAGGGATTTCAAATACAAAGGGCATGCTGCACTCAGCTCTTCTTTCTTGGTGGTAATAAGTCCTCTTCTTTTCTCATTCTCTATCCTTTTATCTCTTGCACAATTACTCAAGCAAGGGTTTGATCTGAGCAAGGCAGTGACATGGCGAAGGATGGTGACTTAAGATACATCCCACTCTAATCCTTCCTCATTGAGGTTTTAGGATTTATGATGCATAATTACACCAGATCACATATAACTGCCACACCATTGAGAATCATGGACGAGTGGGCGCATATTTTGGAGAGGTTCAATTCAATCCGTGAAAATTCTCTAATAAATATGTTTTTTAAAAGTACACTTGAAATGATTGAACAGCAAATAACTAGTTTGGCATGGCTGTTATGTCATGCTTATGGTCTAACAAGACCCAAAATGTTGCTGTCTTTCTTTTTCCAAAAACGTTTCTTATGCATAAATTAAGCACATTTCACAATAATGAGGTAAGCAGCCCAACTTGACTTCAAGTCTTTTCACTAGGCTCTAATGCTGGGAAACCCCACCTAAGCCTACCAGGAATACTGTCCTCCCCTCCCGCTCACCCCAAGTACACACTTTATGAAAAGGTTGATAACAAAGTGTCCTAGGGAAGCCCACTGGGCTGACTGCATTTTTTTTTTTTTTTACACAGTTCATTTTCCATGCCTTTCTTTTTAGCTAGACATTCTGTCACAGATTATTCAAATAAAACAATGCTTGTTAAAACAAATGAGAAAAAGATGCTCTTGGTAATGTCTTGTATTTTATTCTGTGTAGACTTGCCAAATTGCAGGATTCCACAGTGTTTCCTGTCACCAAAGGGGATGAATGAATGACTTTTTCTGTTTTGTATTCAGGGTGAAAAAACATCTTAAAATTGAAACCTCATATTTTCATGATACATTTATGGTTCTCAATATATTTTCATGTGCTTCTGTTATTTGGCACTAGATGACAATCCAATTAGAATACTTCCATACTTGTAATAGAGAAACAAGGACTCCACAGTGTGGAGTGATATTAACCAAGGTCATACAGGGAGCACACAGAATGGTAGAAAAATAGTCAAGTGGGTAGCAGTCTGGGAAGAAGGAGACCTGGGTTTTCATCCAGGTTCTGATTCTAATCATCAGCCTTATTCAAGTCACCTCATCTCTCTGTTACTCAGCTTCTTTCTTTGAAAACGAGAAGGTGCAACTAAGGACATTTCCAGCTCTAATACTCTGAACATACATACAGACTCTGGCTCAGATTTTTGGAGCAATTTCCACACACAGCACAAGGTAAATCCTTCTCTGGGGTTCAAATTCTGCTATTACAAGAGAACCTACTGCCCTCCTTATTTCCCAATTCCCCTTGCTTACTTTGACAATCAGCAAAATGTGTACAGAGATATTCAGCACCACTTCTTAAATGTGCTATTTGTCATTCACAGAACTGGGCAATCCACCAGTGCTGTGATAGTCCCCAATTCATGGCGGCTTCAGCCGCAATGGAACGAAATAGTTCCGATTATGCATAATACCCATAATTCGTTGTCGCTATCTGAGGGGAGTCCTGGTGTGGTACTGTGGGATAAAGCACTGAAATGCAAGGTTGGTTTGAACCACAAGGTTGGTGGTTCAAACTCACCAGCCTCTCCTTGGAAACCCTATGCAGGGTCACTATGAGTCGGATCCAACTCAACGGCACTTAACAACAACAACAACATATGAGGGGGTCTTCAAAAGTTCACGGGAATTTTCCATTATCTTTTCATGCCACTTCCTATGAACCTTTTGAAGCTCCCTCATACAAGTACCAACATCAAAACCAACGTGATTCCCATGAAAACTCCTTCTATGATGTTTGTAAGTAATATGAACTTCAAAATTGTGAGCCTACTCTCTTGCTGTCTTTGTAATAGAGTACATATTTCTTCACAGAAGAAATAAGTAGGTCTTTCATTTCCATACAATTTTAAGGCACTTTTCCCTTTAATATTATAATCTGACAGATAAGGTAGAAAATCAAAGATACAGGCTAACTAATAATAGAAATTACAAATAAGCACCATCATGTTTTAGTAAGAGAATTAAATTATTGTGAACCAAACATCCAAACTGGTATCTTAAAAATTTTCATTAAAAAAATCTTGGTCCATTGAGTTCACTTATACACTTTTACTGAGGCTTATAGTTACAACAAATGATTTTAATTTCATTATACACTATCAAACCAACCAAATCATTGTATTTTCAAACTTGACCGCCATATACTGCAAATGTGTTTCTTCCTAGTGTTTTGATATACTTAATTTTCATTATTTTCTCTGCTTTTTTTTTCTTACTGCTTATTAAACCAAGTGCTTAAACCAGTGCTCCTTAAACCAAGCAGAGAAAATTTAAAGGAAAACCATTATCAATCATGGGTTTAAGTCCATTAAATCTCAGTGACTGCTTTCCAAATATTAAAGCCAAGACTTAAACCAGGGGACTTCTTCAGACATAAGGATATAGGGTGATGATTTTGATACATGTTCATTTGCCATGAAAGAACAAAGAAAATTCAGTACTGCTATTTACCTCAGGCTCTAAATGATTTTTCAGAATGTCAAAATCCTGAGTTAATATACTCTTCCATTTACTGTTACCCAGTGTTAGCAATAATTAAACATTGTCAAGTACATTGTAAAAATTCAAGAACCCTACTGACATGCCTTAAAGAATTCAGATAACAGATGCCACACCTCTGAAATTCAGATGTGAATCATAGAGTTCAACAAATTTTAAATAGCAGAAGTTGAGCCTGTGTCACTGTGGAGAGCAGACTGGGGGCAAGGAAAAGTGCGGCTGACATCCTATCAATGAATAAGGAAGTAGGAAAACCACAAAAACTTACCTCAAGCAATAAAATTCCAGCATTCATTTTTGGTAGAGGCACAGTTTCATGTGTACAATAGACCCCAGGGCCTAATGCATACAATCCAAAAGAAGAAAATAGGACAATTGCAAGGTTTCCTCCAAAGGCACAGGATAAGGAACTAGAGACACAGAAGTGTTCCTGATTAGCTGGGTCACTCTGAATAAGATATTTAATTTCTCAAAGCCACATTTCATCTCCAAAACAAAAATAATTTCTACTCTCTTTAACTACTCCACAGGTGATCAAAGGCCAAAAGTAAAGGAGCTACATAGTGACTGATTTAATTTTCTCACCTTGCTCCTTTCCCTTTCTTCTTTGTGTGTTCTAGAACCCACACTGTCCTATTTACTTCGGCGCTCCCTATACTGGAGCTACCTCGGCTCCCTAATCACTAAATTGCACATTACCTGGAGTCCTGTCCTGATTCCTTTCCTCCTCTCTGTCTACATTTTCTCCATAGGTAATCAGTCTCAAGGCTTTAAATACTAACTAATACTAATTTGATTGTTCCCAAATTTATATCTCTAGTTCCAACTTCCATTCTGAACTCCAGGCTTAAAAAATTCAACAAAAATTTGACATCTGCATTTGATGTCCAATAAGCATCTCACGCTTTATATGGTCAAATAGATCCCTTTATACTCTCTCATCCAGTCTCTTCCTTTCCAGACTTTCCTCTGTTAAAAAAATGGCACCCACTCAGTGGTGCAAATGGAAAATTTAAGAGTTGTCTCCATTCTCTTTTCCTCAGCTCCCACAATCAATCCAATAACAAGGTCTGTCAACTCTACCTACAAAACAGATCTCAAATGTATTCATTTCTTTCCACTTCCGCTACATGGTTCAAGTCACTGCCATCACTTATCTGAAATTCTGCAGTCTACTTTCAGCTAGGTACTTTATTTTTCTACTGGTCTAAGTTTCTGACTCATAGCAACCCTATAAGAAAGTGTTAAACTATCCCGTGGGGTTTCCTAGGCTGTAATCTTTAAGGGAACAGAATATCATGTCTTTCCTCTCATGAATCAGCTGGTAAGTTCAAACCCCCAACTCTACAGTTTTCAGACTAACACTTTAATCATTGTGCCACCAGAGCTCATAATAGCATATAAATAAAAGAAACATAAGTAAAATATAAGGTTTTATTTTTTAAATCGCACCAAACCAACGTCATCTCTCATAATTTGGACTTATTGTCAGGAGGGACTAGTTGCTGGAGAAGGATATCATGTTTGGTAAGGTGGGTGGTTACAAATAGGGCTGATAATCTCAAGGTCAGCAGTTCGAACCTACCAGCTCTTCCATAGGAGAAAGATGAGGCTTTCTGCTCCCATAAATATTTACAGCCTCAGAAACCCTGTACAGGGTTGATATGAGTCAGAACCAACTCCACGGCACATAACAAGATAGAGGGTCAGAGGAAAAGAGCAAGAACCCAGTGAGATGGGTTGGGAAAGTGGCAGCATTAGTGGGCTCACGCGTGGCAACAACTGTGAAGTTGGCCCAGGACTGGGCAGTGTTTTGTTCTGTTGTGCATAGTGTCACTAGGAGTCAGTACTGACTCTATGGCACCTAACAACAACAAAAACAAAAAATAATGCATGTGGATATGTAAAACAGGAAAAAAAAGTCAACAAAAGGGTGGAAGGATACACAAAAAGCTATACTAAATTAATCTCGTGTCAAGAAAATAGGACACGGATGAAGAACAAAATGGACTTTTCTATTACCCTTACATAATATGTCCTTTTTATCTGGAAAAGCAGAAGAACTTGTAGCAGATATGTCAGTTTGTTAAAATGTCAATCATTGTATATTGAAGTTGTCAAAGACTTCATTGTGCTTGGATCCACTATTAACACTCATGGGAACAGCAATCAAGAAACCAAACGATGTACTGCATTAGGCAAAGCTGCTGAACAAGATCTCTGTAAACCATTCAAGAGCAAAGATATCAGTTTGAGGACTATGGTGTGCCTGACTTAAGCCATGATATTTGCATTAGCATCATATGCATGTGAAAGTTGTACAATGGATAAGGAAGATCATAGAAGAATTGGTGCATTTGTATTAAGGTGTTTGAGAAGAATATTAAAAGTATCATGGACTGTCAGAAGAGCAAACATATCTGTGTTAGAAGAAATACAGTCAGAATGTCCTTTAGAAGCCAGATGGCAAGACTTTGTATCTCAGTCTTTGGACATATTATCAGGAGGGTCCAGTCCTTGGAGAAGGACATCACACTTCGAAAAGTAGTAGTAGTTGTTGTTGTTAGGTGCCATCGAGTTGGTACCGACTCATAGCGACCTTATGCACAGCAGAACACAACACTGTCTGATCCTAGGCCAACCTCACTACTATTGCCACACTTGAGTCCATCGATGCTGCCACTTGGTCAGTCCATCTCATTGGGGGTCTTCCTCTTTTTCTCTGTCCCTCCACCTTACCAAACATCATATCCTTCTCCAGCGATTGGTCCCTCCTGACAATATGTCTGAAGCATGAGAGATGAAGTTTAGCCATCTTGCCTCCAAGGAGCACTCTGACTGCACTTCTTCCAAATTGGATAGATTGGTTATTTTGGCAGCCGATGGCACTTTTAATATTCTCCTCCAACACCATAACTCAAAGGCATCAAATCTTCTACGGTCTTCCTTATTCACTGTATTTCACATACATATGAGTTTTTTGAAAATACCATGGCTTGGGTCAGGTGCACCTTAGTCCTCAAGCTGACATCTTTGCTCTTCAACACTTTAAAAAGGTCTTGTGCAGCAGATTTGCCTAATGCAATATTTCATTTGATTTCTTGACTGCTGCTTCCATGAGTGTTGATAGTTGATCCAAGAAGTGGTAAAGTAGAGGTCCAGTGAATAAAAGGAAGATCCACAATGAGATGGATTGGCACCGTGGCAGCAGCTATACGCTGAAGAGTAACAATGATTGTGAGGGTAATGCAGGACCAGACACTGTCTTATTGTTGTACATAGGGTTGCAATAAGTTGGAACCAACTCAACAGTACCTCACAACAACAACATATGTTTCTATAAATTTCCTCTAATTTACTTAAAATAAAAATAAAACAAGCACAAAGAATGTAAGATAGATACAGAAGCATCAAATAAAGAAAACTATTCCAGAACAGGAAAAAAAAAAAAAGTATAAAAATTGTAGGTATAAATTATTCTAAGAGAAAATAGCTGGACTATATTTCAATTTCATGAACAAAAAGAGGGGGGAAAGTCTTGTTTGCTGCTGATTTTATTTGGAATGTTTATATTTTCTTCCACACTGTACAATTCTTTGGAAATGTAAATTAGTTTATGAGCTCTATTTAAAGTCTTTCAATGATTTCCTGTCCCATTTCAAACTAAAAGAAAATTCCTTATCACAGAACACAGAAGCATACCTGATCTGACCTCTATCTCTCCAACTTCCTCTGACTCCACTCTTCCTCTAATTGTATAGATTCCAGCCATGCCTTTCCATCTGTTTGTCAATTACAAGCTCTTTCCTTCATTACGTGCTTAAAAATTGCCTTTGGACTCCTCTTCCTAGATAACTTTTTCCCCAGAATTGACCTTGACTGGATTCTTCCTGGTATGCAAGTTCTCTTCCAATATGACATCCTGGATCATATCGTATCATATCATATCATTTTAAGCCTTTACATAATAGCACTTTTCTTCTCTCTTTTGAATTTGTCAAAGATGTCATTTTGCTTAGATCTACCATCAACACCTATGGAAGCAGCAGTCAAGAAGTTATATGATGTTACTGATATTAAGCATATTTACTGCACAAGAACTCTTTGAAGATTTCCAAAGCAAAGATGTCAGTTTGAGGACTAAGTAGTGGCATTTTAAGTTGAAACATATTCATGAGAAAGTTGTACAATGAATAACTCAGACCATAGAAGAATTGATGCATTTGAATTAAAGCATTGGAGAAGAATAGTAAAAAAAAAAAAAAAAGTACCATGACTGCCAGAAAAACAAACAAATCTGTCTTAGAAGTATAGCCATAATGCTCCTTAGAAGCCAGGATGGTGAAGCTTCATCTCTCATACTTTGGACATATCATCAGGATAAGGATATCATGCTTGGTAAAGTGGAGGATCACAGTGACAGCATCAATGGACTCAAATATAATAATAATTGTGGAGATGGCAGAGTTTTCGTTCTGTTCTGCATAAAGTTGCTATGATTTGGAACCAAATGGAAAGCATCTAACAACAACAACATAGCACTTAGACTTTATCTAATATTGAATGCGGAGGCAATATTATATCCCCATCATCTGGAAATATGCCTGAACCAGAGACTGTATTCATTTTCTAAAGCTTCGTAAAAGATCATGATAATCTTAGCAATTGAATATATATTTATTAGCACGCAGTCCTTGGGTCAGAAGCACAGGCAAAAACACAGTGAGTTCTATGATAAGGGTTCTAAAGATGAAAATCAAGGTTGCAGCTGGACAGAATTCTTGTGGGGAGGCCTTGGGGAAAAATCTGCTTCCACGTTCATTCATATTGCTGGTAGAATTCAGTTATTGTAGCTGTAGAATTGAGGCTACCCTTTCCAGGTTAACTGTCAGCTGGATTCCATTCTTAGCTCCTAGACACAATCCATATTCTTTCTCACAGGGTTTCCTCCACTTCCATGCCAATAACGGTGTGTCAAATAGGTCTTGTGCTTTGAATCTCTTATTTCTTCTTCTTCAACCAATTGCAGAAGATGTTCTTCTTTTAAGGGACTCCTGTAATTAGATTGTTGTTGTTGTTAAGTGCCGTCCAGTCAGGTCTGACCCATAGCAACTTTGTATAGGGTTTGTGAGGAGCAGCTGGTGAGCTTAATCCACCGACATTATTATTCAAACTAACTTTGCAGTTCAAAGCCTTAGCCCACAGCACCGCACCAGAACTTCTATAATTAGATTGTTGTTGCTGTTCTTGTTAAGTGTCATTGCGTCAGTACCAACTCATAGCAACCCTATGTACAACAGAATGAAACACTGCCCGATACTGGGCCAACCTCACAATTGTTGCCACGCTTGAGCCCATTGTATCATCTGCATTTCACAGGTTGTTAATGAGTCATCCCCCAATCTTCATGCCACATTTTTCTTCATTTGATCCAGCTTCTCTGATTATTTGTTCAACATACAGATCGAATAAGTGTGGGAAAAGAATGCAACCCTGACGCACTCATCAATGCCAAGAAATTTTGAAGACAACTCACTGAAGAGATCTGTAATTGTGCCCATTCCAAAGAGAGGTGGCCCAATGGAATGCAGAAATCATCGGACAATATCATTTGTACCCCATTCGAGTAAAGTTTTACTAAAGGTAATACAGAAATGGCTGCAATCATACGTTGACAGAGAACTTCCAGAATTTCAAGCCAGATTCAGAAGAGGACGTGGAATGAGGAACATGATTGCTGATGTTAGATGGATCTTGGCTGAAATCAGAGAACACCAGAAAGATGTATACTTGTGCTTTATTGACTATGCAAAGGCTTTCGATTGTGTGGATCATGTCAAGCTATGGACAACATTGTGAAGTATGAGTACTCCGGAACACTTAATTGTGCTCATGAGGAGGCTGTACATAGACCAAGAGGCAGTTGTTCAAGCAGAACAAGGGAACACTTAGTGGTTTAAAATTAGGGAAGGAAAACTAAGCTTCAGGAACTGAAGGAATAAATATTGAAATATTTCAACAAACTGATGTAGCACTAGAGGTAGTCACTTCTCTGTACCAAGAAATGTGAAAGATAGCTACCTGACCAAACAATTGGAAATGATCTCTATTTGTTCTCATTCCAAATAAAGGTGACCCTATGGAATGCAAAATTCATTGAACAATATCATTAATATCACATGAAAGTAAAATTTTTCTGAAGATCATTCTAATATGGCTGAAACAGTGCATCAACAGGGAACTGCCAAAAATTCAAGGCAGAAGAAAACATGAAATGAGGGCTATAACTACTGACATCACATGGATCTTGTCAGAAAGCGGAGAATACCAGAAAGGTATTTGCTGTTGTTGCTGGTTTTTGTTGTTGTTAAATGTCGTTGAGTCGATTCTGACTCATAGTGACCCTGTATAAAGTTTCTAAGAAGTGGCTGGTCGTTTGAACTGACCACCCTATAGTTAGCAATCCAGTGACTCCAGTAAGCAAACCAAGACTCCAGTAAGATGTTGACTTGGACTATACTAACTATGCAAAGGCTTTTTGACTGTGTAAATTATGGATAATATTTCAAAGAATAGACATTCTAGAGCACTTAATTGTGCCTATAAGGAACTTATACATATGTTGTTGTTGTTGTTAAGTGCCATCGAGTCGGGTCCGACCCATAGCGACCCTGTACAGGGTTTCCGAGGGTGTAAATCTTTACGGGAGTAGAAAGCCTCATCTTTCTCCCGCGGAGCGGCTGGTAGTTTCAAACCGCTGACCTTAAGGTTCGCAGCCCGATTCGTAACCACTACGCTACCAGAGCTCCTTAGGTATATGTATAAGTTCCTGCCTATAAGGAACTTATACATATACCAGGAAGCTAATTGAAACAGAACAAGTGGATAATAAATGGTTTAAAATCAAGAAAGGTCTACACTAGGATTATGTTCTTTCTCCGTACTTATTCAATACACGCTTAGATGCTGAACAAACAATTTGAGAAGAAAGTTGCCATTGAATCAGTACCGAGTCACAGAAACCCAATGTATAACAGAACAAAACACTGCCCAGTCCTGTGCCAACCTCATAATCATTGCTATGCTTGAGCCCATTGTTGCTGCCACTGTGCCAATCCATCTAGTTGGGGGTTTTCCTCTTTTTCGCTGACCTTCTACTTGTCTGTCAATTGATCATACTATGGTGGCTTGCATGTGGCTGTGATTCTGGAAGCTAAGCCACCAGTATTTCAAATACCAGCAAGGTCATCCATAATGGACAGACTTCAGATGAGCCTAGCAAGAAGGAAAGATGGACTCTATCCTTCATTTTCACATAAAACCTATTTTTGCATAACAACCTGACCTTTGGAAACTAACCATTTCAATAAATGAGTGGATATATATTTTAAATGCTTACAATGATGCCTGATCTATAGTAAGTGCTATGGTTGGTTGGTTGGTTATGTGCTATGGAGTTGGTTCCAACTCATAGCAACCCTGTATAGCGTTCCCGAGGATGTAAATCTTTACAGGAGCAGAAAGCCTCAGCTTTCTCTCATGGAACAGCTGGTAATTGTGAACTGCTGCCCTTGAGGTTAGCAGTCTGACTTGTAACTACTACCCTACCAGAGCTTTTTAACAATTGCTATTGAAATGCTTATTGAGTAAAATGAAGACTTTCAGAAACAATTGGAACCTGGCTGTGGGAAATGTAGATCTGCATTTCATGCTCAAACACAAGAGACGCGTTCTCTCTCATCTGTGGATGACAGGAAAATTTGCCTGTTGTTATTGTTGTTAGGTGTCATCAAGTCAGTTCTGACTCATAATGACCTTATGCACAACAGAATGGAACACTGCCCAGTCCTTTGTCAAACTCACTATCTTTGAGAAACTTGTGTTCCTTGCTGCTGCCACAGTGTTATTCCATCTATTTGGGGGCCATCCTCTTTTTTGCTGACCCTCCACATTATCAAGCATAATATCCTTCTCCATGGTCTGGTCCCTCCTGAGAATATGTCCAATGTATGAGAGATGAAGTCTTGCTATCCTGACTTCTAAAGAGCATTCTGGCTGTCCTTCATCCAACACAGATTTGTTTGTTCCTATAGCAGCCATAGTACTTTTAATACTGTTTTCCAACGCCATAACTCAGGTGCATATGTTCTTCTGTGGTTTTCCTTATTCACTGTCTAGCTTTCACATGCTTATGAAGCTATTGAAAATACCATGCATGGCTTGGGTCAGGCGCACCCTAGTCCTCAAATTAAGTAGGAAAATTTGTCTATTCTATGTAAATTATTCATTTTTGTCCCCCCATCTTTCTTTGCAGAGCTACTGTGTCAGTTGGGAGCCTCAGAAAAGTAGACAATTAGATGGATTTAAATATACAAGAGATTGATTGAGGTAAACACCTATAAAAGAAAAAGGAGAAGGGAGCAGGATTGGAGGAAGAAAGCTTTCAGACTAGAACATAGGTTTGATACCTGTGAAAGAAGGGAGGAAGGAAGAAGGCTTCACCAGGAAGAATCTCATAGTGCAGTGCTAAGAAAGTTTCAGCCTGGCTGATGGGGAGTCCATAGCAAACAGTGGTAAAAAAAAAAAAATCCTATGTCAGGAAGAAAAGCTGGTAGCGTAGTGGTTACGAATTGGGCTGCGAACCTCAGGGTCACCAGTTCGAAACTACCAGCTGTTCCGTGGGAGAAAGATGAGGTTTTCTGCTCCCATAAAGATTTACAGCCTCGGAAACCCTGTACAAGGTGGCTGAGTTGGAACCAACTGCACGGAATATAACAACAACAACAACAACAACAGGGCCATATCATGTTCAGACATTAGCTAGGAGCAACAACACAAAGGAAGCACAGCCTTGGCATGGATGCTGCAGTTCTGAATAAGTAGCAGAACATAACACCTGAGTTCTCCACAGCAGGTTTTAAAAGAGAGGTCTGAGTGGTACCCCTCCATGGCTACCACATTAACTGTTGATGTAGGTTAAAGGCACATATGATGGGATGTCTGCTGAACACTATTTTGTTAGGGAATCATTTAAAGAGCATTGCTAAGAGGTAACCACATATGGGTCATCAGGTAGGCATTACTGTATACCTTAGCATTCTTTGGGGCCAAGCAGGAAGAAGTATCTGAGAAGCAGTGGTGGTCCTCTGGCCCACAGGGACGTGTGGTGCATTGCTATTTGACTGCATCTGGAGACTGACGAACTGAATGAACCCTTTCTGTGCTAAGCATTTGCTGATGTGGTTCCCAGTGGTAAGCAACGTCTTTTTGCATGAGGGTCAATTCAGAAATAATATATATGCATCAATGTGTGGCCTACATGTCTGTTTGTCTGCATGTTTCTTTGATTCTGGAATCTGTGTCATTAATATTATAAATACTAACAGTGTCACCCATGGTGGATAGATTTCAGTGGCATTATTGACTAAGACAGACTAGATGATCTTCCAAAATTTACCAATGAAAGCCTTATGTATCATGACAGAACATTGTCCTACTTGTTTGCTTTGGGAAGGTCATCAGGACAGATCAATCACTGGAAGAGGACATCATGTTTGGAGAAGCAGAAGGCCAACAAAGTCAAGAGAGATCCTTGGTAAGATGGATCAGAATAATAGTCAATCCACAACATTTGATTTAAATATGTTGGCAATTGTGAGAAAGATGCAGGGCCAAGCAACATTTTGTTCTGTTGTCCATGAGGATGTCATGAGTCAAAGTTGTCTCAATGGTAGCTATCTGTATCTATGTATATTTGGATGCAAGTATGGATGTATGGATATATAGATGTGTGTGTACTATTTAGAGGTCATATTTATTTCATTCAGAAAGGGATTAGCCTTATTGCATTCCATGGAAAATATACCTAGTCTTTGAACTTGCATTATCTTTATTGAATAGAAAAATGCCATTAATAAAGTTGACCCTGATCTTTAATTACCAAAACTATAATATGCAGACTTATTGGAAAGCATCAACAAGAAGGCAGTTTTGTACGTTTCTTACCTTTAACTTAGATTCCAACCCTAATTCTGAAGCTCAGCATCCCCAGCTCATCCCGGTCAATTTATGTCAACCATAGCTCTCTTCTATACTTAGCATAAGAAGGGCATAGAAACAGAAGACTCTGCACTGCAGCTTGGCAGGTCACAACATATTAGATAAAATAGACAAAGGGAAAACAGCTAGAAGAGATATGTGAAGGTGCTCTGAGAACTCAGAGGAGTGAGCCACAAATAATGATTATGGGAACAGAGGTAATTAGCTGAGACCTCCAGACAGTCAGCTCTGGGGCACATAAACGACAGTCAGCTTTCTCCTGAACTTGGTCCAGCTCTTGACTTCTAGCTTGACCTTGACTCTCCCAGTGCAAATGAGGTTAGTGTTATCCAATACTTTTAGTCCCTAAATAATGTTATCATTCATTAATTCACCCATTCTTTCAACAAGCATAACTTGCAAACTATAGATGAGAAAGACATTGATTTGTAAATTGTGGAATGCTATTTTTTAATCCTTTAATTTATTCTGAAAGTAATTTAGTAGGCTAATATGAGTGTGTCAAGTTAACATAACTGAATAGATATTTATTATGAAAGGAACTTGGCACAACTGCAACCTTGAAGTAGAGTTGACATTCATGGAGTGAAGTGAGTAAAGCTGTTTTTTTTTGGTGTGCTTTTTGGTTTTGTTTTTGTTTTTTTTTTAAGCTTTTTATTGCGAATTATGTGATAGTTTACATGGGAGAACATCAGCTTTACATTCATCCTCTTGTATTTCATTTCATTGCAATGATTACAATCCTCTCCATGCATCATCAAACAACCAAATGGTACACCCCACAGGCCTGCCCCTTGACCGTCAGTATGCAGCCCCTCTCCCTCCTTGATTCCAGAGTCCCCAGCTGCTCCATCTCAAAGTGAGTAAAGCTTTTGAAGCTACAGTTTCTTGCAGGGCACAACTCAAAATGAGAATAAACAGCTTCAAATAACCATCAACAATCAGTACATGGACTATACAAAGTATGATGGGAATGGTCAAAATGAAATGGAATGCCTAAATAAAGATATCCTAGGCCTTAGTAAACTGAAATGAACTAATATTTACCATTTTGAGTAGGAAAATCATATAGTGTTCTAGACAAGAACAGTAAATTGAAACAGAATGGAGTTGTATTCACCTTTTCGTTCTTTTTTTTTTTTTTTTTTTTTTTAAGGTTTTATTGGGGATTGAGCGATAGTTTACATGGAAGAACATCGGTTTTATACTCATCATTTCATTGCAATGATTACAATCTCTTCCATGTCTCATCATTCAACAGTATTTGCTTCTGTTTTTTGTTTTGTTTTGAGGGGGTAGATGTACACAAAAAGTCAGGAATATATAATCATTTAAACAACTAAAGGGCACATTCTGCAAACATGCTCCTGACCGCCAGCACACAGCCTTTCCCTTTCCGTGAGTCTAGAGTCCTCAGCTGCTCTCTCTCTCCATGTCCTCATCTTTGCCTCCATCTCTGCTGTTGCTGTTTCTTTGGATAGGGTCCACATTCCGTTCATGCTCTTCCCCCTTGATGATCCTAGGGTTCTCTGTTCCTGGAATATGAGATTCACTACTCACCCATTTTTGTTACAGAACTTCTACCTTTACAGTTGTGATAGTCTCAGTTAGTCATGATAACACATATTCACTATCGAACCATAAAAATCATATCCCCATCTCTTTTCACCAGATCCGTCTAGACAAGATGAAAACTATGCCGTGGAGATTCTGCCTTCCCCCGCACACTCTGGAACTGAACTCCTCTTGAAAACTTGTAAACCACTCACTTCATGCCTTTATACACTGCCCCCCCCCCCCTTGTTGTCAGATACCATCGAGTCAGTGCCTACTCATAGAGACCTTATGTAAAACAGAACAAAACACTGCCTGGTCCTGAGCCAACCTCACAATTGTTGCCACGCTTAAGCCCATTGATGCTGCTACTCTGCCAATCCATCTCACTGGGGGTCTTCCTCTTTTTCTCTGACCCTCCACTTTACCAAACATGATATCTTTGTCCAGTGACTAGTCCCTCCTGACAATATGTCTGAAGTATGAGAGATGAAGTTTGGCCATCCTGGCTTCCAAGAAGCCCTCTGGCTACATTTCTTCCATCATAGATCTGTTGGTTCTTTTGGAAGCCTATGGCACTTTCAATATTCTCCTCCAACACCATAACTCAAAAGCATCAATTCTTCTAAGGTCTTCCTTATTCACTGTCCAGCTTTCACATGCATATGACATTATTGAAAATACCATGGCTTGGGTCAGTTGTTCCCTAGTCCTGAAGCTGACATCTTTGCCTTTCAATACTTTGAAAAGGTCTAGTGAAACAGATATGCCTAATGCAATACGTCATTTGATTTCTTGACTGCTGCTTCCATGATCCAAGAAGAATGAAGTCCTTGATAACTTCAATCTTTTCTCCCTTGATAAGAATGTTGTTGTTTATTGGTCCAGTTGTGAGGATTTTTGTTTTCTTTACATTGAGATGTAATCCATACCGAAGGTGCTGCTCTTTGATCTTCATCAGTAAATGTTTTAAGTCCTCTTCACTTTCAGCAAGCAAGGTTGTATCATCTGCATATTGCAGGTTTTTAATGAGTCTTCTTCCAATCCTGATGCCACGTTTTTCTTCATAGAACCCAGCTTCTCAGAGTATTTGTTCAGCATACAGGTTGAATAAGTATGGAGAAAGAATACAATCCTGTCACACAACTTTCTTAATTTTAAGCCATTTGGTGTTCGCCTCTCGGTCTATGTACAGATTTCCCATTAGCACAATCAAGTGTTCCAGAATACTCATACTTTGCAATGTTGTCTGTTGCCTGTGTCACATTCATCTTTTAAAAGAGCATTTCAAGATCTATCTTGAAGTATATAGTGCTGTATGTGGTAGGATGACATCTATACATCTACAAGGAACACCAGTTAATACCACAATTATTTAAATTTAGGCACTAACCACAAAAGACAGTAATAATGGAATTGAAGAATTCTTCCAACTTCTTCAACCTGAAGTTGATCAAACATGCAATTATGATGCATTACTAATTATTGATTATCACATTGTGAAAGTAGGAATCAAAATTTAAGGATCAGTACTGTTGTTGTTGTTGTTGTTGTTATGTGCCGTGGAGTCGGTTCCGACTCATAGCGACCCTGTACAGGGTTTCCGAGGCTGGAAATCTTTACGGGAGCAGAAAGCCTCATCTTTCTCCCATGGAACAGCTGGTAGTTTTGAACTGCTGACCTTGTGGCTGACAGCCCAATTGGTAACCACTACGCTACAAGTTGGGAAATATTGCCTTGGTGATTTTTTGAATGATAGAATTCTGCAAGAATAATGGCTTATTCATTGTAAACGCTTTTTTAAAAAACATAAAAGTATAGTATACTCGTAGTACTCAACAAATGGAATACACAGGAATCAAAATAGGAAGTGGTAGTGGGAATTCTCCATATCACTTGCCAAAACAAGGTCCGAGACTGACTGTGAAAAAGACCATCAATTGCTCATTTAAAAATTCAGCCTAGAGCTGAAGGAGTCAACTCAATAAGTCCACAAGAACCAAAATATGACCTTGAATAGATCCCACCTGAATTTAGAGACCATCTCAAGAACATATTTGGTGCAATAGACACTAGTGACCAAAGACTAGAGGAGTTGTGAAATTACACCAAGAACATCACACATGAAGAAAGCTAAAGGTAATTTAAAAGACAGGGAAGAAAGAACAGCCAGAAATAATTATCAGAATAGACTCTGGGGCCTGCTCTTGAGCTTAGAGAAGTGAAAGAAACTGAATAAGGAGGTAAAAGAGCTGAAAAGAAAATTTCAAAGATCAGTTAGAGAAGGAAAAGTATTATATGAAATGTGCAAAGACCTGGACTTAGAAAACCAAAAGGGAAGAACACACTCAGCATTTCTCAAGCTGAAAGAACTGAAGAAAATATTCAAGCCTCAACTTGCAATATTGAAGGACTACATGGACAAAATATTGAATGATGCAGGAAGCATCAAAAGGAGATTGAAGGAATATACTGTCACTGTCCCAAAATAATTGGTTGATGTTCCTGAGCTCAATAGGTAACATATCATCAAGAACCAATGATATTGAAGGATGAAATCCAAGCTGCACTGCAGACATTAGTGGAAACCAAGGATCCAGGACTAGAGAGAATACCAATTGAAATGTTTCAACAAATTGATGCAGTGCTGAATGCATTCACTTTCGTACCGAGAAGACAACTACCTGGCCAACCAATTGGAAATGTGTCCATTCCAAGGAAAGTTGGAAAGCTAACCCAACGGGAAATCATCCAACAATGTCATTTAATATCACATACAATTAAATTTTTGCAGATGACAATTCAAAAACAGTTGTAGCAGTACACAGATAAGGAGCTGGCAGAAATTCAAGTCATATTTAAAAGAAGATAGGAAATGACGGATGTAACTGTTGACATCAGATGGATCTTTACCGACAGCAGAGAATACCAGAAAGAAGTTTACTTATGCTTTATCAACTCTGCAATGGCATTCAACTGTGTGAATCACATCAAACTATAGATAACATTGGGAAGAATGCATAGTCTTGGGTACTTATGTTCATGGGGAACATGGACGTAAACCAAGAAGCAGTTGTTAGAACAGAATAAGGGGATATTGAACAATTTAAATTCAGGAAAAGTGTGCACCAGTGTTGATCTTTTCACCATAATTATTCGACCTGAATGCTGAGCTGGATTATATGAAGAAGAATGTGGCATCAGAATTTCAGGAAGATACATTAAAATATACAGATGATGTATCCTTGCTTGCTGGAAGCAAAGAGGACTTGATATACTTATTGATGAATATCAGAGACTACAGCCTTCATCACAGATTACACCTCAATGTAAAGAAAAATCAAAATCCTCATGACTGTACCAATAAATAACATCATGAAATAGTTAAAAACTTCATTTTGCTGGGATCCATGGTCAACATTCATGAAAACAGGAGTCAAGTAATCAAAAGACATATTACATTAGGCAAATTTACTGCAAAAGACCTCTTTGAAATAGTAAGCGCAAAGATGTCAGTTTGAGGAATAAGGTGTACCTGACCCAATATATGTATTGTTGTTTTTTCAGTAGCTTCATATGCACATGAAAGTTTTACATTGAATAAGGATGACCAGAGAATAAATACATTTAAATTATTGTGTTGGTGAAGAATATTAAAAAATATTATGGAGTGCCAGAAGAACAAACAAATCAGTCTTGAAAGAAATGCAGTCACAACACTTCTTAAAAACAAGGTGGCAAGACTTTGTCGCATGTTCTCTGGACATTTTGTCAGGAAGGATCAATTCCTGGAAGTCCATCATACCTGGTAAAGTTGAGAGTCAGCAAAACAGAGGAAGACCCACAACAAGATGGATTGACACAGTGGCAGCAACACTGGTACAGTGAACATAACAGCAATTGTAAGGATGTCACAGGACCTGGCAATGTTTCATTCTGTTGTGCATAGGATTGCTATGACGCAGAGCTGACTTGATGATACCTAACAATAAAGACTCTCTTTACACAGATGCAGCCAATTTGATAGCTGGATAATCCACCTACTTAGTCCATGCATGTAATTCACGCATATATAATGCCGTAAAACGGTATTTCTGATGAGTAAGTCATTGGTTTTACAAAACTCTATGACAAAATCCCCAACATCATTTTTATCACAAAAGCCATATTATCCACTACTCGTTCTTTGTTTCCAACTCTTGCTATCTAATCACCAGTAATTATCAAAGTGTCATGATTTAATATTTGATCAGTTTAAGACTAGAGAAGTAGAGAAAAACAGACTTCTTCATCTTTGCATTAGTGATTGCTGAGTAAATTTGAATAATAGTGGTATTAACTGATCTTCCTTTAGGCATACGGATATTATCCTCTCACTGACAGTATTGTACTTTGAGAGAGATCTTCAAATGTCCTTTTTGATGATGAAGGTCATGAAACCGCTCTCCAAATTGTCATTCCTTTCATACCACACCCTATTGTTGTCTGATTCAAAATGGCTAATGCCAGTTCATTTCCGCTCATTAATGCCAAAGGAACCAAACCTCAAGTGAAGTGTTCCTTTTCATTTTTTACACACTTCAAACATTCCACATTCCAATTATAAATGGATATTTTCAGCAGTTTCTTATCATTTTGAGTCATCACCTCAGCAAACGAAAGTCCCCAAAACTTTACTTCATCCGGTTTATTAATATCGACTCTCCTTCAAAAAGGGCTCATCTTTCAGAATTACCTCAGACAATTTTCTGCTACTATCCATAAGATTTTCACTGTCCATTTATAGCACACTGGGTAGAATACAAAGAAACCAAATTTATTATATCTGTGAAAATAAATGCTGGAGAAGGTCAATATCATCAGTCAGAAAAAGGTCAAAAGCTGATTACAGTAATTACCAATTACTATGCAAAACTTCAACTTAAGGTTGTTGTTGTTGTCGTCGTTAAGTGCTGTGAAGCCATTTCTGACTCATTGTTGTTGTTACTGTTGTAGTTAGGCACCATCGAGTCAGTACTGACTCATAGAGACCATACGCACAATAGAACCAAACACTACCCAGTCCAGAGCTAACCTCACAATTGTTGCCACACTTGAGCTCACTGATGCTGCCACTTTGCCAATCCATGTCATTGTGGATCTTTCTATTTATCTCCGACCCTCTGCCTTACCAAACATCATATACCTCTACAGTGACTAGTCCCTCCTGACAATATCTCCAAAGTATAAGAGATGAAGTCTGGCCATCCTGGCCTCTCTAGCTGCCCATGGTATTTCAATATTCTCCTCCAAAACCATAACTCAAAAGCATCAATTTTTCTACAGTCTTTCATATTCACTGTCCAGCTTTCCCATGCATATGAGGTTATTGAAATATCATGCCTTGGGTCAGGCTCACCTTAGTCCTCAAGTTGACATCTTTGCTCTTCAACACTTTAAAAAGGTCTTATGCAGCAGATTTGCCTAATGCAATATGTCATTTGATTTATTGACTGCTGCTTCTGTGAGTGTTGATGGTTGATACAAGAAGAATGAAGTCCTTGACAACTTCAATCTTTTATCTATTGATAAGAATGTTGCTTATTAATCCAGTGGTGAGGATTTTTGTTTTCCTTACATTGGAATGCAATCCATTCCGAAGGCTATGCTCTTTGATCTTCATCAGTTAAGTATTTTAAGTCCTCTTAACTTTCAGCAAGCAAGATTTTATCATGTGCATATCACAGGTTGATAATGAGTCTTCCTCCAATCCTGATGGCATGTTTTTCTTCATATAACTCAGGTTCCTGGATTATTTGTTCAGCATACAGGTTGAATAAGTATGGTGAATGAATACAACCCTATTGCACACCTTTCTCAATTTTAAACTATTCAGTGTTTCCATGTTCTGTTTGAACAACTGCCTCATGGTCTATTTACAGGTTCCTCATAAGCACAATGAAGTATTTCAAAAAACTCACACTTCATAATGTTGTCTATAGCTTGTCATGATCCACACAATCAAAGGCCTTTGCGTAGTCAATAAAGAATAGGTAAACTTTTTTCTGGTATTGTCTGCTTAGAACCAAGATCCTTCTGTAATCACCAGTGGTATCCCTCATTCCATATCTTCTTCTGAATCCGGCTTGAACGTCTGGAAATTCCCTATCTATGTATGGTTGCAGCCATTTCTGCATTACCTTTAGTAAAACTTGACTAGCATGGGATACCAAAGATATCATTTGATGATTTCCACATTCCATTGGGTTACCTTTCTTTGGAATGGGCACAAATATGGATTTCTTACAATCAGTTGGTCATACAAATATCTTCCAAATATCTTCGCAGAGATGAGTGAGTGCCTCCACACTTTTTTTAAAGATGTCATTTTGTATTCCATCAATTCCCAGTGCCTTATTCTTTGCCAATTCCTTCAATGCACCTTAGACTTCTTCCTTCAGTATCATTGGCTCTTGATCATATGCTAACTCTTGAAACGGTTGAACATTAATCATTTCATTTTGGTACAGTGACTCTGTATTCCTTCCATCTTCTTTTGATGTTTTCTGCATCATTCAATAATTTGCCCAGAGAATACTTCAATAACCAAAGTCATGGCTTGTATTTTTTCTTCAGTTTCCTCAGTTTGAGAAATGATGAGCGATTCCTTCCCTTTTGGTTTTCTAACTCCAGATCTTTGCACATTTCATAGTAATATTTGACTTTGCCTTCTTGAACTGACCTGTGGAATTTTCTGGTCAGCTCTTGTACCTTCGCATTTCTTCCTATTGCCTTAGCATCTCTACAATGCAGAACAAGTTTCAGAGTCTCTTCTGACATCAATTTTGATCTTTTCCTTCTTTCTTGTCTTCTTAGTGATGTTTTTTTCTTTCTTCCTGTATTATGTTACTGATGTCATCCCACAATTCATCTTCAGTTTTTAGTGCCTAATGTATCAAACCTGTTCTTGAGATGATCTCTAAGTTCAGGTGGGATTCATTCAAGGTCATATTATGGCTCTCATGGGCTTGTTTTCATTTTCTTCAGCTTCAGTCCGAATTTGCATATGAGCAATTGATGGTCTGTTCCACAGTCTGCCCCTGGCCTTGTTTTGGCTGATGATATGGAGCTTTTCCACCTTCTCTTTCCACAGATAAAGACAAATTGTTCTCTATGTATTACATCTGGTAAGGTCCATGTGTATAGTAATCTCATGTGCTGTTTAAAAAAGCTATTTGAAATGAACACATTATTGGTTTTACAGAACTCTATCATGTGATTCCCCAGATCATTTTATCACCATGGCCATATTTTCTAAGTACTGATCTTTGCTCTTTGTTTCCAACCTTTGCATTCCAATCAGCAGTGATTATCAAAATACCTTTTCTGCGTGTTTGATCAATTTCAGATTGAAGAACTTGGTAGAATTCTTCTATTTCATCCTCACTGGCTTTAGTGGTTGGTGCATAAATTTTTAAAAATTCTGACTCATTTGTTGTTCTTAAGTGCCACCGAGTCAGTAGCGACTCATAGAGACCCTGTGCACAAACAGAATGAAACACTGCCCGGTCCTGGGCCAACCTCACAGTAGTTGCCACACTTGAACCCATTGATGCTGCCACTTGGTCAATCCATCTCTCTAGGGGTCTTCCTCTCTTTCTCTGAGCCTCCACCTTACCAAACATAATATCCTTCTCCAGTGACTGGTCCCTCCTGAAAATATGTCTGAAGCATGAGAGAACTTTGGCCATCCTGACCTCCAAGGAGCACTCTGACTGCCCTTTTTCCAACACATATATGTTTGTTCTTTTGGTTGCCCATTGTACTTTCGGTATTCTCTTCCAATGCCATAAGTAAAATACATCAATTCTTCTACGGTGTTCTTTATTCACTGTCCAGCTTTCCAATGGATATGAGATTATTGAAAATACCATGGCTTGGGTCAGGCACACCTTAGTCCTCAAGCTGATATATTTGCTCTTCAACACTTTAAAAAAGATCTTTTGTAGCAGATTTGCCTAATGCAATACATCATTTGATTTCTTGACTACTGCTTCCATGAGTGTTGATGGTTGATCCAAGAAGAATGAAGTCCTTGACAACTTCATTTTTTTCTCCGTTGATAAGAATGTCGTTTATTGGTCCAGTAGTGAGGATTTTTTATCTTTACATTGAGATGCAATCCATACTAAAGGCTGTGATCTTTGATCTTCATCAGTAAGTATTTTAAGTCCTCTTCATTTTCAGCAAGCAAGGTTGTATCTAATGTTTATTCATATAGGAAGGCAACAAATGATAAGGAATCAATGGTAATGGAGATAAAGTCCAATCTGCATTGAAGGCAGGAATTGAATGGATACCAAGTGAGATATTTCAACAAATGGGTGCAACATTGTAAGTACTCACTTGTCTATGTCAAGAAATGTGTAAGTCAACTGACAGGAAGAGATCCATATTTGTGTCCATCCTAACAAAAAAGGTTCTAATGAAATTCAGAAATTATTTTAAAATATCATTGCTACCAGGAATTATGGTTGCTCTGCGGGATACACACTGGACTGCAATTCATGCCCACCAGCTGCTCTATGGGAGAAAGATGAGGTTTTCTGCTCTCACAAAGATTTACAGCCTCAGAGACCCTAGACAAGGTTGCTATCAGTTCCAACAGACTCTATGTCACTTAATACCAAAAACAACATCATTAAAATCACATGCAAGTTCAATTTTGATGAAGAAAATTTAAAAATATTTGCAGCAGTATATCCACAAGAAACTGTCAGAAATTCAAACCTGATTGTAGATTAATCTTGACTGAAAGCAGAGAATACCAGAAAGATGTTTGTGGTTGTTGTTAAGAAAGATGTTTACCTGGTTTATTGACTATGCAAAGGCATTCCACTGTTAATAAAAATTGGGAATTCCAGAACACTTAACTGTACTCATGCAGAACTTGTATATAGACTAAGAGGCAGTTGGTCAAGCATAAAAAGGGGAAATTACCAAGTTTAAAATCAGGAAAGGTGGACATCAGGTTGTATCTTTTCTGTATACTTATTCAATCTGTGCTCTAAACATATAATCTGAGAATCTGGAATATGTGCTGAATACAGCATCAGCATGAGAAAGATTTATTAACAACCTGCAATATGCAGATGACCTAACCTCACTTTCTGAAAGTGAGGATGACTTGATGGATTTAATGAGGAAGATCAGAGACTACAGGCTTCAGTACAGATTATATATCTCAGCATGACTACTGGTGACAGTGCTATAGGAACAGCATTGAACGCAGAACCACAAGGTCAGCAGTTCAAATCCACCAACTACTCTTCAGAAACCATACAGAAGGTCACTGTTAGTCAGAATCAAATCAACAACACTTAACAAAACAAAAATCCAATGAACACTATCAAGATAAATGTGGGCAACACTGAAGTTGTTAAGGATTTCATTTTACCTGGATCTATAATCAATGCTCACAGAAGGAGCAGTCACAAAGTGAACAAATGTTTTGCATTGTGCATCACTACTTCTAAAGCCTCTTTAAGGTATTCAAAAGCAATGATGTCTCTTTGAGGACTAAGTTGTATCTGACCCAAGCCACAGTATTTTCAATTAACTCTTATGCATTTGAAAGTTATACAGTGAATAAGGAAGACCAAAGAAGAATTGATGACTTTGAATTATAGTGTTGGTGAAGAATAGTGCCTATACCATGAACTGTCAGAAGAATGAACAAATCTGTCTTGAAAGAAATAAAGACACAATGCACTTAGAAACCAAGATAGTGAGAATTCAGCTCAAATACTTTAGACATGCTATCAGGAGGAACCCATCCCTGGAGAAGGGTACTTGGGAAAACAGTTGTTGTGGTTTGTTGTTGCTGTTTGTTAGGTACCATCAAGTCGGTATCAAGTCATAGAGACCATATGTAGAAACAGAAAGAAGCACTGCCCGCTGCTAGACCAATCTCACAGTTATTGACACACTTGAACCCATTGATGCTGCCACTTTCCCAAATCCATCTAGCTGAGGGTTTTCTTCTTTTGCTTCGACCCTCCAACTCACAAAACATAATATCCTACTCTAGTGACTGGTCCCTCCTGAAAATACATCTGAAGTATGACAGAAGAACTTTGGCCACAGTGGCCTCCAAGGAGCACTCTGGCTGCACTTCTTCCAATACAGATCTGTTGGTTCTTTCAGCAGCCCATTGTACTTTCAGTATTCTCTTCCAACACCATAACTCAAATGCATGAATTCTTTTACAGTCTTCTTTATTCACTGTCCAGCTTTCCAATGCATATGAGGTTATTGAAAATACCATGGCTTGGGTCAGGTGCACCTTACTACTCAAGCTGACATCTTTGATCTTCAACACTTTAAAAAGGTCTTGTGCAGCAGATTTGCCTAATGCAAAATGTTGTTTGATTTCTTGGCTGCTGCTTCCATGAGTGTTGATAGTTGATCCAAGAAGAATGAAGTCCTTGACAACTTCAATCTTTTCTCTGTTGATAAGAATGTTGTTTATTGGTCCAGTGGTGAGGATTTTTGTTTTTTTCTTTACATTGAGATGTAATCCATACCAAAGGCTGTGCTCTTTGATCTTCATCAGTAAATATTTCAAATTCTCTTCACTTTCAGCAAGCAAGGTTGTATCATCTGCATATAGCAGGTTGTTAATGAGTCTTCTTCCAATCCTGATGCCATGGTTTTCTTCATAAAACCCAGCTTCTCAGATGATTTGCTCAGCATACAGGTTGAATAAGTAGGGTGAAAGAATACAACCATGTAGCATACCTTTCTTAATTTTAAAACATTCAGTGTTCCCATGTTCTGCTCAAACAACGTCTTGTTCCAGGTACAGATTCCTTATCAGCACATTAAATGTTCAGGAACACTCATACTTCACAATGTTGTCCATAGCTTGTCATGATTCACACAATCAAAAGTCTTTGCATAGTCAATAAAACACAGGTAAACATCTTTCTGATATTCTCTGCTTTCAGCCAAGATCCATCAGGCATCATCAATGAGATTCCTCATTCCACAGCATTTTCAGAATCCTGTTTGAATCTCTGGAAGTTCTCTGTTAATGAATGCTTGCAGCTATGTCTTTATTACCTTTAGTAAAATTTTACTAGAATGTAATATCACAGGTATTGTCCAATGATTTCTGCATTCCATTGGGTCACTTTTCTTTGAAATGGGCACAAATACAGATCTCTTCCAATCAGTCGACCTGATAGTTGTTTTCCAAATTTCTTGGCAGAGATGAGTGAGTGCCTTCTGTGCCACTTAACTTTCATGAAAAATTTCAATTTTTATTCTATAAGTTCCTAGTGCCTTATTCTTTGCCAATTCCTTCAATGCACCTTGGACTTCCTCTCTAAGTATCATTGGCTCTTGATCATATGCTACCTCTAGAAATGGATTAACATCAACCATTTCCTTTTGGTACAATAACTCCGTGTATTCCCTCCATCTTCTTTTGATGCTTTCTGCATCATTCAACAATTTGCCCAGAGAATCTTTCAATAATGAAAGTCGAGGCTTGAATTTTTTCTTCAGTCCCTCCAGCTTGAGAAATGTTGAGCATGTTCTTCCTTTTTGGTTTTCTGACTTTGCACATTTTGTTGTGATATTTGGCTTTATCTTCTTGAGCTGTTCAGCTCTCAGATCTCCTCATTTTTTCCACTTGCTTTAGCATCTCTACGCTGGACAGCAAGTTTCATTGCCTCTTTTGACATCCATTTTGACCTTTACCTTCTTTCTTGTCTTCTCAATGCCTTTTTGCTTTCTTCATGTATGATGTTCTTGATGTCATCCCACAACTCTTCTGGTCTTCAGTCTTTAGTGTTTAAAGTATCAAATCTGTTTGAATTTGCATAGGAGCAATTGATGGTCTGTTCCACAATCTGTCCCTGGCCTTGTTTTGATTGACGATATGGAGCCTTTCCATCGTCTCTTTCTGCAGATGTAGTCAATTTGATTTCTATGTAGTCCATCTGGTGAGGTCCATGTATATAGGCATCTCTTATGCTGTCTAAAGAAGGTATTTGAAATGAACAAGTCATTGATTTTGCAGAATTCTATCGTGTGATCTCCGGCATCATTTCTATCACCAAGGTCAGTCATATTTTCCAACTACTGATCCTTCCTCTTTGCTCCCAACCTTTGCATTCCAATCACCAGTAATGATCAACACATCTCGATTGCATGTTTGATCGACTTCAGATTGAAGAACTTGGTAGAATTCTTCTATTTCATCCTCACTGGCTTTAGTAGTTGGTCATAACTTTGAATAATAGTGGTATTAACTGGCCTTCCCTATAGGTGCATGTATATTATCCTATCACAGACAGCGTTGTACCTCATGACTGAGCTGGATATGTTCTTTTTGACAATGAATGTGACACCATTCCTCTTCAATTTGTTATTCTTGGCATAGTAAATCATGTGGTTGTCAGATTCAATAGTACTTGTAATAGTCCAACACCTTAACTCAAATGCCTCAACACTTCTAGAGAAGGATGTAATGCTTGCTAAAGTGACGGGTCAGCAAAAAAGAAGATCCCCAAACAAAATGAATTGGCCCTGTGGCAGCAGTGATGGGTTTAAGCTTAACCACTGTGAGGATGGAAACCTAAATGGCCAGTGTTTTGCTCTGTTATTCATAAGGTCTCTATGAGTCTAAACCAAGTCAACAGCACCTAACAACAACAACATAAGTAACTTGAATAAGTCACTGTAACTCTCTCTGGAATATTAGGTAATTAAAAAGTCTCCAGGGCCCTCTCAACACAAACCCCCTTCCAAGACTAAGACTCAATGGAAATACATGCACTGATTGGTGACCACACGCATCACTGATAGGGAGAAGTGGGGTAAAAGCAGCAATGAAGTGGCAAGCTAAGCCTTACAATGTTCAGTGGGCTCCTGTGGACCCAGTTGGGGACCTGGTTGGCAAGCAGTGTGAGGAGACCTGGAGACTCTTGGGCCAAGAGTCAGTGGCGTGGCCACAGAGGACTCGAGTGGAGAGTGGAGCTACCGGCTGATGGGAAGAGAAGGCATGTGCACAAGAACACCCACACTTGCAGATGGTACCCACGTGACCTGGACTGGATGACTGGATGATCAAAGCTCAACCAGGAGAAGAAAGAAGAGGAAAAAAAAGAGTGATCTGATACAACCTGATGAACTTGACCTACACCTATGGATGCAGTGACTCAAAAGAAGGACCAAATCCTTACAGCAAGAAACATTCCCACCCCCTCCTACACACAGAGTAGACAGTGATGGGCAACTTGGACATTGGATACCCAAATTGGGGGGTGAGGGGGACAACAAAGGCAAGAAGTGACTGGCTTACAAGCTTTCAAGGAGGAACCTAGAGTTAGGGGGCATGGAAGAAGGCAGAATCTCCAGTGAGTACTATCCAATCTGTTTAGGCGGAGCTGATAAATGAAATACAGATGGGTAACTTGTGATACTGTAGTGAATAATGGTTATCAGGACTGATTATGAGGGCTGGAAATGTAAAGGTAGCTGTTTTGTAGCAAGGAAGGGAGTGATTAATTCTCCAGTCTAGGAGCGGAAGTCTCTAGGACCATCAAC